>NW_012108375.1:444643-470497 GCF_000951045.1 Mandrillus leucophaeus
GGCTCACTGCAGCTTCAGCCTCCTAAGTTCATGTGATATTCCTGCCTCAGCCTCCAAGTAGCTAGGACTACAGGCATGCACCACTGCGCCTGGCTAATTTTTTTAAATTATTCTTTTTGTTAAGATAAGGGTCCCACTATATTGCCCAGGCTGGTCTCGAATTCCTGGCATCAAGTGATCCTCCCACCTTCACTTCCCAAAGTGTTGGGATTACAGGCATGAGCCACCACGCCCAGACGTATTTTGAACATTGATTCTTTTAAGTGCAGTGGACACTACTTTTTCATTTAATGGTATACAAAAAATAGCCATGGGAAATCTCTTATTTTGCGGAACAGTTATTAACTTAGCTAAATTACTGCCAGATGTATCTGCAGATGCCCTTCCTGAAAATCAGTACTTTGCAGGCTAGCCATGGTATCTGAAATTCTCTTTCTAGAAATTAATCTCCTCAAATCCCCTTTTAAAAATAATCTAACTCTGGAGGGGATAGCACATAAAAATATTATCTGCCACTATCATGATAGCGTGATTAGTTTTATCAGCTTATCCTCAGCAGGGTTCTGAGAACTTGATTATCAGCAGATGTGTGTTTTAACAGGGAAAGAGTGGAAGACCAGGTCCAGATTGAGATGGTGATTAGGGAGGGTGTTGCATCTGGAACGGGCTGGGGCAGCTCTAAAAGGGAGGAGAGAGATGAAGATAAGGAAGGTGAGAAGAGATTCACTTTTGCCATGAGATAGTCATAATTGTTGCATTTACTCTTTTAAGTCTGGATTTTTAAGGTATATAAACATTAATTTTTTAAAAGACTTTGCATTGTTAAAATGATTCAAACACACTGAAAGCTAAATAATATCAACTCTGTAGTACAATATAAAACTTACCTCCAGTGTGAATGAAAAATCATGAGGCGGACTTTCATATAATTATAGTTTCCATGATTAAAATGTATCTATCAGAGTTTATGTTTTTAATGTATATTATACTTACTGTACATACTGGTTACTTTATTTTAGGCAATAACCACATGAAAGAAGAAAATTATGCTGCTGCAGTGGATTGTTACACACAGGCAATAGAATTGGATTCCAATAATGCGGTTTACTATTGCAACAGGTAAACTAGCACTATTGTGGCAGGTTTACAATTCTTAAACATTTACATTAATAGCTTTGAAGGACAATGCAAATCTTATTTATTTAGAAAATTTTGGAAGTTCAGCAAAATATAAAGAAGGAAGAAAAATTAAACTTATAAACTTACCATTCAGAGGCAACCACTGTTATTAATCTGTTAGCATATTTTGTCTTACATAAATTTATTCATTTTTATTTTTAATTTTTATTTTTTTTTGGGACGTGGTCTCACTCAGTCACCCAGGCTGGAGTGCAATGGCATGATCTCGGCTCACTGCAACCTCTGCCTCCTGAGTTCAAGTGATTCTCCCACCTCAGTCTCTGCTGGGACACCAGGTGGACAGATGCACACCACCTTTTTTTTTTTTTTTTTTTTTTTGGTAGAGATGGGGTTTCACTGTTCATGTTGGCCAGGCTGGTCCTGAACTCCTGACTTCAAGTGATCCACCTGCCTTGGCCTCCGAAAGTGCTGGAATTACAGGCATGAGCCACCACACTCGGCCAGTTTATTCATTTTTAGATTCACCTTTGTTCACTGGGCTTATCAAAAATATGTCCTTATTTTATTGCAATCTTTCATAAGCATTATTTAAATGGTTACAAATTAGTCTCTATTACTACTGCTTATTATTTTTTATATTTCCAGCACCTATTGTTGTGGCTAGCAAAGAAGTACTCAGCAAGGGTTATTTCTGAATAAGGAGATAGACATACCTTAGTTTACTTACCTATTGACCTGCTGGTGGACATTGCAGTTGCTTCCATTTTTTTTCAATATTAACATATAAAGCTGCAATGAACATCTGTTGTTTCTAAAATATTTTTCATGCTTTAGATTTTCTGGACTTTGGATTTATCCCTGGAAATGCACTTAGTAGGTCTAGAAGTGCAAATTATTTTTAAAATTGTTGATGCAAATTACAAAATTGTCCCACCTTCTTTGAAAATATTTTGAAAAGTCTCCCTAGGAATGTATCTGTTTTGGCTACGCCCTTGATCAGCACTAAGTATGCAAATGATTAATTATTGCTAATTTAATCTTGTTTTCATATTAATTGTTCTAATTTATATTTAAGTACTGGTGAGGTTGGATCTTTTTCAAATGTTGGCCATTTTTGTTTGTTTTTTCCTAAATTTTCTATTTGTATCTTCTATAGACTGAATGTTTCTATCCCCTCAAAATTCATATGCTAATGTGAATTTTAAGCCCAATCTCCAATGTCATGGTATTTGGAAGTGGGACCTTTGGAAGGTGATTTAGGTCATGAAAGGAGGACTAATACCTTTATGAAAGAGACTCTGGAGAGCTCCCCTGTCCCTCTTGCCATGTGAGGACACAGCAGGAGGAGTACCCATACCAGTTCTTAGCTTGTTTGACCCCAGACTTCTTTCTTCCTCTTTCTTGGCTCTGTCCTTTTTAACATGGGTCTGACCCCTATAGGCTGCATTTCCCAGGCTCCTTTACCATCTGGCTTTTGTATGGGTTCAGCCATAGAGATACTGGGCAGGAGACTGGAGGGCAGAAACAAGAGAGAAGTCTAGGTATTTCTTTCTGCTTTTTTGTTTTATTTTATTTTTTAACATCATGGTGTATATTCAGCAGGGGCTACTTCTCATCCTTGTCTTCCTACTTCTACCCGACACACATACTGCGCTCCTGGTCTTTGCCAGGTGACCTTTGGTATTGGACTTTGTACTTCGTCCTTCAGTCTTAGGGATGGTAAGGCTTCCTGTTGCGAATTTGTGGATTGCTGTACAACCCTGTTTGACCTCTCAGCTCTTCTACCACCTTATGTAATAAGTTCCCTGAATTAAATTACTCTGTTTTAAATATTGAAGTTCCAGTAGAACTTTCTACAGTGATTGAAATGTTCTGTATCTGTACTGTCCAGGTCAGTTGCCACTAGCCACAGTGGCTGTTGAGCACTTGAAATGTGGCTAGAGAGCAATTGAAGAACTAAATTTTTAAGTTTAAATCAATTTGAAATTAATTTAGGCCGGGCATGGTGGCCTATGCCTGTAGTTCCAGCACTTTGGGAGTCCGAGGCGGGCAGATCACAAGGTCAGGAGATCGAGACCATCCTGGCTAACATGGTGAAACTCCGTCTTTACTAAAAAAAAATACGAAAAAATTAGCCAGGTGTAGTGGCCGACGCCTGTAGTCCCAGCTGCTTGGGAGGCTGAGGCAGGAGAATGGCGTGAACCCAGGAGGCGGAGCTTGCAGTAAGCCAAGATCACGTCACTGCACTCCAGCCTGGGTGACAGAGCAAGACTCCGTCTCAAAAAAAAAACAAAACAAACAAAAATTATATAGCCACCTATGGCTTATGGCTACTATATCAGACAGCAGAGCCCTATATTAAAGATACAGAACAAAAATCCGTGTGTCTTATTTGCTTTTTAATGTTTTTCATATGTAAAAGTTTTAACAATTTATATAGTCCAATTTTTCTTTTCCTTTGAATCTTATTCCAGTGCTTTTAGACTTAAAGCTCTCCCCATTTACAGACTTGACAAATAACTTCTATTTTCTTATTTTTCATTTCATTTAAATTTTATCATCTCAAGTCTGTTTTGGTTACTGGCATTACTATTTTAACCCATTTGAAACTTGTTATGATGGCCTTATCACCTTTTATTTTATAGTAGGTTCTTAGGTTTGAAAGAGATCTTTAAGTTAACTCAGTCCAATGTTTCATAAACTCATTATTATCATATTTAGGGTAGTCACACCCTTCTGAGACAGCACTCTCTTCCCCTGCCTTTTGTGGTTATATTTGTTAGAAAGGTCTTCCTTATATTGACACTGAATTTGTTTTCCTGTAGCTCCTGTAGCTTCTGTCAGTTGGTTTTACTTAAGGTTAGTTCCAGAATAATTACGATTTTTTTTTTTTGAGACGGAGTCTTGCTCTAACGCCCAGGCTGGAGTGCAGTGGCAGGATCTTGGCTCACTGCAACCTCCGCCTCCCAGGTTCAAGTGATTCTCCGGTCTCAGCTTCCCGGGTAGCTGGGACTACAGACATGCGCCACCAGGCCCAGCTAATTTTTAATAGAGACGGGGTTTCACCATGTTAGGCAGGCTGGTGTTGAACTCCTGACCTCAAGTGATCTACCTGCCTCAGCCTCCCGAAGTGCTCGGATTACAAGTCTGAGCAACCACGCCTAGCCATAATTCTTCTTTTCCTTTTCTTTTTCTTTTTTTTTTTTTTTTTTTTGTGAGACGGAGTCTCACTCTGTCGCCCAGGCTGGAGTGCAGTGGCGCGATCTCGGCTCACTGCAAGCTCCGCCTCCCGGGTTCACGCCATTCTCCTGCCTCAGCCTCCCGAGTAACTGGGACTACAGGCGCCCGCCACCACGCCCGGCTAGTTTTTTGTATTTTTGTAGTAGAGACGGGGTTTCACCATGTTAGCCAGGATGGTCTCAATCTCCTGACCTCGTGATCCGCCCGCCTTGGCCTCCCAAAGTGCTGGGATTTCAGGCGTGAGCCACTGCCCCCCATCGCCGATTCTTCTTTTTCATGATAGTACCTTACATTTTAAAATTTGCTACCGTGTTCACTTTTGTTTTCTCCACATTCAATGTTTGAAGTTTCTTCTGTTATATTTCAGGTAGTACAGCTTTTAAGTCCTGTACCTTCTCTTGAAACTTGTTCCAGTTTACCTGTGTGTGTTAGATATAGTTCCCAGAAGATAACACAGTATACCTGGCATTAGCCTAACTAGACCAACAGTCTTGTAAGGCTCTAATTTAACCCACTTTCTAGATAACATGGCTGTATATCAGCTTATTCTAGCATTATTTGTTAAGTTCATATTTTGCTTTTGGTATATTACGGCCGTCTTTTTTCATAGATATAACTCAATCGTATATATATTTGACAGGTTTTTACCAAATACCTGCTATGCACTAATACTGCCACTGGAGAAACAATTGCTTGCTTATACTTAAATGCAGGCTCTTACGTTTTGCCCCTATCAAATTCTATCTTGTTATAAGCTCCTATTCATTTGTCTTTTAAAGCTTTTTTGGTAAGTAATCTGTAAAGTAATTAATGAATTTGCTCTTACTTCTGTTTTCATGTCATCCACAAACTTGAGAAGAGTACCATATCTTGAGAGTACCATATCAATAACAAGTTGACTGGGTGCAGTGGCTCATGCCTGTAATCCAAGCACTTTGGAAGGCTGAGGCGGACGGATCACTTGAGGTCTGGAGTTCCTGGCCATTGTGGTGAAATCCTGTCTCTACTAAAAAGTAAACAAAAACCAAACAAGTCAACTAGTGGAACTATAATAGAGAAGTGGTTAAGAGCAGGGATTCTGAACCCAGACTCTTTTAAAAAAAAATATATATATATTTCAGTAGCTTTGGGGGTATATGTGGTTTTTGGTTATATGGTTGAATTGTGTAGTGGTGAAGTCTGAGATTTTAGTGAAACCATCGCCTGAGTAGTGTACATTGTACCCAACATGTAGTTTTTTTATCTCATCTCCCTTCTATCCTTCCACTTCTGAGTCTTCAGAGTACATTATACCACTCTGTATGCCTTTGTGTACCAATAGCTTAGCTCCTACTTATTAGTGAGAACACACAGCATTTGGTTTTCCATTCCTGAGTTACTTCACTTACAGTTTTGATCTCCAGCTCCATCCAAGTTGCTGCAAAAGATATCATCTTGTTCTTTTTCTGTGGCTGAGTAGTATTCCATAGTATATACATATATACCACATTTTCTTTATCCACTCATTGGCCAATGAGCCCTTAGTTGGTTCTACATCTTTGCAATTATGAATTGTCCTGCAATAAACATATGCGTGCAGGTGTCTTTTGGATCTAATGACTTTTTTTCCTTTGAGTGGGTACCCAGTAATGGGATTCCTGGATCGAATGGTAGATCTACTTTTAATTCTTTAAGAAATCTCCACACTGTTTTCCATATAGGTTGTACTAATTTACATTTCCACTAGCAGTGTATAAGTATTCCCTCTTCACCACATCCATGCCAACATCTGTTGTTTTTTGACTTTCTAATAATGGCCATTCTTGCAAGAGTAAGGTGGTATCTCATTGTGGTTTCAATTTGCATTTCCCTGATAATTAGTGATTGAGCATTTTTTCATACGTTTGGCCATTTGTTTAACTTTGAGAAATGTCTATTCATGTTATTTGCCCACTTTTTGATGGGTTAATTTGTTTGTTTGTTTGTTTGTTTTTCTGATTTGTTTGAGTTTTTGTAGATTCTACTTATTAGTTCTTTGTTGGATGCACAGTTTGCAAATATTTTCTCCCATTCTGTGGGCTGTCTGTTTACTCTGATGATTATTTCTTTTGCTGTACAGAAGCCTTTCAGTTTAATTAGGTCTCACTTATTTATTTTTGATGGGTCCAGACTCTTTGGATTCTAATTTCTGGCTCTGTCACTTACTACCTGTGTGACCTTGAGCACAGTTCCTAGTGCATCTATGCCTTGGTTTCCCTATCTGTAAAATGTGGGTAATAATAGTATTTACCTCATAAGGTTGTTATGGAGATCAAGCAGTATAGTACATTTGATGCATTTCAAGTCAACTTGCAGCCATCAATATACATCCTCCTTAAGTACTTAGCATGCATATCATTTTTTGGGGGTAAAGTTTACATACAAAAAATGCATAAATCTTGACTGTACTTTCACGGAGTTTTGACAAATACATACACCCGTGTAACCTAAAATTCTATCAAGATATTGAAAATTACCATCACTAGCAAGGCATGGTGGTGAGTGCCTGTAATCCCAGCTACCATCAGATGTCCAGGAAGTTCCTTAAACCCCTTCATAGTCTGTTGCCTACAATACTCACCAGAGGTAACCACTGTTTTGATAGATTAGATTCATTTCCTCTAGAGTTTCATATGAAAGAAGTCATACATATTTTTTGTGCAAAACTTTATTTGCTCAGCATAATGGTTTTGAGATTCAACCATGTCGTGGCATGTATTAGTTCATTCTTTTTTATTGATCAATAATATTCTATGGTTTGAATATATCAGTTTGCTTAGCTATTTTCCTATCTATGGCCACCTGGGCTGCTTCTAGTTAAAACAATTTTTAAAAAATGTTGTCCAGATTTTATAGTTATTATTTGTGGGAGGTCGTATCCTTAAGAAGTTTAGTTGGCCTCACTAGAGAACTTCATTTTCTTCTTCACACACATAAAAATTCCTTTATTAATCATCAGTGTAGCTCTCCAAAATAGAAAATCCAAATAATTTGTAGAGAATGAATCCTCTTAGCTGTGGTTTGATGGTTAAGTTTTATTATGTATAATCAGATTAATTTATATAATGTTTTAATGTTTTAGCATATGCAGTCTTGAAATAAATACTTAAGAGTGTCATGAAATGTTGTAACCAGATACAAATATGATCACAAAATTTCTTATTTGTAGAGCACAATAAGCCATATACTTTTAGGTGTAAATATGGAAAATGTGAGCCTACAAAGTTTATTTTTGATGAGAATAGTCTTATATCCACCAGTGCTGTATTAGAAGAAATTCTTGGCAATACCTGTGCTTGCTTTTTATTTAATTTTTGTAAAACTGAAATCAATAATTATGCTTCTCCTTTGAACTTAAATCATATCTTTTTCCCTGAAAAGTGCAGTAAAAGAGCATGCTATTTAACATTAAATAATCAGAAAAGTTTCTGTATTTAATATAAGTACTAAACAAAGCTTTAGGATCACTTTGGTTTTATTGAGACTCTAGTAACTATAAATATCTCAATAGCCTGAAATCTTGCCAACTATCTCTGCCATTTTTCTTTGCCAACTGGCTGCAAATTGGAAGCACAGAATAGCCAATCTAAATCTTCATTTTAAATTCATTTTCACAATTTTATTACCAATCAAAATATTTTTTACATACTCAACTCACTAGGATGAACTAATGTTTACTTTTTATAGAACTGACTTTTTAATTTGTTAGAAAATGATCATCGGGCACATTTCTTAAGCATGACTCTTTCTTTTCTAGTACTTGTCTTCTATTTTGGCCTTTTAGGATCCTATGATGCTTTAGGCTCCACTGTGATAAAAGGAAAACCTGAATCCTTCCTTGTAAACATATCATGTAGTTTTGCTTTTTGAATATACTTCTAGCACTTGACACAATGTGTAACATTTATGTAGGTTTGTCATATGTTTTATCATATGCTTATATTTTCTACCTTATATGCATATTTGTTTTATTTCTTCAGGTGAAGGGCAGAGATTGGCACTTGTATCTATTTGTATCCCCTACAGCACCTTATACTGTGCTTTGTAGGAGTTCAGCCAATTTTTGTACTATAAAGTGTATAAAAGATACTGAAGCAAGCAGCCATTCACATTAATCCTTGTATACATAAAACAACAAATGATTGAGTATAGGTCTAAAACACCACCAAACTCTCCATAATATGAAATGAACAACAGTTTTGGATGTCTTCTGTCTCTACACAAACACGATGTTCTCATTTCTTTTGTACTTCAGTGCTGAGTACTTTACCCATAGTAAGCTCATGCTTCAGGGGTGGATAGATGGTTGAATGGCTTAAGGCAATAAAAGACAGGAGAGAGAGAGAGAGCATGATGGAGGGAATTTGGAAGGCCTCTCAGGTGATGGAGAACTGGAGTCAGATTTGAAGGACTGATAGAACTTGGATAGGCAGAGGAGAGGGGAAGGCATTTCAGATTGGAGAGCTTAGTATAAAAGGCACAATCAAGAAGCATCAGGCCATTGTAATAAGAAATGCTAGTGACAGCACGTAGCCATGTGAACCCTGAGAAAGATGGGAACAGAAGCCTCATTATTTCGCATTTTGTTTCCTCCTCCTCTGTGAGCAGCACGTGGTCAGTCAATTCACTGGGATTTGAGCTTGTCGTTGAATCTCAGTTCTGCACTTACTAGCTACATGACCTTGGGCAGTCACTGTATCTTTTTAAGCCTCAGTTTCCTCACTTGTAAAATAAGGATATTATCCACTTCAAAGGGTAGTTGTGAGGAGTGATAATATGTACAAAGTTCCCAGCATAGTCCTAGATTTGCAACATTTGTTTCTTTCAAAAACAAGATAAGGCTTCTTTAGTTGTAGGAATAGATTTTTTGCCATGATTTATTTATGCATGATGTGAGAAATGTGAAGTAGCTTGATTTTTTTCTGCCTTTCTATAAAAATAGAACATAAATCATATTCATGCTTTTGTTTCTAATAAGGCAAAGAAAGCAAGGGTGCCTGAAAACATGTGACTCTGACTGTACTGTTCCACTGAAATTTCATTAGTTATGCCCTGATAACCAGACAACAGAGGCAGAGAGCACAGACCACATTGTTATTCAGTTCAGACATTGGCATGTTTCACTTCATCTTCCAGAAGATTCAAATATAGCCTGTCTTCTCTTTCCTTTCCTGGCCTCTGAGGCTCAGACGCCTCTCCTGTTCCTTTTGTGAGCTGCACAAATCTGCTTTCACCCTAACTTGCAGTTTGTGATCCAAAGCTGTTAAGATTGAAACACAGTCCCCCTCCTTCCTCACACCCACTCTTCTCTCTGAGTCTGATCCTCCCTGCTTATTTCTTATCTTATTGTCAGAATCTGAAGCCAGATTTCAGGGTGTCTTTCTGTTTCCATTTTCCATACACCTCCCAAATAGCTAATTTATTTCCTGCTCCCTTAGTCCAGGTTCTTAACTTTGGTTGAACTGTGCAATAGGGACATGAAAATGGCATTCCATTTCTACTTGCATTCCCCACTCCTGTCTTCTGCCAAAAGGTTTTTTTCTAAGTTGTGAAATTGATCATCTAATGCTTACTTTCTGTTCAGTAGTTCCAAAATACCTACAGCATCCAATTTAAGCTCCTCAACGTGACGCATAAGATCTTTTCTAATCTAGGCTCTTTCTTTTCTCTTAACTTTATTATCTTCACTTTTCCTCCTACCCTTTTCCTCTTCTCTCTACTACCTGTGCACATGTAATACGAAACTTACTGATTTCTTAAAAATACCATGTTGGGACATCTCTCCATGCTTTGTATGTGCTTCCCCCTGTGCCTAGAATATTTCCTACCTTATCTAATTGGTCAACTGCTAGTCATCCTTCAAAACCCATTAGGCTTTGGGAGGCCGAGGTGGGTGAATCACCTGAGGTCAGGAGTTCGAGGCCAGCCTGGCCAGCATGGTGAAACCCCCATCTCCACTAAAAATACAAAAAATTAGCTGGGTGTGGTGGTGCCTGTCTGTAATCCCAGCTACTCTAGAGGCTGAGGTAGGAGAATTGCTTGAATCTGGGAGGTGGAGGTTGCAGTGAGCCGGTGGCGCCACTGCACTCCTGCCTGAGCCACAAGAGCGAAACTCCATCTCAGAAAACAAAAGACAAAAAAATCCTGTTAGGTGTTGCTTCTTTTGGGAAGACTTTCTTAATATCTTTTCTTTTTTTCCCCTCTGTCACCCAGGCTGGAGTGCAGTGGCATGATCTCAACTCACTGCACCCTCTGCCTCCCAGGTTCAAGCAGTTTTCCTGCCTCAGCCTCCTGAGTAGCTGGGACTACAGGCGCCCACCACTACGCTCGACTAATTTTTTTGTATTTTTAGTAGAGACGAGGTTTCACTATGTTGGCCAGGCTGGTCTCAGACTCCTGACCTCAGGTGATCCACCCACCTCGGTCTCCCAAAGTGCTGGGATTACAGGTGGGAGCCACTGCATCCGGGCTTCTTAGTATCTTTTCCTCCCAACCTCCTGACCATGCCCCTATGCCCTTCCCCTCCATGTCCAGTGGAGTGGTGCTGTCCAGTATGGTAGCTCCCAACCACATGTGGTGATTTCAATATAAATTAATTAAAATGTAATACAATTAAAAATTGTATTAGCAATTCCTCAGTTGCATTAGCATATTTCAAATGCTCATTACTTACATGTGGCTAGGTGCTACTGTATTGGATAGTACAGAAACAGAACTTTTCTATTGCAGAAAGTTCTGTTAGACAGCTTGGCATAGGGTTAGCCACACCTTTCTCTGTGTTGCCTCTTCCTTTTATACTTCCAGTTTTGCATTTATTATAGTATTTGTTTATTTGCATATCTGTTTCCCTATTAGACTAGGAAAGGTTGAAGGGCAGGGAGATATTCTCTTCATCTCTGTATAGTGGTTTTGAGTTCAGTGTCTAGCATATTATAGGTATTCCACAAACATCAGCTGAGTTGGTTCAGTGAATTTTAGAAGGGAAAGTTGTCTCTACCTGCTGACTTCTAATGATGAAACAGTGATATGGCAGTGTGTATGTGTGTCTATTTTCTCAAAAAAACAAATTTAAACCTATTAGTTATTGAGAGAGAATAGTATGATGAACATATCTCTCTATATGTATGTTCATCATAGAATCAATGGTAGTTAACATTTTGCCATGTTTACTTCCTCACTCTTTCCCTCCCTCCCTCCCTTCTTTCCTTCCTTCCTTCCTTACCTTTCTCCTTCCTTCCTTCCTTCCTTCCTTTCTTCCTCCCTCCCTCCCTCCCTCCCTCCTTCCTTCCTTCCTTCCTTCCTTCCTTCCTTCCCTCCCTTCTTCCCTCCCTTTCTTTTTCTCCTTTCTTCCTTCCCTCCCTCCCTCCTTCCTTCCTTCCTTCCTTCCTTCCTTCCTTCCTTCCTTCCTTCCTTCATCCCTCCCTCCTTCCCTTCCTGTCCCATCCCATCCTTCTCTCACTCTCTCACCCAGCCTGTAGTGCAATGGCATGATCTCAGCTCACTGCAACCTCTGCCTCCCAGGTTCAAGCAAGTCTTGTGCGTCAGTCTCCTGAGTAGCGGGAACCACAGGACACCCAGCTAATTTTTGTATTTTTAGAGTTGACAGGATTTCACTATGTTGGCCAGGCTTTCTCAAACTCCTGGCCTCAAGTGATTCACCCACCTCGGCCTCCCAAAGTGTTGGGATTACAGGCATGAGCCACTGCACCTGGCCTCTCTTTGTCTTTCTTTTGGGGTATATGGAGGGGTGTGTATATGCCTATATACAAATATATAAAATTTTCTTTCTCATCCCAAATACTTCAACTATATCTCCCAAGAACAGGAATATACTTCATATAATTATCATACCATTTACATGTAAGAAAATTAGTATTAATACTGAAATCTTTCCATTTGTCCCCAAAATATCTTTTATAGCTATGTTTTTTATCCAGAATCCAACCCAGTTTCTTGCATTGTATTTTGTTATGCCACTTTAGTCTCTTTTAATCTAAAAAGTATCCCTGACTTTTTTGATTGATTGTTTTTCATGACATAAACATTTTTGAAGAGTTCAGGCCAATTGTCTTATAGAATGAGCCATATTCTGGATTTATGTAGTGCTTCCTCATGATTTAAATTTAAGTTAAATTTTGTTATAAAGCCTACAAAAATAATTATGTGTACTACTTATTGCATTATGTTAGGAGGCACATATTTTCAGACTGTCCCATTACTGGTGACTCTTAAGTTTGATATCTTAAGGTGATGACCATCAGATCTATTATTCCTTTTGTAATTTATAAGTAATATGTAGGGTTTGGTGATATGAATAAAAAATTATTTCCTAACAAACTTTTATTAAGTGTTTTATCATCTATTCATGATCTTTCTCCTTATCATTAATACCATATCATTAATACGTTGATAGTTGCAAAATGATGATTTTTCTAATTTTATCATTTCCTTTACATATATTTCCTCACATATTTCTATAAAGAAGAGCTTTCCTCTCTTCCTTTTTCAGCTTTCTCCCTCTTCCTCACTGCAGCTTTTTTGAGTGTCATTTGAATATTCATTTGGACTCATTAATTTTTTAAAAAGTCACTATTCAATATGTTATAATGAGTTATTTTTGATTCTTAAATTATCCCACATTTGGCTAATGAGAGCACCTTTAAACTGGTCGGTGTATCCTTTTATGTAACTTCATTTTTAAAAAACACTTTCTTAGCCAGGCACAGTGGCTCATCGCCTGTAATCCCAGCACTTTGAGAGGCCGAGACCAGCGGATCACATGAGGTCAGGAGTTTGAGACCAGCCTGATCAACATGGTGAAACAACCGTCTCTACTAAAAATACAAAAAATAGCTGGGCGTGGCACTGCACTCCAGCCTGGGAGACAGAGCAAGACTATCTCAAAAACAAACAAACAAACAAACAAAAACCAAAAACCAAAAAACCAACCACTTTCTTGCTTTCTGAGACAATAAGACATTCCAGATTTGCTTTGTACTTTCCCTGTTGTAGCCCTGAGCTCAACTATTTCTCCAAGGAAGCTCTGACCTTTTCAGTGGAGGATGGTATTTAGAAACCAAGATGGAGTTGCAGGACATGATCATTGCTACTAAGGTCTTATTGCTTCTAGGTCTTTTCAGTGGACGGAGCTAGGAAACTGATTTTTTGAAAAGTTATCAGTTTATACAGATGCCTTCCATTCACATTCTAGCATCACAGAATTTCTCCCTCATATTCCTCCATTTTATATTTTTATCTTCCTTCTCCCAGGGTGAAAACCCTTCTTCCACCACCACCAGTAGCTTTACTCATTTGCTGTATCTTTCAGTATCCTTCAGTTGGTCTTATAAGCTAATATTACACCACTAGCAGGCCTGGTATGTAAACTTCAGGATTTCTTTGCAGTTTTTCTTTTGTCTTTGAATGCATCTTAGTAATCATATATACTCAGAATACTGTGCTCAAAAATGATTTGAATTGTTTTTGTTATGCAATTAGGATCAATTGTTTCTGTTTTATTTAGTTTGAAGGTTTGCTTTTTCATCTTTTTGAAGTCTTACTCCCATTTCTATCCCATCTACCCCATTCTCACCCATCCCCAATAGGATGAGAGGGAGACTTCTAATGTAGGTTTAACTTCTGAACCTTGTAAGTTTTTTACATAAAATTAAATTTGAAAGGATGATTAGTAAAAATAATGCCTCTCTCTATCCTTAATGATCTGATTTGCCTTGTGTTTAATATTTAATATTAAATTAATATTGATATTTAATATTAATGTTCTACATCAGCTTTCTTTTTTGTTGTTTCAGTTCTCCTGTTTGTCTTTTTCTGTCCTTTTAACTTCAACCTGTGTATGATTATGTTTTAAGTGATATATTTTGTATCCAAGTTGAGAATCTGAGTTTTGTCTGATAAATTTGAATTGTTTTCTGCTACCTTTTTTTTGCGGGGTGGGGAGGACAGACTCTTGCTTTGTCACTCAGGCTAAAGTACAATGGCATAAACATGGCTCACTGCAGCCTCAACCTCCTGGGCTCAAGTGATCCTCCTGTCTCAGTCTCCCGAGTAGCTGAGACTACAGGTGTACACTACTACAACTGGGTAATTTTTAAATTTTTCGTAGACATAGGGTCTGACTGTGTTGTCCAAGGTGGTCTCAAACTCCTGGACTCAGGTGATCCTCTTAGCCTTGGCCTCCCACAGTGTTGGGATGACAGGCATGAGCCACTGCACCCGGCTCTTTTTAAGCATTCTCTTTCTTGGCTGCTTCTTTCCTCCCCTACTTCCCTCCCTTCTATTGTTTTGATTTTTTTTCTTTCTTTCTAATTATTTGAAAGTTACACATCCTATAGCTCTTCTTCTAATGGTTATTCTTGTCCTGCTGTTACTTTGTAGTGAGTATTAAGTCAGAGAAACCCATACACTTTTTCACATGGACTACTTTCACGTCTTAATTTTTTTAAACTGAAGCAAAGGACTATGTGTTTATTTTAAAATAAATATTAACATTTTTATAATTAGTCTGAGAAGTAAGGGCCTCAGTCATGCTGTATGAAGAAAGATTGACAGAAAACTAGACCTAGAAAATGAGCCCTAAAACCACATTTTCTCTGTAGTCTGCCAGACTTCTCCTCACCCTCCATGCCCCCACTAGAATCTAAGTGCTATTGAGGACAGGAGTATTATTTTGCTTATTGCTGTATCCATTATTCTTAGAAAAGTGTGCATTCTCTGGCCCTCAATAGATATATTAGTTGAATGAATTAAGTGGAAATATTTAGAGAAGAACAAATGGAGTGGTGTAGCTTTACTCCTTCGCTGTATCATTCAGTATCCTTCAGTTGGTATTATAAACCAATTATATTGGTTTATAATTATGAGGGCAGGAGACATTATGGAAACTTTGAGTTTAAAGATTTGCATATCAAACAATAATTATACTTGTGTCGTATTGTTCCCGGTCATTTTAGAAGAGTTTTTTTGGTAGATGTGATATAGCAAGTGTTAACAGATCAGATAAATGGTCCTTGATTGCTCCGAGATTCTGTGCAAAGTAGATGGAATAGTTGTCATCCTTAATTTACAGCCAGATTTAGGTACGCAGATAAGTGTTTTTACTTTAGATTTGCTAGATAATCTTAATATATGGTAATATGTGTACCTGTAGGATGACTAGTATTTTGGGAAGGCATGAATATGCATTTATTAAAGATAAATTTTAACTAAATAAAGAAATACAATTAAAAGGCTGGGCATGGTGGCTCACGCCGGTAATCCCAGCACTTTGGGAGGCCGAGGCAGGCAGATCACAAGGTCAGGAGATCGAAACCATCCTGGCTAACATGTTGGAACCCCGCCTCTACTAAAAATACAAAAAACTAGCTGGGCATGGTGGCGGGCGCCTGTAATCCTAGCTACTCGGGAGGCTGAGGCAGGAGAATGGTGTGAACCTGGGAGGCGGAGCTTGCAGTGAGCCGAGATTTCACCACTGCACTCCAGCCTGGGTAACAGAGTGAGACTCTGCCTCAAAAAAAAAAAAAAAAAAAAAAAAAAAAAAAAAAAAAAAAAAAAAAAAATTAACACAAAATCCTGAATGTAGCCATATATTAACCACTTAAAATACAATCCACATGTTATTATTGTTCTCTTTAAAAACTTTTGCTATGTAACACTACAGATGCTCAGACTATGCTAAGTCCTATGTATTATGTATAGAGGAGTCATTTTCTGATTATATTTTAAAAATTGCTAATCAGATATCTAAAGGCAAGTATTGCCTTTCACTTTCCTGAAGGTGTTTAGCAAGTGTTTAGGAACAGATTTGTTGTTTTTTCAAAACCACATAGTTCTTTCTCTGAATTCCCTTTTCAAAACTTTCTCTTTCCATCCTCCCATGAGCCCTTTTACCCTTCTTGCATGTTTCTGTGCATATGTGCAGACACATACACTGATTAGAAAGTGCGACTCTTGACAGAAGAGAGATGAGATTGAAGCATTTGCTGTTCTACAAAACCACTGTTCGCAGATGTCTAGAATCAGATATCAGTGATAGATCAGACACTAGGCCTGTGAATTTGCAGATAGTATTGCCTTGCCTATGGAGTTAGATATAAGACCTGGACTTAGTATAGATCTCATGCTCCGTTTCTGGACAAGTTTTTCTTTCTTCCGGTGGCTCTGCTTATTATATATAATAAAATTATTTTAAAAATCTGTCTCAAAGCTTAGTCTGTTAACTCCTTTTCTCTCAATAAATGTTAATTCTTAGATGAAATTTGGTTTAGCCATTTTTGTAATCCCAGATTCAACTTCCTGGCCTGGCATGGCGGCTCACGCCTGTAATCGCAGCACTTGGGGAGGCCGAGGTGGGCAGATCACTTGAGGTCAGGAGTTCAAGATCAGCCTGGCCAACAGGGCGAAACCCTGTCTCTACTAAAAATACAAAAATTAGTAGGGCGTGATGGCACACACCTGTAATCTCAGCTACTTGGGGGTTTGAGGTAGGAGAATCGCTTGAACCTGAGAGATAGAGGTTGCAGTGAGCCGAGATTGCGCCGCTGCCCTCCAGCCTGGGCGACAAAGCAAGACTCTGTCTCAAAAAAACAAACACAACAACAATAATAGAAAACATCCTGAGTTGGTAGGATTCCATTGTCATTCAGTTAATTGCTTGCATTACTTCACTCTCTGAAATGTTCTCCTTCAAGCAACCGGGCAGAATAGACAAGAACATTTGAGGCCTCTGAGGGACCTTCCTGGCTTTATGGATTAAAATCACGTGTGGACAAGAGCTTTCTATGGTGATAGAGAAAGGAGCTTGCTCTGAGGCAATGTCTCATTCCTATTGTTACTGTGACACAAAGTTTTGTCTTGAAAGTACTGTGGCTTAGAAGGCCAAATTGGGCATAAATACGAGTTTTCTTGAAATCTCCTTTTTGGGAGTATGTATCTATGTGTCACCCATTGAAGTATATAAACTTTGCAAGGTTGGTCTCTTAACATTTTCTCTGAGTTTAGCTACTCTAAAAGAAAGATCTGTACTAGTCTGGAAGGTGGTGCTCCTTACACAGTGTAACTTTAACGAATGCTTGTTGACCTGGAATCCTCACATTGGATGGGAAAAAGTCAATGATCCAGACTCACATGTTGTTAATCTGCTTTGTGGAAGCTAGGCTATGATGGAAATTTCTCAGCATCTTCCTGTTAATCAGAACTAAACTCCTATTTCTTCTCCTTTTCTTCCCACTAAATGTGCTTAATTAGAACTAAATTCCTATTTCTTCTCCTTTTCTTTCCACTAAACGTGCTTAATTTTTAGTGAAATTTTAGTAGGTTTATATTCCCAGGTTCAACTTCCAGAATTGGCAGTATTTTTTTTTAGCTTCTTCTATCCAGGATTGGTTTTACGTAACACATTCTGTTCGTGGATACCTAGCAAATAATTGATTTATTACTATGTACAGCTAGTATTTGTAGAGTATAATAATAAGCTGGATGTGATATAAAAGTAGTATTAGATAACCCTAATCTATAGTTTGATTGATAGGAGGAGATTAGAACATACTTAAGAATATTGAGGATCAGCAAGGATCCTCACTGATACTTGGAGATAGGTGGTGTTCTAATCAGCTTTATTGTTTTCACGTGTGCTTATTCGATTCCAGCTAGGTCCTTGAAAGATGTGACCTTTGACTAATTTCAAGGAAGAGAGATGGTTTACTGGGTGGTTAAACAAAAAGATTGTTTTTAAGGACAATTAAAACAACTAACATGGGGCCGGGTGCGGTGACTAACGCCTGTAATCCCAGCTCTTAGGGAGGCAGAGGTGGGAGGATAGCTTGAGCCCAGGAGTTCAAGACCTGCCTGGGCAGGATAACAAGACTCTGTTCTCCACAAAAAGGAAAAAAACAAAACAAAACAAAAAAACAAATATGGGTAAAGAGAGAGGAATAGAGGTAGCAAAAACAAGAGTAGTGCTTCTGAGATTGCAATGGGAGAGGAACATGAGGTCAGAGACCTTGGGTTAGCATGAGACTTTTGTCTGTAGACTGAAGAACATGAAGGAGCCTAAGTTCATTTCTGGACTTGCAAGCGAAATTTTCAGAAAGTGCTTCTTTACCTTAATTAATAGAAAGGGTACCAGGTCTTGGAGTTACAGTGGTAGAGGCAGAGGTGCTGTGCAGCATAGCATTCTCCTTTGTAGTTGTGAGAAATCGAAGAAGTGGTCACCACACCTTGGCCCTCCTTGGTCCAAGAAACTTCTATTTCTTGGTTTCTGGCACCCCACTTTGACTTCTGAGCATCCATCTTAGTGCTTCTCTTCTCCTTTCCTGTTTCTCCTCTGAGCTGTTTCTTCCTATTTGGAAACGTTATTGAGGAGAGGTCACAATTGTAGGGATTTTGATCTAGGCAAGTGTTCTTTTTCCAAAGTTGGCTCTTCAACCTTTTGATGAGGGACAAGATCATGAGAACTTCTAGGAGACTGAAAGAAATAAAATCTAGTTGGCCTTAGAAATGAATGAATGAGAGAAAGTGCCAGGGGACTGGGATATCACTTTTACTTGTACTTTAACCCTACTGTTAAAGTCGTAATAGCACAACCCTCTGTGTAGCCATTCACAGCAATCACTCACTCTTCGTGCCTCCATAGTAGCCCAGATGTCCTAGCTTTTTCACGTTTCTGTTTGGACAAACTAGAAAGGGTATAAATAGGTAGACCAGTTGTATGACTTGCATATTTGTCCTTTCTATAGCAAAGCAAACAATGAAAGGCAGCCTGCATACTTTTTTCTGCACAGAAGTTTCTGAGCTTTTTGTTTTGTTTTGTTTTCATTTTATTACATAATTATCTTAGTTTGACTTAGAAATTTAGTGGGAATGATCTACAAATTGGAACAAGAAAAAGGTAGTGTTATTAGTACCTGAAAAATCTAAATTAGTGCCTTGAAAACTGCCTTTAATAAAATTCTCTTTTCTTTCTCTTAGGGCTGCTGCTCAGAGCAAATTAGGTCACTATACAGATGCGATAAAGGATTGTGAAAAAGCAATAGCAATTGATTCAAAGTACAGTAAGGCCTATGGGAGAATGGGGTAAGTTCTGGGAGAATGTTCCAAGTAGTACCATGTAGCATCAGGTATGCTGTCCTTAATGGCTTGGTTTTGAATTTTCTGCTTAATATTGTACCCTCTGAACTAAGAAGAAGATAAATAAAACATAAGGGAGGAAATGACTACAATTTCTGTGACTTGGAAGTGAGATGATTGATGACTGATTTGATTGTTGCAGAAAATTATATAATCGTGCTTAGTTGACTAATTTCATGTCCATGACCACAAATCTCAGATGAGCACTCAATATTGCAGACAATTCTATTCTATTTCCTTCCTCTAGTCACCTTTCCACTCTCTGATGTGACTCTTTCATCCCTCTTCCTCTCCCTTCAAATTTCCACTACTCCCTCTATGATGACTCTCAACTGACAATTGCCTTACACTTAATTGAGAAGAAAATGATTTGAAGAAAAACAACTCATTTTCCTCCTTGCAAATCCATCAGTCTACCTACATTTGTATCTACACAGAATGCCTTTTTTTCTTGTTAAAATGGAAGCATTCTGGCTGAGCGTGGTGACTCACGCCTGTAATCCCAGCACTTTGGAAGGCCAAGGCGGGCAGATCACCTGAGGTCAGGAGTTCAAGACCAGCCTGGCCAACATGGCAAAACCCTGTCTCTACTAAAAATGCAAAAATTAGCCAGGCATGGTGGTGAGCACCTGCAGTCCCAGCTACTTGGGAGGCTGAGGCAGGAGAATCGCTTGAACCTGGGAGGCAGAGGTTGCAGTGAGCTGAGATAGAGCCACTGTATTCCAGTCTGGGTGACAGATTGAGACTCTGTCTCAAAAAAAAAAAAAACAAAAAACAGGCGCATTCTTACTTAAGACCATTGCCTCCACTCTTGCTTTAAGATCTCATCCCCTTGTACCTTCTCCACAACTTTGTAACTATTACAACCCCCTTCATTTTCTACAACATTAGTTCTTCCATCTCTAATAGATGATAATGCCTGGCATGTGATAAGTTCGTAAAAAATCATTCACTGAGCCAGGTGCGGTGGCTCACACCTGTAATCCCAGCACTTTGGGAGGCCAAGGTGGGAGAAATGCTTGAGCCCCATCTCTATAAAATACTAAAATTATCCAGGAGTGGTGGTGTACACCTGTAGTCCCAGCTACTTGGGAGGCTGAGGTGGGAGGATTGCTTGAGTCTGGAAAGTCGGGGCTGCAGTGAGCTGTGATCATGTCACTGCATTCCAGCCTGGGTGACAGAGTGAGACCCTGTCTCAAAAAAAAAAAAAAAAAAAAATCATTAGTTGGACCCATCCCTTTGCCCAGTGTTCCCCTCTAGCCACCATCCCACTTCTCAGTTCCTCGTTCTATGACCCTGATGGTTATCTGTACTTGCTGTTTTATCTTTTTCATCTCTTATTCCCTCTTCAGCTCACTACAGTAGGGCTTCTGTTCTATGTCACTATGGTGGTTAATTTTATTTGTTAACTTGATTGGGCAAAGATGCCCAGATAGCTGGTAAAACATTATTTCTGGGTGTGTCTGTGAGTGTGTTTCCAGAAGAGATTAGCATTTTTTTTTTTTTTTTTTTTTTTGAAATGGAGTCTCACTCTGTCACCCAGGCTGGAGTGCAGTGGTGCAGTCCTGGCTCACTGCAACCTCCACCTCCCAGGTGCAACCTCCACCTCCCAGGTGCAACCTCCACCTCCCGGGTTCAAGCGATTCTCCTGCCTTCCAAGTAGCTGGGACTACAGGTGTGAGCCACCATGCCCAGCTAATTTTTGTATGAGATTAGCATTTGAATCGGTAGACTGAGTAAAGAAGATCACCTACACCAGTGTGGGTAAGCATCAACCATTCCTTTGAGGGCCCAAATAGAACAAAAAAATAGAGGAAGGGCAAATTTGCTGTCTCTGCTTGAGCTGGAGCATCCATCTTCTCCTGCTCTTGGACCTCAGCATTCCTCATTCTTAAGCCGTTGGACTTGGACCCGACTTACACCATCAATTGTCCTGGTTGTAGTCTTTGGGTTTGGACTGGAATTACATCACTAATTTTACTGGGTCTCCAGCTTGCAGACAGCAGATGGTAGGACTTCTCAACCTCCATAATTGTGTGAGCCAGTCCATCACAAGAAATCTCTTCATATTTCTATGTGTGTGTGTGTGTATATATATACACTATTGGTTCCCTTTGTCTTGAGAACCCTGAGTAATACAATCAGTCTACTGAGATAACTCTATTCAAGGTTACCAGTTGTCTTTATTTTGCCTAGGCCAGTGTTCAGCTCTGTATCCTCACCATACACCGTCTTTTAGTATTTGGTGCAGTTAACTTATTCATTTATTTTTTCATAAGCCAACTTACTCATTTATTTATTGATTCATTTATTTAGAGATGGAGTTTCGCTCTTGTTGTCCAAGGTGGAGTGCAGTGGCGCAATCTTGGCTCACTGCAGCCTCCTCCTCTTGGGTTCAAGTGATTCTTCTGCCTGAGCCTCCTGAATATCTGGGATTATAGGCGCCCACCACCATACCTGGCTAGTTTTTGTATTTTTAGTAGAGGTGGGGTTTCACCATGTTGGCCAGGATGGTCACGAACTCCTGACCTCAGGTGATCCACCCACCTCTGCCTCCCAAAGTGCTGGGATTACAGGCGTGAGCCACCATGCCCGGCCGCTATTAACTTACTGTCAAAATACATTACTCTCTAGGATCCTGATGCCACACTTGCCCTGTTTCCCCTTCCACATTACTGGATGCTCTTTTCCAGTCTCCCTTGCTTGTTCTTCCTCTCTACCATCTCTAAACAATGCTGTATTTTAGGGTTGCATCCTCTGCTGCTGCTGTTTCTCTGTCTATTCTCTCTGTTCAGCTTATCCTGCTCCATGCTTTCAAAATTCATATACAGTTGATACTCATTATTTGCAGATTCTGTATTTATGAATTTGCCTACTTGCTAATTGATTTGTAATCTCCAAATCAATATTTACACTGCTTCTGTGGTCATTCGTGGCATGCACAATTAGTGAAAATGTGTCTTCCGATGTTCCCGATCTCTGCTGAGGGTAAATAAGGTGCTGTTCTACCTTTTTGTTTCAGCTCTCATGCTGAAGTAGTCTATTTAGTGCTACTTTTTTTTTTTTTTTTATTTTTGTGCCTTTTATTTGTGATTTAGCTGTTTACAGTGGCCCCCAAGTATAGGCTGAAGTGTTATCTAGTGTTCCTAAGTGCAAGAGGATTGTAATGTGCCTTATGGAGAAAGTACATTTATGAGACAAGCTTCATTCAGACATGAGTTAGTGCCATTGGCTATGAGTTCAATGCTAATGAATAAAAAATATACATTAAATAGTTTCTTTAATCAGAAACACACATAAAAACAAGATTATATATTGATCAGTTGATGAAAATATGACTATTTACATATTTGCAGGAACCTAACTCTGTATTTTCCCTAGGAACAATTGTTCAGTATTTGCTAATTCATTGTTCATGATGACTTTATAGAACATGACTACTGTGAATAAGAATCAACTATATATATTATTGAATCTAAGTTATATTGTTTGAACTCCATACTTATATATTCAACTACTTTTCAACTCTCTGATTGGATGCTTAATAGGTATTTTAAACTTAACATGTCCCAGACAGAACTCATGTTCCCTTCCAAAATCTTTCCAATCGCAATACATTGTACAATTATTTATTTCTCCCATGCACAGGTCAAAAGCCCGAGTCATCCTTCATTGTTATTACACCTGACATAAGTACTGATACTCTATCAGCAAGTCCTGTCAATTCTAGTTTCCATATATATCTTGAATCCAAGTGTTGATTGCTATCTTGCATATAGCCCTAGTCCAAACTACATCTCTTACCTAAGCTACTGCAATAGCTTCCTAACTGATCTCTCTGCCTCCTTTCTGCCCTTCTGCCCATGTAGATCCTCTACATAGAAGCCAGAGTGAGCTTTCAAAAGCACAAATTATATCACGTGACTCCATTGCAACCAGAATAAAGTTCAAACTCCAAGCAATGGACCTGTATCATCTGGCACCCAACTGTTCTCTGACATCATCTCTCTGTGCTTTGTTTTCTGTGTTCCCTCCTCATCAGCTCTTGTCCTGTACCTTAAGAATACCAAGCTTGCATCTTTCTCAGGATCTTTCTGTTTACTGCTGTTTCCACTATAATGCTCCTCCCATATTTTCATGACTACTTTCTTTACATCCCTCAGATCTTTCCAATGTGGCTACTTTTTGAACAGCTCTCCTGTTCATTCTCTTCAATATTGCCCTTTTTATTTGCATGCTTGTTGCCTGGTTGCCTGTCTTCCCCAGGTAGAATGAAATTTTCTTAAAGTCAGGAAACTTTATCTTTTTTTTTTTTTTTCGAAATAGAGTTTCGCTCTTGTTTTCCAGGCTGGAGTGCAATGGCGCAATCTTGGCTCAGTGCAACATCCACCTCCTGGGTTCAAGCAATTCTGCTGCCTCAGTCTCCCAAGAAGCTGGGATTACAGGCATGTGCCACCATGCCTGGCTAATTTTTTGTATTTAGTAGAGACAGGGTTTCACCATGTTTGTCAGGCCTGTCTCAAACTCCTGACCTCAAGTGATCCACCTGCCTCAGCTTCCCAAAGTGCTGGGATTATAGGCATGAGCAGCTATGCCTGGGCTAGGAACTTTATCTTTTTCATTGTGGAATCCTTGGTATCTTTAGACACTTTTTTTTTTTTTTTGAGACAGAGTCTCAGTCTGTCACCCAGGTTGGAGTGCAATGGCTCTAAATTGGCCCACTGCAACCTCCACCTCCTGGGTTCAAGCAATTCTCTTGCCTCAGCCTCCCTAGTAGCTGGGATTACAGGCATCTGCCACCATGCCTAGCTAATTTTTATAGTTTTAGTAGAGACAGGGTTTCACCATATTGGCCAGGCTGGTCTCAAACTCCTGACCTCAAGTGATCCACCCACCTTGGCTTCCCAAAGTGCTGCTGGAATTAGAGACATGGGCCACTGCGCATAGCCAGGATCCTCTGTATCTTTAGATATTATTTAAATAATATTCTTATATATCATAGAGTTTCAATAAATAGTTACTGACTTTTGATTAACTGGGGACTCTGATAAAGTATCATACATGGTTGACTGGTAGAAAATGAATTAGGTTCCGATAAAGAGAAAAAGAGAAAAGAAAATAGTAATTTGCTTAAAACAAACCTAAAACAAACAGAAACCCCTAATACCATCTCACCATATATACAGTTATTGTTTAGTTCTGTAATAATTTTTCAATAAGTGAATTATAACTAGGTAAATATGAACATTAAAATTTAATAACTCTTTGACTTGTGCCTGGTATAATTTGTCATTTGAGTTGTAAAGGATGCTAATTTTACCTACCTCTTTTGATCAGGAATAGTTATCTGATAACTACAGCCCGTTTTCCTAATGGCAAATTGATATGTATTGTTGCTCTGTTAGGAAGAAGAAAGCATGTGGGCTATTTTGAAGCACAAATACAGTTTAGAGTCCTTAAAAATGGTGTTAGCATCATGGATTTTTGTGACCACAGGATTGTCAGCTTACATCTTTTGGAACTTACTCTAGGCATTTATAAAGCAAATTATTTTACATATTAGGCTTAAAAAATGGTAGAATAAGTAAGATAATCTCTAGCATTAAATTCATGATCTATAGGACAACCGGGTTGTCAGCAAGCAAATGGCGAGAGTTCAAATGTATAGAATCTTAAGTTGGAGGGAATTTTACTCCTGTGAGCCATAGTACAGTGAATAAATTAAGTGTAATCTGGATTAGAACTGAATACCAAGACAGACAGACGTTTGACGATGTTTGTGATGTCCTGATGTTCTTTAATCATGTATCTCATATTCTTGTACTCTGTATTCCCTTCAGGCTGGCCCTCACTGCCATGAATAAATTTGAAGAAGCAGTTACAAGTTATCAAAAGGCATTAGATCTTGACCCTGAAAATGATTCCTATAAGTCAAATCTGAAAATAGCAGAACAGAAGTTAAGAGAGGTATCCAGTCCTGTAAGTTGTTAATGCCAAATGAGTGAAGTGTTTTCTGTCACTCACAAGTTATTGTAATTGTAGTTGTTGGACTGATTCTCAGATATAATTGTTTTACAGACAGGAACTGGACTGAGCTTTGACATGGCTAGCTTGATAAATAATCCAGCCTTCATTAGTATGGTGAGTATACTTTCTTTTCTGCCTCTACTGGCTTTGTTTTCCTTAGAGCTATGTAGCTATGCAATTTTTTTTTTTTTTTAGAAACAAGTAAGTGAGATTTTATGGTGGTAGTTGTAGTGGAGTGTTGATATAAGGCTATAGCAGGGTTTTTTTTTTTTTTAATTTCCA
>NW_012108375.1:470547-475412 GCF_000951045.1 Mandrillus leucophaeus
CATCTGCCACCATGCCTAGCTAATTTTTATAGTTTTAGTAGAGACAGGGTTTCACCATATTGGCCAGGCTGGTCTCAAACTCCTGACCTCAAGTGATCCACCCACCTTGGCTTCCCAAAGTGCTGCTGGAATTAGAGACATGGGCCACTGCGCATAGCCAGGATCCTCTGTATCTTTAGATATTATTTAAATAATATTCTTATATATCATAGAGTTTCAATAAATAGTTACTGACTTTTGATTAACTGGGGACTCTGATAAAGTATCATACATGGTTGACTGGTAGAAAATGAATTAGGTTCCGATAAAGAGAAAAAGAGAAAAGAAAATAGTAATTTGCTTAAAACAAACCTAAAACAAACAGAAACCCCTAATACCATCTCACCATATATACAGTTATTGTTTAGTTCTGTAATAATTTTTCAATAAGTGAATTATAACTAGGTAAATATGAACATTAAAATTTAATAACTCTTTGACTTGTGCCTGGTATAATTTGTCATTTGAGTTGTAAAGGATGCTAATTTTACCTACCTCTTTTGATCAGGAATAGTTATCTGATAACTACAGCCCGTTTTCCTAATGGCAAATTGATATGTATTGTTGCTCTGTTAGGAAGAAGAAAGCATGTGGGCTATTTTGAAGCACAAATACAGTTTAGAGTCCTTAAAAATGGTGTTAGCATCATGGATTTTTGTGACCACAGGATTGTCAGCTTACATCTTTTGGAACTTACTCTAGGCATTTATAAAGCAAATTATTTTACATATTAGGCTTAAAAAATGGTAGAATAAGTAAGATAATCTCTAGCATTAAATTCATGATCTATAGGACAACCGGGTTGTCAGCAAGCAAATGGCGAGAGTTCAAATGTATAGAATCTTAAGTTGGAGGGAATTTTACTCCTGTGAGCCATAGTACAGTGAATAAATTAAGTGTAATCTGGATTAGAACTGAATACCAAGACAGACAGACGTTTGACGATGTTTGTGATGTCCTGATGTTCTTTAATCATGTATCTCATATTCTTGTACTCTGTATTCCCTTCAGGCTGGCCCTCACTGCCATGAATAAATTTGAAGAAGCAGTTACAAGTTATCAAAAGGCATTAGATCTTGACCCTGAAAATGATTCCTATAAGTCAAATCTGAAAATAGCAGAACAGAAGTTAAGAGAGGTATCCAGTCCTGTAAGTTGTTAATGCCAAATGAGTGAAGTGTTTTCTGTCACTCACAAGTTATTGTAATTGTAGTTGTTGGACTGATTCTCAGATATAATTGTTTTACAGACAGGAACTGGACTGAGCTTTGACATGGCTAGCTTGATAAATAATCCAGCCTTCATTAGTATGGTGAGTATACTTTCTTTTCTGCCTCTACTGGCTTTGTTTTCCTTAGAGCTATGTAGCTATGCAATTTTTTTTTTTTTTAGAAACAAGTAAGTGAGATTTTATGGTGGTAGTTGTAGTGGAGTGTTGATATAAGGCTATAGCAGGGTTTTTTTTTTTTTTAATTTCCAACTTTCATTTCAAAGTGCAGGGGTACTTGTGTGGGATGTGCAAGTTTGTTACATAGGTAAAATGTGTGCCGTGGTAGTTTGCTGCACAGATCCTTCCATTACCCAGGTATTAAGCCCAGCATCCATTAGCTATTCTTCCTGGTCCTTTCTCTCCTCCCATCGCCTGCCCTCCAACAGGTCCAGTGTGTGTTGTTCCCCTACGTGTGTCATTGTGTTCTCATCATTTGGCTCCCACTTATAAGTGAGAACATGTGTTATTTGGTTTTCTTTTCCTGTGTTACTTTGTTAAGTAAAATGGTAAAATGGCCTCCAGCTCCATCCATGTCCCTGCGAGAGACGTGATCTTGTTTCTTGTTATGGCTGCATAGTATTCCATGGTGTGTATGTACCGCATTGCCTTTATCCAGTCTATCATTGATGGGCATTTGGGTTGATTCCATGTCTTTGCTATTGTGAATAGTGCTGCAGTGAACATACGTATGCATGTGTATTTACAGTAGAATGATTTCTGTTCCTTTGGGTGTATACCCAGTAATGGGATTGCTGGGTCGAACGGTATTTCTGCTTCTAGGTCTCTGAGGAATCACCACACTGTCTTCCACAATGGTTGAACTAATTTACGTTTCCACCAACAGTATTAAAGCATTCCTTTTTCTCCACAACTTCACCAGCATCTGTTTTTTTTTTTGTTGTTGTTGTTGTTGTTGTTTGCTTTTTTTTGAGACGGAGTTTCAGTCTCGTCACCCAGTCTGGAGTACAATGGTGGGATCTCAGCTCACTGCAGCCTCCACCTCCTGGGTTCAAGCAAATCTCCTGCCTCAGCCTCCTGAGTAGCTGGGATTATAGGTACCCACAATCACACCTGCCTAATTCTTATATTTTCAGTGGAGATGGAGTTTCACCATGTTGACCAGGCTGATCAAACTCCTGACCTCCAGTGATCCGCCCACCTCAGCCTCCCGAAGTGCTGGGATTACAGGCATGAGCCACCACACCTGGCCTATTTTTGAGTTTTTAATAATAGTTGTTCTGACTTGTGTGGGATAGTATCTCATTGTGGTTTTGATTTGCATTTCTCTAATGATCAATGATGTTGAGCTGTTTTTTCATGTTTATTGGCCACATATATGTCTTCTTTTGAGAAGTGTCTGTTCATTTCCTTTGCCCACTTTATAATGGGGTTGTTTGTTTTTTTCTTGTAAATTTGTTTAAGTTGTTTATAGATACAGTATATTAGACCTTTGTCAGATAGATAGATTGCAAAAGTGTTCTCCCATTCTGTAGATTGTCTGTTTACTCTGTTGATTGTTTCTTTTGGTTTGGAAAAGAAACTCTTTAGTTTAATTAGATCCCATTTGTCAATTTTTTCTTTTTTTGCAATTGCTTTTGGCATCTTCGTCATGAAATCTTTGCCTGTGCCTATGTCCTGAATGATATTGCCTAGGTTTATAGAGTTTTTATAATTTTTGGGTTGTATGTTTAAGTCTTGAATCCATCTTGAGTTGATTTTTGTATATATATAGTATAGCAAAGGGATCCAGTTTCAATTTTCTCCATTTGGCTAGCCGGTTCTCTTGGCACCACTTATTAAATAGGGAATCCTTTCCCCATTGCTTTTGCCAGGTTTGTCAAAGATCAGATGGTTGTGGGTGTGCAGTCTTATTTTTGGGTTCTCTGTTCTGTTCCACTGGTCTATGTGTCTGTTCTTGTACCAGTACCACACTGTTTTGGTTATTGTAGCCCTGTAATATAGTTTTGAAATTGGGTAGCATGATGCCTCAGCTTTGTTCTTTTTGCTTAGGATTGCCTTGGCTCTTTGGGCTCTTTTTTGCTTCCATATGAATTTTAAAATAGTTTTTTCTAATTCTGTGAAGAATGTCAAGGGTAGTTTAATGGGAATAGCATTGAGTCTGTAAATTGCTTTGGGCAATATGGCCATTTTCATGATATTGATTCTTCTTATCCATGAGCATGGAATGTTTTTCCAGTTGTTTCTATCCTCTCTTATTTCCTTGAGCAGCGGTTTATAGTTCTCCTTGAAGAGTTCCTTCACTTCACCTGTTAGCTGTATTCCTAGGTATTTTATTCTTTTTGTGGCAGTTGTGAATGGGAGTTCATTTGTGATTTGACTTTTGACTTGCCTGTTGGTATGTAGGAATGCTAGCGATTTTTGCACATTAATTTTGTATCCTAAGACGGTGCTGAAGTTGCTTATCAGCTTAAGAAACTTCTCCACTGAGACAATAGGGTTTTCTAGTTAAAGGATCATGTCATCTGCATATAGGGATAGTTTGCCTTCCTCTCTTCCTATTTGAATACCCTTTATTTCTTTATCATGCTTGATTTCCCTGCCCAAAACTTCCAATACTATTAATATGTTGAATAGGAATGGTGAGAGAGGATATTCTTGTCTTGTGGTGGTTTCCAAGGGGAATACTTTCAGCTTTTGCTCATTCAGTATGATATTGGCTGTAGGTTTGTCATATATGGCTTTTATTATTTTGAGGTGTGTTCCTTTGATATCTAGTTTATTGAGAATTTTTTACATGAAAGGATGTTGAATTTTATTGAAGGCCTTTTCTGCGTCTATTGAGATAATCATGGGGTTTTTGTCTTTAGTTCTGTTTATGAGATGAATCACATGTATTGATTTGCATATGTTGAACCAGCCTTGCATCTTAGGGATGAAGACTCCTTGATTGTGGTGGATAAGCTTTTTCATATGCTGCTTGGATTTGTTTTGCCAGTATTTTGCTGAGGATTTTTGTATCAATGTTCATCAAGGATACTGGCCTGAAGTTTTCTTTTTTGTTGTTACATCTCTGCCAGGTTTTGGTATCAGGATGATGTTGGCCTCATAGAATGAGTTACGGAGGAGATCCTCGTTTTCAATTTTTTAGAATAGTTTCTGTAGGAATGGTACCAGCTCTTAAATTCTACCTCTGGTAGAATTTAGCTGTGAATTCATCTGGTCGTGGACTTTTTTTTTTTTTTTTTGGTTGGTAGGCTATTTATTAGTGCCTCAATTTCAGAACTCATTATTGGTTTGTTCAGGGATTCAGTTTCTTCCTGGTTCAGTCCTGGGAGGGTGTATGTGTCCAGGAATTTATGAAGTTCTTCTAGAAATTGATTAGTAAAATTTCTAGTTTATGTGCATAGAACTGTTTATAGTATTCTTTGATGGTTGTTTGTATTTCTGTGGGGTCAGTGGTAATATCCCCCTTATCATTTTTTATTGTGTTTGTTTGAATCTTCTCTCTTTTCTTTTCATTAGTATAGCTAGCTATAGTTTATTAATTTTTTCAAAAAACTAGCTTCTGGATTCATTGATTTTTTTTTTTTTTTTT
>NW_012108375.1:475462-502349 GCF_000951045.1 Mandrillus leucophaeus
TTTTTGAGGGGTTTTTTGTGTCTCTCTCTCCTTCAGTTCAGCTCTGATCTTGGTTATTTCTTGTCTTCTGCTAGCTTTGGGGTTTGTTTGTTCTTGTTTCTCTAGTTCTTTTAGTTGTGATGTTAAGTTGTCAACTGGAGATCTTTCTAGCTTTTTGATTTGGGCATTTAGTGCTATAAATTTCTTTCTTAACACTGTTTTAGCTGTGTGTGAGATTCTGGTGTGTTGTTTCTTTGTTCTCATTAGTTTCAAAGAACTTCTTGATTTCTGCCTTAATTTCGTTATTTACCCAAAAGTCATTCAGGAGCAGGTTGTTCAATTTCCATGTAGTTGTGTGGTTTTGAGTGAATTGAGTGCTGTGTTGTGATAAGAATGTGTATTCTGTTGTTTTTGGGTGGGTGGAGAGTTCTGTAGATATCAGGTCCACTTGATCCAGAGCTGAGTTCAGGTTTGAATATCTTTGTTAGTTTTCTGTCTTGATGATCTGTCTAATATTGTCAGCAGAGTGTTAAAGTCTCCCACTATTATTGTGTGGGCGTCTAGTCTCTTTGAGGCTCTCGAAGTACTTGCTTTGTGAATCTGGGTGCTCCCGTATTGGAGCATATGTATTTAAGATAGTTAGCTCTACTTGTTGAATTGAACCCTTTACCATTATGTAATGCCCTTCTTTGTTTTTTTTTTTTTTTTTTCTTGAGACAGAGTTTTGCTCTGTCACCCAGGCTGGAGTACAGTGGCACGATCTCAGCTCACTACAACCTCTGCTTCCTTCTTTGTTTTTTTGATCTTCTTTGATTTAAAGTCTGTTTTGTCGGAAACTAGGATTGTAACCACTGCTTTTTTCTGTTTTCCATTTGCTTGGTAAATTTTTCTTCATCCCTGTATTTTGAGCTTATGTGTGTCTTTGTATGTATAGTGGGTCTCTTGAATACAGCTCACTGATGGATATTGTTTTTTTATCTGGCTTGCCATTCTATGTCTTTTGATTGGGGCATTTAGCCCATTTACATTTAAGGTTAGTATTGTTATGTGTAAATTTGATCCTATCATCATGATGCTAGCTGGTTATTTTGCAAACTTACATGGTTGCTTCACAGTGTCCCTAGTCTGTGTACTTCAGTGTGCTTTTGTAGTGGCCGGTAACAGTTTTTGCTTTCCATATTTAGTGCTTCCTTTAGGAACTCTTGTAAGGCAGGTCTGTTAGTAACGAGTTCCCTCAGCATTTGCTTGTCTGAAAAGGATCTTATTTCTCCTTTGCTTATGAAGCTTAGTTTGACCAGATATGAAATTCTGGGTTGGAAATTCTTTTAAGAACGTTGAATATTGGCCCCCAATCTCTTCTGGCTTGTAGGGTTTCTGCTGAGAGACCCGCTGTTAGTCTGATGGGCTTCCTTTGTAGTTGGCCTGGCTTTTGTCTCTGGCTGAATGGCAGGGTTCTTAACTTGTCCATGTACCTCCTGTGGGAAAGCCATGGATGGACTTCAGGAAGCTCATGGATTTTCCCAAAATTGTACATAAAAATCTGTGTACATGTGTATATGTGCATTTTTCCAGGAGAGCATCTTATTTTTCGTGAGATTGGTACAGGAATCTGCCAATATATGAAAGGTTAAAAACTACTCTCTTACATAAAAGTGGTCCTAGGAAGATATCTAACATCTGCAGTTTGAGTATTTGGCCATTGCGGTTCCCTAGGCTTGCCCCTCAGTATTGTCTGCCTTGTTTTTTATCTTTAGAGTTTGATATATATATATATATATATATATCTCATATGTATGTCCTCTATTCTTACAAACCAACAAAATAATGTCTGGGCCTTTTTGAGAACATACATGCTCTGGTTCAGTATGTGGTAACTTTCATTTAGTGGGTTTAGGATGTTCCCAGGGCATATCAAGCTCCTGGGGTGACTGTATACTTTGGATGAGAATTATTCTATCATATGATATGCCCTTGGAAGGCAGGAATCCGTTTTTATTCATCTTCTGTTTCCTTCAAAAAGTGTGTCTTGCATCCATTAAATCTTCTGTTGAACTGAAATGCACAGATGACTCATTCCCAGTGGGATAAGTCTTTTTAGCAATTGGTAGTTTTTATTTTTCCCTCATCAAATTTCAGCCTTCTTACCATGCTAGCAAATACATATTTTGTAGATCTTGTGACTTCATTTTTTTTTTTTTGAAGCATAGTTACCCATTCCAGGACTCAGGTTATGGTATTGTAACAGGATGTGAAAAATGGAATTCTTTTAGTTTCAGGTTTGGCTTAGGCTCCAAGCTGCTATGTACCAAAATAAGGTGTGAGACCACCATGTAGGAGTTGCAAAAGATGGGGATAAAAAACATGTTTTGTGACTTGTAAAAAAGGCAAAGTTGATGGAAATTTAAACAAGATTTTTGGAGAGAGCTATTAGAGTTCTAGGGCTCCCTAGATGAAGGAATTAGGGAGGCTTGCTCTCATCTCAAGCCCTTACTGAGAAAGGGCGTTTCTGGTACAGAGACTTTCTACCCGATGGTTCAGCCGGAAAGCCGGTGGCAGAATTAGTTGTGTGGTTTGGGCAGTTACTGTACTGATGAGAGTGGAGCAGAGGTGAGCACACACAGTTGTGAGAGAGGGTGTCTGAGTATGTCCAAGAGGCTTTCCTGGAAGTGTGATAGGTTCCCAAGACAGAGAATCTCTGGAGGACTGCCAAGAACCTGAGACTGAAGGGAAAGTCATAGCATTCATCCAGAGGGTAAACTACCCTTTTCAAAGAATAGATAAAAAATCTCCAGGGGCCTAGGGAAAGCAGAAGTGTCTGAAGAACACCAGAAAGTACCCCATAAGAGAACCACATAGTTTTTGAATACCTTGCAAACTCAAAGAGCACCAATGCAAAACTAGTAAGATAATACCAGTCATCAAATAAGAACTTGGCTGTTCCTTTCACCTTTCCCTCCATTTAACCCTCACCCTGGAGGGCCACAACTCTTAATCAGCAAGCTGGGGGAAGAGGACTGGAAGCACTACAGGATAAAGAAGGACTATAGGCCTTGGTGTGGTGGCTCACACCTGTAATCCCAGCACTTTGGGAGGCTGAGATGGGCGGATCACTTGAGGTCAGGAGTTCCAGACCAGCCTGGCCAACCTGGCGAAACCCCGTCTCTACTGAAAATAGAAAAATTAGCTGGGCATGGTGGTGCACGCCTGTAATCCCAGCTACTTGGGAGGCTGAGGCAGGAGAATCACTTGACTCCGGGAAGGCAGAGGCTGCAGTGAGCTGAGGTCATCCCATTGCACTCCAGCCTGGGTGACAGAGTGAAACTCCATCTCCAAAAAAAAAGCACTGTAGGACAGCAGTCCCCAACCTTTTTGTAACAGGGACTGGTTTCATGGAAGACAATTTTTCCATGGACCATACCGGGGGTAGGGGGTAGAGGCAGGACGGGGAGAATTGTTAGATTCTCTTGAGGAGCACTCAACCTAGATCCCTCACATGCGCAGTTCACAATAGGGTTCTTGCTCCTATGAGAATCTGATGCTGCAGCTGATCTGACAGGAGGTGGAGCTCAGGCAGTAGTGCTTGCTCGCCCACCGCTAACTTGCTGCTGTGCAGCCTGGTTCCTAACAGTCCGTGGCCCAGGGGTTGGGGACCCCTACTATAGGAAACAGAGCAGTCAATGGTCCCTCTTTTCTACTACAACTGGTCAATCTGTAGCAGGCCCATGCTAGGAAGGGAGAAGTTTTATCTATAAATGAAGCTTTATGTATTTCGTTGTTACACTGAGACATTAATTGCTGAACTGGAAGTCATTTTATAGAACTTAAAGTGACAGGAGGACTGCTTATTGAAAAGTGACCGGAAAAGCCATAGATCTGTTCTAAATTTCTTCTAGGTCCTAGATTCTGGGAGAAGGGGAAGAACTATTGTTGCAGAACTAGTTTAAACGGATTGCAAAACCAGCGTTTCATGTTTATAGCTCATCCATCCCGCTTTTCCTGTGTAATGCCTTTAGCACTTATGGGTTGGCTCAGAGGCACCCATCCTGACTGGGACTTGAGGAAAGTTTTGAATTACTTACGAATCAGTCAGTGATCTTTCTGGTAATAGAAGCGAGTGGTGGCTTTTCCCAACACCTCATAGAGAGTCTGTGAATAAAATCTATTGTCTACAAAGATTTAGACTAAATTCAAATTTTACATGAATATTGTTGACATTACCAATTTGAGGGGAAAAAAAAATTTGAAAGCATTACCATGCTTTCAAAATAGAATGTTTTAAAAGTGTGTGTGCACATAAATATAATCCCCTGTGCCACCATAAGCATGGGAAGCATTGAAACTGCTGGGCCCCATGGAGCAAAGTCACATCTCTTAAGAGCTCGTTTGGAATGGACCTTCTCAAGTGTAGGAGACCCCTTAACTATAAGTTCCTATTTTTCCTTTTGGCTTAATTGGTCTGATCAGTAGTAGGAGGTAAACTGCTGTCAACATCCTCAGTTTACAGTGTTGTTTGTAATCTCTGTATCCTCACTGTGTCTTCTTAATGCCATTTTTTCTCGTACCTTCTCTCTTTTTACATTCCCATTTACTTTGCATAGCACACTGAAACTCTACAAAATGTTAGTGCATACATGGTTTACCTTTCGTTCTTCTAAAAAAAAATCTTTGTTAAAGATCCCTACATATTAACTGCCTTTAATGGGAGGTGCTATTTTTCAATTTCAGGCAGCAAGTTTAATGCAGAACCCTCAAGTTCAACAGCTGTAAGTATATAGAAAGAGCTTAGTACACTTCCCCCACCTTCTACTTGCCAGGCTCCTAATTTGAGCACATTAGCTCAAAAATGATGAAACTGTTCTGAATGACAGTCAGTTGGAGCTTAAAGCCACATACATTTGGCCTAGCTACTGGTATAACATGGGTTTATTTTATTAAGTTTTCCTCGTCCAGTTGTCCTATTTGTTAAGAATATATACCAATCCCAGTGATGTATTTCTTGTGTACTCTAGAATGTCAGGAATGATGACAAATGCCATTGGGGGACCTGCTGCTGGAGTTGGGGGCCTAACTGACCTGTCAAGCCTCATCCAAGCGTAAGTATTATTTAAAACAGAAATAGTGAAGATGTATTTTATGTTTTACAGCTTATCTCTATGGTGAGGGGTCAGGGCTTTCTTTTTATCTTTTACCGTTAGTAACTTTGGCCTCCTTACTGTTACTAAATCTGAAAGAAGTTCATGAATTAGAACCACTTTTTAGACTGCAGGGCAGGAATCCATACCTAGATAGTTTGGCCAGTCCTGTCTGTTGAGAAAAAGAATCATGTTTATTATGCCTTTTTTTTTTTCCCCCGTTCATTATGCTTTATTTTTTGGGACTTTCAAGTACCAGCAGAATCTCTTGCTTCTTTTTCTTTTTTGGTACCATCTCAATAAGGCAGGTGAGGGACAGATATTACAAAAGTAGATAATTTATATCCGTACCCAATGGCTAGAGAAACTGAGGTACAGGTTACTGACTTGCTAAGGAACCGATGGCACAGTCAATCTTTTTCATTTGCAGCCTAATTTTAATTTTACTTGATTGTGTTGTCAGTGTGAAATTAGGGTCATTGGTTTTTAAGTGGGGGTATCAATACTATATCTTTGCTTACAGAAGGTCCCAAGGATTGGTGCCCTGGTACTTTGAGGGTATGGAGACAAACGGTAAAAATCGTATGTCCAAATAAATTGTGATCTCATATATATATAAAGCTACTAATACCCCATTTTTTCCCAATGAAGATCCAAGTTTTTCAGCAGACTTCAAACTACTCAGGGACGCAGATGAAGGTCAAATATCCTGTTAAAATATATATCAATTTAGGTACACATACATAGTTTAAAATCACATGTTACATACTTTAATGTTCAGGCAATTCAGGAAACTTGTATTCAAACTTTTTCAGTGCCTGTCAGCACTTAGAGGAACTACTTGCATCTTCTCGTTACTTGAGCATATTGCCTCCACTTGTATCAGATTGGTGAAGATAACTTTGCTTTTTGAATCTGTGTCTGATGCTCTCGCTGGACACTTTATAGGAAGCCACAGTACCATTTGTTCTTTGTCAGCACAACCGTGTATCCACTTAGAATATTGCGTTTTTAGAATGACCTTTAAATGGCGTATAATAATATCTAACACTGGCAATAGTGGGTTACACACTACAATTTGTGTTAAACTTCTTAGTGTTTTTAAAATTACTTGTTAGGTGACCTCCAAAAGCATCCCAAACTGGGTGTTATATGAGACTACTGACTTGCGTATAAAAGCATTATATTTTAGCACATACAATAAAAACATACACTTCTTAGCCCTTTGCTTCCTTGTCATTAGCACTAGAGAAGCAGATTTCACCCAATTGAGGTACTTATTTTTTTTAGCATGGGTGTTTTGTTTCTTATAAAGAACACTGCATTGTAATAATGCGATATGGAGGCATTGGTAAACTTGTAGATACTAAAGACATGGCTCTAAAACTTTTGTAGAAAAAAGACCCCTTTAGGTAGCTCCCACATTTTCTGCAGTTCTTTTTGCATGGGTAAATGTGACTGGCAATTCCCTATTCAAACCACATTGCCTCTTTACTACAGGGGACAGCAATTTGCTCAGCAGATACAGCAACAAAATCCTGAACTTATAGAGCAACTGAGAAATCACATCCGGAGCAGATCATTCAGCAGCAGCGCTGAAGAGCATTCCTGATTTGACCCAGGGCTCAAGCCCAAGATACAAATGGTTTATGGCTATGAATGAAGTATTTGTTGTAGATAGTCCCCTCCCTCGTTCAAAAAACCAAACAACATATCTGATGTGTGAAAATAATGGAGGAAAACCTCTTATGTATATTCTTAAAGAATACATCCGTTTAGACAATAGGTTTATCACAGACAAACTCAAAACGTAACATGACTCCTTTGGAAGTGATCACTAGCCTTGTTGAGTGCCAATATAGCACTGGGATAAGGTTCCATTTTCAAACTTCTATCATATTTGTATATTAGACTTAATAGCAAAGTATATTTATTGAACTCTAGTAGGACTATTTGTTGGTAAGCTCTTTAGCTCCAATTTCCTTTAAGCAGTTTTTTGAGAGGGGAAGTGACCCAAAGGAAAGGTTTCCTATGCTGGTTGAGAAGTGTACTTGCCACTGAGCAGTATGTCAGGAAAGAAGGAATATTATCTACATTTAGCTTTGATAAGTGCTATCAGTAATGAATATATAACATGGGAACCAATATGATCTTTAATGTTGTTTGTTCTGGTGAACAGAGAATCTTAAGAGCTGTTAGAAAGTAGCACTTGATGCAAGGGATGTTTTGAAAAGAAAAAATTGGTAATGTGAATGTACAGAAAGTAAAGGTAGGATGCTCAGGTTTTCTGCATAGTTCTTAACTAATCTTGTCTGCAGTTTGGTATTGATAACATTAGCATGGCCACTTACGCTAAACACACAATAAGATACATTTAGACATCCTTAATGTACTGGTTAGGTCAGTGATATAACTGTATGACTTAATTATCACAATTTTCCCAATGGTAACCTTACCTTGGAAACTATCAAATATAAACATATTTTAACTAAGCCAGTGACCTGGTCCTAAGTTAAGGATGCTCTAAATGGTATTTAATTGTGTGCCCATAAACACTGATTTTTTTAAAAAAGAAAACTTAGTAATTATTTGATGGATAACAAAAAGCATCTATCACTAACATTGCTTGTTCATGTAAGCTTCTGTGATAATTTGGCTTGGCATGCCAGTCTTATAGTTAACATAATTTAAATTTGATGCAATTTAAATATAACAGGAGACTTAAAATATTTTATTATAAATGAGATGCCATATTAGTTAGTGGAGAAAAGGGGCATTAGGCATAAATAGCATGGGTCTAACTACATTGATGATGAGAGTTTAATTCCAACTAGAGTATATTTTTTATTAATCATGAAATTGGTGCTGACATGTAATGACTTCACAAGTTTTACAAGGGAAAACTGAAAAAGGAAGTAATATAAATTTTGTGGGGTTTTTTTGAGATGGAGTCTTACTCTTTTGCCAGGCTTGAGTGCAGTGTTGTGATCTCAGCTCACTGCAACTTCCATCTCCTGGATTCAAGCGATTCTCGAGCCTCAACCTCCCAAGTAGCTGGGATTATAGGTGCCCACCGCCATGCCCAGCTAATTTTTCTTTCTTTTTTTTTTTTGCGATGGAGTCTCACTCTGTCGCCAGGCTGGAGTGCAGTGGCACAATCTTGACTCACTGCAACCTCTGCCTCCCGGGTTCAAGTGATTCTCCTGCCTCAACCTCCCAAGTAGCTGGGATTACAGGGACACGCCACCACGCCCAGCTAATTTTTGTATTTTTAGTAGAGACGGGGTTTCACTGTGTTGGCCAGGATGGTCTCTATCTCTAGACTTTGTGATCCGCCTGCCTTGGCTTCCCCAATGTTGGGATTACGGGCGTGAGTCACTGTGCCTAGCCGCTAATTTTTGTTTTTAATGGAGACAGGGTTTCACTATATTGGCCAGGCTGGTCTCAAACTCCTGACCTCAAGTCATCTGCCCATTTTGGCCCCTCAAAGTGCTGGGATTAGAGGTGTGAGCCATTGTGCCTGGCCAGGAAGCAATATAAAATTAAATTAGTAATAATGCAGATGATTAGGCCTTATAGAACCCTTATCAAAAGACTAATCGGCTGGGCGCAGTAGCTCATGCCTGTAATGGCAGCACTTTGGGAGGCTGAGGCAGGGGGGATCACCTGAGGTCAGGAGTTTGAGACCAGCCTGGCCAACACGGTGAAACCTCACCTCTACTGAAAATACAAAAGTTAGCCTGGCTTGGTGGCAGGTGCCTATAGTCCCAGCTACGTGGGAGGCAGAAACATGAGAATCACTTGAACCCGAGAGGTGGAGGTTGCAGTGAGCTGAGATTGCGCCACTGCCCTCCAGCCTAGGTGACAGAGTAAGACTCTATCTCAAAAAAAAAAAAAAAAAAAAAAAAAAAAAAAAAAAGAGAGAGACTAATTATTTTGTATCTTGAGGTTTAAAAACCAACTTTTATCTTTCTACTTTGTGACGTCAGAATAGTACTTCTATAACTTCATTGTAAGACTCACCTGGAGAATTCATTAAAGATGCAGATTCAGGGCCACGTGTTCAATTCTGTTATAGTAGGTCCTGTAATAAGGCCTAGGAATGGCCATTTTAAACAGTACACTAGGTGGTTTTGATACAGATCCAAGGACTCTAACTTAGAGGAACACTAGGTTAGAGGTTTCTCAATTAGACCTGCAAACACCTAAGCACCTGGCTAAAGCTACAGTGAAGATCTGTATGAAGATATATAGTTCTGCAGAATTTAAAAAAAGCAGAATTCAAGTCTTCGGCCCTCAGAAGTTAAATTCGTATTCCATCTAAGCCAACTTTGTTTTTCACTAAGTTAGAATAATCTCCTAGTATTCCAGTATTACACAGAACGAAGTAGTACTACTAACACATAGAAGTCATTACTGTGATATAAAAAGCAAAATAGATTCTTAATTAAAAATTAGTCACCCATATTCAGTGTTGAATAAGAAGTCAAAAGTTTCTAGCGTAACTATCTTGAGTGCATTTAAAATGCTTTTAGAGCAATAAGATAAGCTTCTAGCTCACTGCCTAGAAAAACAGAAGATACAAATTCACAGTGTCAGAAATGAAAGAGGGGATACACTACAGACACTATAGGTATTAAAAGGCTAACTAGAAAACACCATGACCAACTCAAGGATTGTATATTTAACAACTTAGATGAAACAGATTCCCTATAGGATACAAACTAGAAATCTCACTGAAGAAATAGAAAACCTAAACAGACCTGTATTTATTAAGGAAATTGAGTTTGTGGTTAAGTTAAAAACCTTCCAGGAAAGAAAACTACAGGCCCAGATAACTTCAATGATGAATTTTACCAAACACTTAAGGGAGAAATAATAGCAATTCTTAACAATCTCTTCCAGGAAACAGAAGAGGAGAAAATACTTCCCAACTCATTTTATTTGACTAGTATTACCCAAAGATACTATAAGAAAAAAAACTTTAGAACAATGTCTTCATGTGCTAACATCTGTAAATTAGCCATTCTTTTTATATGAAATAATGGGAAATTGGTATGTTTCTTCCATTTCACTTTTCTATTTGTTTCTTTGCTAATATACCACCTGTAACAAATTCAATCCAGATGCTATCTGTCCACTTACCTACATTTCCATTCTATTCAAGCCATTTTTGCTCTTCAAGTACTTTGATCACTTTGGAATCACAGCATTGCAAGCTATTTCAAAAAAATTTTGCGTGGTTGGATTGTGCTAGCTACTTTTCAATTTATAAAAACTGCCCCATATATTTTCTTGCTTGTCTGGGAAATATAGTTGCTATCTAACTAGAAAAGTAAGAAGACATTATTAAACTAACTCTTTAAGCACCCTACTAAATGTTTGACTTCCATTTCTTGTAGTTGCTGTAGCTATTATGATACTATGTAAAACAGAATAGGTTCTATATATGCAAATGACATTTTCATTTAATGTACCAAATTGTGTATCTAACTTTTATAATATAGGTTAAACAGATCCTTTCTGAGATGGCATTATCTAATCTTTACTTAAAACTATGAAAAATATGTGTCCACGTTATTGTTTATAACAGAGGAGACTATAATTAAAGTACAGAGCAGATTCCAAGTGACCATGATATTACTTTTAAGATTTAAAACAGAATGAAACAGAAGATTCAGTCATAAGAAGATGCTTGAAAAACAATCCAAGTATCCAGTGCAGTGGCCATAAAATATTATTTCATCATTTAATCAATCTTAATCATTTTGAAACAAAGACAGACTTCAATTTTACACTGCTTGCACTTTATTTTGTACGGACATTTCATTAATTATTACTCAATTTTGAGGTGCAAACCTTCTGAATATAGCTTTCATTTTGGACCAAACAATTTGTTATGGCAATAAATAATGATGCATTGAAAAACCAATTTTTGTATTTGATTTAATGCACTCTTACATTTAAGAAATTATATATACATTCTTGAATTTCAACTTACCAAAATAGAATAGCTTTTATTTAACAGCCTAAGCTTTTGTTTTCCTGACAAAATACTTAAACTTTTTGTTACATTAATGCTGCAAAGTTGTTTATCACCTCAACTTTCTCACTGCTTTGCTCATAACTAAGTGTGATCACATGCAGAAAGTTTTATAACAGTAACACATGATGTAGAGTTTAAAATCATATCAGAAGATAGAAATTATTTAAATATACCATATAAAAATAAGTGGTTTAATCAATGAGAAAAAAACCCAGCAATTTTTGGCTTATAATAAGTATTATTCTTAGTTAATAGTTAATGAAAAAAATCAACAACCTAAAAAGTAAAACCAATTCTGATCTGTTCAGTAGCTGAAAGACATGTATGTTTGTAGGTATAATATACAAATACAGACACAAACCATTACAGTAATTTTGAAAACAATTAGAAAGCTTATACTGTGTTAACAAATACCAGGTTATAAGGGGACTACCCCCTTTGTTTTAAGCAAACTTTTTCTGCTGACTGAATAGCTAGGAAGAAAACTAGAGTTAACTGAAATATTTCTAAACAAAATGTTACAAAGTTCTAAGAAACAACTCTTTCTTCTAGATTGAAATATGAGGAATGTAAGTTCTTTTAGTGAGAAAGGGTTTTTGTTTGTTTTGTTTCTTTTTGTTTTTGAGATAGGGTCTTGCTCTGTCGCTTAGGCTAGAGTACAGTGGCATGATCTCAGCTTACTGCCACCTGCGCCTCCTGGGTTCAAGTGATTCTCCTGCCTCAGCTTCCTGAGTCCAGCTGCTGCTTTTTATGTACACCACTGTACTTTTTTTGCCTACTGGCTGCTCTTGCAGTACAATGGCAGAGTTCAGTATTTGTGACAGAAACCTTATGGCCTGCAAAGCCTAAAATATTTAGTGTCTTGTACCTTACATAAAAAGTTTGCTGACTCGTGTTCTAGATACTGGCTAGGGACAAATGGTCTCAGATACACAGCTTTTGGAGAACAAAGTCCAGTGGTCATCTAAAATGAAATGAAATTAAATAGGTGTAGAAAATCTACACATGTTCATTTCGAACATAACTTACAAGATAAAATCAGATCTCTTCAAAACAAATATTTAATATTTTAACTATTTTACAGGAAAGAAATTTAAATAACATTTACTTCGCTGTTGACGTCATCATTTTACAAAGGTGACAAAAAGCAGTTCTGTGAAACTAAATGAAAAGCATAACATTGGAAATTTCCTTCAGCTTTCCACTTTAATGGCAGAAGATACCACACAGACTTGTGCGATGTCATCATATTCATATGTTCTCTTTAAGAATGTGTCTGTTAGTCTTAAGCCAGAGATGCTCTATTGAGAGAGAGAGAGAGAAAGATGAGTCTAAGTTTTCATCCATTCAGAGGAAATATGAATATCACAAATGACTTTTGAAACAAAGACTTCAATTTTACACTGCTTGCACTTTATTTTGTACAGACATTTCATTAATTATTACTCAATTTTGAGGTGCAAACCTTCTGAATATAGCTTTCATTTTGGACCAAACAATTTGTTATGGCAATAAATAATGATGCATTGAAAAACCAATTTTTGTAAGTTAACAGCACCCAAATATTGGAATTTTTGAAAAGACAGCATACTTGCAGTCCCTGTACTGAAGAAAGCAGAGTAAGGGCAAGAGAGAGCGAAGAACTTGGATGCAGCTTTCCCAGCTGTCTTCCTGAAATTCCACACCAGTGGATGGAATTGGTATTGCACATTTCCAAAACCAGATCCATAGTCCTTTCACTGCTGGAGGAATCAGAATAATAGGAATAAATCTTGTTCATTTCACAAAGAGGTACTGCGATATTTCTACTATTGACAGTAAACTTGTTTTCTCCGTATCGAGGAGAATAAAAACCAGAAAGAGAAAAGCTCTTACTACATTTATATGTCACCTAAGATAGAATCAGGAAGATGAAGTCACATCTTCTAGCACTTAAAACGGCCTCAGACTAGTCTGCCTGTCTGATGTTGGCCTTCTGGTTCTATTACTCAACACTGGCCTCCAGGTGCTGATCTGGTGCTGCCATTTTTCTGGGAGACTTCCACACATTTGTGACTAATCTTGTTGCCATATATTCTATTTCTGTTAGGTACTCTACAGGAAAAGAAGAAAACAACTGATTCTGGTCTTGTCCTTTTGATATTTAATCTATGTTACTTTACCATAACTTGGGAAACAACTGGCAGGATTCATAAGACGTAAATACTATTCAGGTTTGCTAACTGGATTATTTACCAAGAAAAGACTACAGATATATAGTCTGTTATATATCGGCTTATAACAGATATCACCGGTTCAGCTTAAATAAGTTAAAACAACTTTTAATGAAAGTATGCATATTGTTCTTTTTCAAATAACCAAAAGACTCATAACGAAAAATAGTCTCCTACCACCATTCATGGCTACTTATGGCTCTTTCAGCTATTTATTCTTATACTTGGCTCCAAATTTTAAATTCCTTATTTAAATTTTATTTTTTTAAGACATATTGACTTTATAATATTAACTTGTATATGTCTGTATCTCCCTAACAAATATTTGAGATGGCTACTATGTGCCAGAGACCAGGGTAGATGTACTACGTGAATATTGTTAATTTCACAAAAATTCAGTAAGACTTATATATGTTGTGTGCATGTGTCTGTGCATCTCTCTGGTGTGTAGGGGCAGGGAATGACATTTATATAGAGAGGAAGTTAAAGATATAAGAGACATGTGCTTTTTAGAAAACTTATTTCAATCACCAAAAGTTAAAGTGAACACCAAAAGAAGTTAACTTTTGAAAAAAATAACACTTGTGAGCTGGTCAATAAACTGATTTGCTGAAAAAACTTAAAAAAAAAAAGAAAAATTCCCCAACACTCTGTAACACCCTACAAGCACAGGGTCTTTGCCCTGTATTGTTGTTTACTGAGCTCACGATGTGGCAGACACTAAGGGCCATGTCCTTTCTCTTGAATAATTCACAATCGAGTGAGAAAGAGACTAATACTTATAGCAATATATGAGTGTCACTAAATACACAATATATGAGTGTCACTAAAAAAACTAAGTAAATATTTTCTATGATAGAGAAGGCATGAATACCTGTGCTTTGGAAAGTCTGGGTAGCTTCATAGAGGAAGTGGGTATTTCTGTAATTTTGAAGGATAAATATTTCCTATCTTTCTAATACAAAAAAGTCAGAATAAATATGGAATTAAAAGGATTATACATGCACACTAAAAGGGCTGAGATTCATCACTGCAATAATATCAAAATACCCCAAATAATAATACAAACCAAGTGGTAATACAAGTAGGAGCAGAGGGCATAGGACTGGAACTTAATTCTATTTTTTTTCTGGTTTCAAAGCCCTGTGCTCTTTGCTTCCTGACAGTTCAGATTATGCTCTCTCTTCACTGTCAAAACCCTGTTTTCGAATCAATGATTTCCCCTTACATTAAATCCATAAGCAATGTTTGGTTTCTTAATACTCAAGATACAGCTCAAGGACAAGTATGCCTCAAAAAATCTTACTACTTCAATTCATAATATATTAATACATAAGAACCTATTAGTTCATGTTTTGGTGAAGGAAGTATAAACAATGAATACCTACCTCATAGCGTGTGACACATGAACGAAACAAAATACAGAAGATGCATAATAAAATAGGCCCTTAAAAATATGTAATTATACTGCTACCAGATGAAGAATTTTACAGTACTCAATATCAACATCAGAGAAGGCTATATGTTGAGGAAAACTTAAAAGGAGACAGTAACAAAAAGATTTTAAAATTCTCTTCTAGGTAGGTGAGGTAGAAAGGACATGCATCCACAAACAGTGGCATTACCTGCAGTTTGTTATTTTACAGGTAATATGAAAAGGTTCTTCAAGGTTTACGGTATCTGGTATTGCCTCCAAAGACAACCTAACGTCTCCATAACCTGGAGCCTAAGAAAACAAGCAACACAGTTAATGTATTATCTATCACAAAACCTTTCCATTTTAATGAAGGCACCACAGCAGCACATTTACTCAACAGCTGTTGGGTTTCCAAGCTGATGTTCTAAGAAAATACTTCTGATTCACTTTATTCATCCCTCATTTTAAGTTCTTTGGCAGCTACTGCCTGTGGAATAGCACGGCAGACCTGGACTGTTTTTGTTATATAAATAATTATTCCATGTTCAGTAGAGTAAAGATGAATCTCACAGGTAAGCAGTCAGTAAAGAAATTTCAGGGACTTGAAGGGACACTTTCCAGATGCTGTAGCTTCTATGTCTGTAACTCTAAATAGGCAGTTATTGTCTAAAGAAAGAGCGGGATGATGTTGAAAGGAGCCAGGAAGAAAATCATGACTTTTTACAAGATGCACAGAGGAGGATGGACTATAACAACAGGAAGGCTTGGAACAGGCCGTGGTAGAAAAATAACTAATGGCTATATTTAAGTGGGCCCAGGGATGATCATCATCATCATCATCATCATCATCATCATCATTTTTTAAAATTACTGCCTCAGTGAAAAGAAAAGTAAAATTTGGAATATATCAAAACAGGTAATATTCAGCATAAAGGGAGGAGAATCCTGTTATATATTCTTATAAGCATAAGAAAAAGAAGCCTGATAGCTATCCCTACTCTCAGAGAAGAAATTAGGTAAAATATGCAACCAATGCTTATAAGATAACTTTAGTAGAACTCACCTTTTTTAACATCTTAAAAATGGTATGAACTGAGTAGGTAAATGAAGTAAGTCCAAGAGTTTCAGGACATTGCAAAATAGAAAACCTTAATGTGTTTGGAAGTCAGAAGAAGAGTGGGCCTGTGTTACCAAAGGAGGGACACTTGATAAACAGTTATTTTAATTTCTGTTTGATAAAGAACACATGTATGAAGGATAAATTTAACATTTGACCATTTTTCATTCACGGCAACACCAGTTTTCTACCTATCTATCAGTGAAACTATTAATCTTTTCTTCTATAGTAGTATTAATGCCTTTTATAGTGCTCCAATTTTTTTACTGCTAGACGTAGAAAAAATTAAGTTGTTTTAACTGCCTGTCTCTCACACACCAAAACCCCAGTGAAGTTTTTTCCAAACTCACCATTCTTTGAAGTTGGCTGGTCTGTAACCTTCCCCTTTCACCTAGATTTGTTTTCCATACTATATCCAATTTTCCAATCACTGTTACTCCCTTAATGATGCCTGCTTTTTCTGCGAATTCCTTCTTTGGCTTTAGGCAGTATAAGTACTGGCGTGTATCCATTGGTTGCAAATATGCTCTTGACCCAAATGTAGACACACTGAGAGGGGTGGAGACAGAGATGGAGAAAATTCTCTAGCATCTTTTAAAAGAAAAACCATGGCTGTGATTGTTCCTTAGGATAGGAACTGGATGATGTACCCTCCAAAGATCAACAACAGAACATGTTAATGATTTCAACACAAATAAAAAGAATGTATACTGAAATGATTTATTTTTCCTTCATTTTTTTCAGTTGATATCGAAAGTCTTGAGGTTCTTTATAGTAATTGGACCCTGAAAGGGGAGGTCCTTTTTTTTTTTTTTTTTTTTTTTAATAAATAATTTTAAGAGACAGGGTCTTGCTCTGTCACCCAGGCTGGAGTACAGTGGTTACGATCATAGCTCACTGTAATTTCTAACTTCTGGGCTCAAGGAGGTTCTTTATAATAGAATATAATATATTACTTATAAAATTGAACATGTATCAATTAACTGAAAAGTGCAACAGAAACCAGAACCTTAAGTATCCTGTCTCTTTTCTCTAAAATTATCAAAGATAATAGTTTAGAATAATAAGAGACATGCCATTCTAAAGTAATTTTCAAAATGAACTAAAAGATCTAGAAAAGAATGAAAAATTGGTTTCCTCAGTGAGGATAAAGGAGGCTATGAACTTTTCTGTGTGTAACCAACCTAATAATATAAAAGCAAACTTTTCATTCCTAATTAAGAAATTCAGATGCTTTCCGAAGCTATTACCTTCTTCTTCTTCTTCTTCTTTTTTTTGTTTAAAATACAGGGTCTCTCTCTGTCACCAGGCTGGAGTACAGTGGTGCAATCATGGCTCACTGCAGCCTTGAACTTGTGGACTCAAGTGATTTTTCTGCCTCACTCTCCTAAGGAGCTAGGAATGCAGGAGTGTACCACCATGCCCAGCTAAATAAAAAAAACGCTAAGTTGCCCAGGCTGGTCTAGAATTCCTGGCTTCAAGCAATTCTCTGGCCTCAGCCTCCCAAAGAGTTAGGATTACAGGCATGAGCCACCACACCCAGCCTATTACTTTCTTATCTGTATTATTGTCAACCCTACATTTATTCTTCCTCTTTTAAATTAGCTATGGAAAGGCATATGTATTTCCTTTTCACAAAATATTAAATCATCTATTCCTATGTTCTTTTGATGTTGAGAGAGTATTTCTTTTTTAAACCCACATTTACCCTTACTCTTTTTAACTTCTCCACCATTCCTTCACATTCCTTCATTTTATCATTTGCAGGATAGCAATGATATCTATTACCTCACTGGATTTTTATGAGACTTAAAAGACCAAGTGCTTTGAATAGTAAAACATGAAATGCAAAGGGCTAGGATCTTTATTTTTATGTAATGGAGGGATGAAGATGGAGCACAGGAGATTTTTTGGAAAGTGAAACTATTTTGCATAATATAGTAATGGTGGATACATGTTATATATTTGTCAAAACCTACAGTGCTTGCCTATAGTCCCAGATACTTGGATCGTTTGAGTCCAGAAATTTGACTTCAGCCTGGGCAACATTAATGAGACCTGTCTCTTAAAACAAACCAAAAACCAAAAACAATAAAACATACAACAAAAAGTGTGAACTCTAATGTAAATTATAGACATTAGTAATAACTGTCAGTATCGGTTCATCAATTGTAGTAAATGTACCACATTAAAACAAGATGTAGGCCCGGCACAGTGGCTCACGCCTGTAAGGCCAGCACTTTGGGAGGACAAGGCAGGCAGATCGCTTGAGGTCAGGAGCTCAAGACCAGTCTGGCCAATATGGCGAAACCCCACCTCTACTAAAAATACAAAAATTAACCAAGGGTGGTGGCATGCGCCTGTAATCCCAGCTGCTTAGGAGGCTAAGGCACCAGAATTGCTTGAACCCGGGTGGTGGAGGTTACAGTGAGCCTAGGTCAAGCACTGCACTCCAGCCTGGGCCACAGAGCTGGACTCTGTCTCAAAATAAATAAATAAAAATAAAAATAAAATAAAAAACAAGATGTAAATAACAAGAGAAACTGTGAGGGGTGGAAGAGGGTATGTGGAAACTCTTCTTTCTGATGAATTTTTCTATGAACCTCAAATTCTTTTAAAAAAAAGTCGATTAAAAAAAAAACCCACTCAAGAGGAATGGATGTTTAGAAAAGCATGTATCTTTCAAAACAAGGATAAAGACTTCATAATTAATATTTACCATTCTCCAGCTTGGGTGACTGAATTTAATTCTGTTACATTGTACATAATAGATGGCTCCAATGAAACTTTCTCCATAAACATAGGTGAGGTTGTCATATTCTGAATCTGGGCTTCCAGAAATACTTCATCAGTCTGAGGATATGAAAAAAATATCCACCAAAGTGTGATGGCATTTAAAATATTTATCTCAACAAAAATATCTATCTATATGAAGAAAAAATATTAACCACAAATGTGATTAGTTCATGCCTGCAAATCAAAGTTACCACAATTAATGCAAGAAAAGAAATCTTCACCCTATCATAATTAACAGGGGCAAAGTCAAGTGTTAGTCAACTGATACCTTGTCAAACAATGGATGGAGGATAACTATGTTTTGTCTTAACATCCAAAAATACTTAACTAGAATTTCATTTACAAATACCCTAATTATTTTCATTAGGCATTAAAATATTACAATGTGCTTTAGTATGATGAATATACCTATGCTCCTATAATTTCAGTATTACGTTAAGATGATTAAGTCTTCATTATAATACAGCAATATAACTTTGTCATATTGATGTCAATTTAGATAGTGTAATGACCACTAGTACTATGAATAATCTATTTTGTAATCTTGAAGGATTTAATTTTTTAAATTAAAGCAATTTGCGAGTGGTCATTAGTGATTGCTTAGTTCATTTTAAGTGTATATTGAGGGCTAAAAAAAGGATATATGAATTATACTTCACCATCGTAGAGCTTTTAAATCAGGCAAGAGGTATTTTGTAGCCTCAGTGACAGATTTTAAAGCTGATGCTATTCAGCAACATTTGCCAGTAGGTATTTAAATACTTAACTTTAGATAAATTAATTCCCCTAATTATGCTGAACATTATTTTATGCTATTTGGTTATTTTCCTTCATGTAATTGAAGGATAACAGACTAACTTGATTTATCTTTGAAACAAACCTACATAAAAAATGATACACTAAGGATATTCAAGAATTTTTTTCAAAATTTTCATAGTAATATGTGTACTACACATAAGTAACATAAAATCAACTATGACCAGAAAAATTTGCCACTTTAAGAGCTTTTTATTTTTTTGACATAGAGTCTCATTCTGTCACCCAGGCTGGAGCGTGGTGGCATGATCTTGGTACACTGCAACCTCCGCCTCCGGGGTTCAAGGGATTCTCCTGCCTCAGCCTCCCGAGTAGCTGGGATTATAGGTGCGCAATATCATACTGAGCTAATTTTTGTATTTTTAGTAGAGACAGGGTTTCACCATGCTGGCCAGGCTGGTCTAGAACTCCTGACCTCAAGTGATCCACCCACCTCGGCCTCCCAAAGTGCTGGGATTACAGGCGTGAGCCACCATGCCTGGCCTATGAGCTTTTATTTTATTTTCGAGACAGAGTCTTGCTCTGTTGCCCAGAGTGGAGTGCAGTGGCAAGATCTCAGCTCACTGCAACCTCTGCCTCCCAGGTTCAAGCGATTCTCCTGCTTCAGCCTCCCCAGTAGCTGGGACTACAGGCAGTGCCACCATGCCCTGCTAATTTTGTATTTTTATTTATTTACTTTGAGACAAAGTCTCACTCTGTCACCTAGGCTGGAGTGCAATGGTGTGATCTCAGCTCACTGCAGCCTCTGCCTCCCGAGTTGAAGTGATTCTTCTGCCTCAGCCTCTCAAGTAACTAGGATTACAGGCAAGTGCCACCACGCCTGGCTAATTTTTGTATTTTTTATAGAGATGGCGTTTCACCATGTTGGCCAGGCTGGTCGTGGACTCCTGACCTCGTGATCCGCCCGCCTCGGCCTCCCAAAGTGCTGAGATTACAGGCATGAACCACCGTGCCTGGCTGAGCTTTTTAAACACTAACACCAAGAAAATGAAAATCATTTGCAAAAATATAATGATTAAGTTATAATACAATGTACTATTATCTAAAATAAAACAGATGCTTTAGTCTTTGGGACATGTGTTGAAATGAAAATAGAAATAAAATGTTTATCAGTTTAGAAAATGTATCATTTAGTGGCATTTTCTGGTTACTTGTTCTAAAAAAGTACATATATCCCATCAATCCATTGCTTTTAAAAAAAATAACCACAGACCCATATTTCAATTTAAAAACTGCAATTTTCTGCGTAAATTTAGGAAGAGCTTAGATAAAACGAAAGAAAAACAAGCAGCATAATGGAAAATCAAGTTAGTTTGAATAGTGTTAAGCAATTTGATATTTTAAAAATTAAGAATTCAGTGCTAAGGCAGTTGATGTTATTACATATGTAATGTGATATAAGCAAATGCTGCTTATTGTAAATATAAGTTTGAAAATAAAATTTTAGCCAAGTTGGGAAAATTTGCTTTTCTTCTGTTTCATTTTGTCAAGTGGCCATCATTACCTGACCCACACTTAAAACTAAAACCACTGTGCATCTGAAAATGAATTTCGATTATACAGTCTACTCAAAGAACTGAAGGCTAGGATAATTGGGTATTTTATAGTAAGATGATGAAAATCACGAGGCCATTTTACACAAGGTAACATACTTCTTTAAAAAAAAATCTAAAGAAGAAACACTGAAAATGAAAATTGTTTCAATATGACAATTTAACTTTTGAGCTAATTTTCCCCCACAGAGTAAGAAATTGATATAATAAAAAATACATAAAATTATATATAATCTTTCTGAAGTCACATAGGTGGTATTCACAACTAACTGTTTTTCCACTATGTTTTGTAAAGAGAGATTAATTAGGCAGAGTCAAAAAGTGGTGAGTAAGAAAAGTATAAAAATTTATAATAAAAAATCAAATTACCACAGAACTGAGGTCACTCTAATGGAAAAATAAAAAAGAATAATTAGAAAAATCAGAGTTAAATGTTAAAGAAAAAAGAATTACTTTAAAATAAAATGCATTTCTGCATTTTTTAAATTTACTAAACAAGACAGCATTAGTGAATAAGAAAGTAAACAGGAAGCAACATAAATATGACAAACCATTTTTCTAAAAAGGTGAAACTGCTAAGGTTAAATGACAATGGAATAGAGAAGAACACTATGGCTGAATACTCAAACAGTAGCAAACTGTTAAGGGCACATTTTGGAGCAAAGAGGTATATCCCATGACTTTCTAGTTCTATAATTCTTTACCAACATTTTAATTCTTCATAGATAATTTAGGATGAATATATACTATCCTCCACATTCAGAATAGATATACACCGTATACTTTCTCTTAAATTTATGTAATAATGGAATCCTTTTTTTAAGGAATATCTTGGGCACTTAGAGTTCCATTGATCACTTCAGGGAATGTGGGCTGAACCACTTCAAAAAATTAAGAATTTATTTTCTTCTTCTTAGCAGATTTCATAGTTAGCCTTTTTTTCCTTACATTATTTCTTCAACTGTTTATTAAGAGCAATCTCAAATGTCACCTCCATCAAATGCATAGCTGGAAATCATTTTTCACCTCTCTAGGTACCCAGAATACATTACTTCACGATTTGGCTTGTATGTGTGGGAGGGGCTTACATTATAGTTACGTCATATCAGTCTCCTCAAGGCAGGTCCCTTGAGGACTGGGAAGATGTTGTTTATAGTTCTCTTCAATACCTGGCAGGTGACCAAATGTTTGAATCCTGGCTTCTAGTCTCACCAATCTTCCTGCAAGGCTTTTCTATCTTAGAAAACTATGACAGTTTTTCATGAACTTGTTTTCCTTTAGGTGATTCACATATTACAGCATTATTAGAAACAGAATCAAAAATATATGTTTGAGACAGATGTGGGGCCAATAATATTAACTGTAAAAGGACTACAGCACAGAGCAATATGCATCACCTACTGATATTGCTGTGGTTTATTAACCCCTACAATCTACCTGAAATTCCTGGTTGCGGTCAACATAATCTGCCTCATGCTAGTGGCTGAACAGTATTTGTTTGTCTAATAGGTAATATTAAGTATCTTAGAGAGACCCAAAATGTTATTTGTTCACTCCTGATTTTTAAAGTGAGATCTATTTTCAAAAGTTCAGAATATTACTGAAATTATTTTGATTGAAGTTTGTTAGCAAGATTTAAAGATTATGTCAACATATAATGTTAACCGACAAAGGAAGTAAACAAAATTGTTGTGATTATAAAAACAGAATATTATATATAAGTGAATAAAGACTGCAAAAGAGTATGTATTAATGAAAAATCAATTGGTGTGGCGGAATTGTGAATTTTTATTTCTTTATGGACAGCGTGTCACTTCTATAATGTTTATAGAAAAACTAGCAATTTTAAAAATTATTCACAAATCACTCTAAATATTAGCGTTATAAAACTATTTGACAGGTATCTTAGTGTACTATCAAATTTTTAATGAAGAAAACCTAGAATAGCTGAATATGTGACTCCTAGGAGACAGTTACAGAAAAAAAACCCACCTATTGCCCTATTTTAAATTAATTTTCTAATAGAATAGTTAACATTTTCCCCTCATACTATAAATGAAATCTTTTCCAGCAAAATGGTAAATTAGACTATTTAAATCTCACCATGCTGACTAGCTATACTGTAATTAATCAACAGTATGCCATTAATAACAAAAAAGAGGGAATAAATATGTATTACTCCAACTCACCTATCCCCCACAAAAGAAACATCAACTTTGTAAACATCTAGTAATCTTTTTGATGATGCTTTTCCCTCTTGTCAAATATGTATACTCTTTCCTATGTACTTGATATTCCATGTCTATTTGTAACCCTGCTTGAATGCCTTTACTGCTTTGACACTTGTCTGTTTCCAACATGCATTCCTTTCAGACTCCAATCCAGCCTTTTTTCTCTTTCATAAAGCTTCTTTAAACTATTCCAAGATCACACCGAGAGCTCTTGTAACACATTTTTTCATATCATTCTCACTATATTCCATTCTAGGTAGTTTTGTTATTATATGCATTTTTTCTTTTCTCCTAATAGGTCTTTGCTGCAGGTTAGGTTCCTTACTTTGACATCTTAGAAATCCTAGAGTATAAATTTTACTGAGTAAAAATTCAGATTGTGGATGGTAAAAATAAATGTCAAATTTGCCATGTGATTGAAAATGTCTGATCATTATCTAGTTTTAGAGTAGCAGAGATATAATCTTCATTTCAAAATACTGTATTTGGATATATTTGAGTTTATCACTGGTATGAAACACATGATTTTGGGGGATAAGAGGGCTATCAAGAGATCTGATTTTTCTGCAGCTCTAGAAGCCAAGATAAAACAAAATCTTAAAAAAGAAATCCAAGCAATAAATCCTTTCTCCTATGGCAAGTTCTATTTTATATCTTTTTTTTAGGGTAAAAGATAAAGTATCTTCTATTATAAAAGTTACTTCTATTTTTGCCAAACTTGTTTTTCCCAAGGAGCTTTTAAAGCCATTACACCAAACCCAGCAACCTAATTCTGGCTGGCAAACTGACTACCCTGGAAATAATTTAATGTGCTAAGCTTCACTAGTCAATATTTTTCCATGTGAATATTAAATCTTATTTTGCAGGGTTAGATCTACTAATTCAATTTTTGTAATATCCAGAACCACATGTAAATATTCAACAGATTGCTAGTGTAACAACCACCATTAAATGGAATGAGGGGGCAATCATTTAACAAAAGGAGATGAAAGCCTTATAAAATTAACAGTGAGAATAAAAATCAAGACACATTGATTCCACGTAAGTTGAAAAAGATTATGAGACCTACAATAAAATTATTCAATTTTAACTGAAATTTATGATTTTTTCAAATAATTTACAGTCACGTTGGCAATTTGCTTCAGTATTAGAAATGTATATAAGAGATTTTTAGTCAAATAAGATCTTAATGTTTAATATGAAATCCCATTAAGCACTCAACACTCACCTCTGCATTGTAAAATTTGGTTTTCACATCCAATGGTTTGAGAACCTGGTTAAATAAAGCATATCAATCAGGAAATTGTTATCATGTGACCATTTATTTTTATTTTTTTAAAATCACATAGCGTAAATTTGTCATTTTCCAATTTTAATTGTTAAAAGACTTATCTAATAGGTATGCAATATTCTTCCAAAAGAAAAAAAGGAAAAAAAAAAAAAAGAATCCTAAATGCATGTTTTGAAAGGCTACCGTTATTTCTTTACTGGGTGATAGTTACATTACATGGGTTTTTGCTCCATAATATTTTGTTAAACAAAACACATATATTTTATGTATTTTTCTATAGGTATATTCATAAAAACTGTTTGCAAAAAAAGCAACTGAGCTGGGCGCAGTGGCTACTCTTGTAATCCCAGCACTTTCGGAGGCCAAGGCAGGCGGATCACCTGAAGTCAGGAGTTCGAAACAAGCCTGGCCAACATGGCAAAACCCCGTCTCTACTAAAAATCCAAAAGTTAACTGGGTATGGTGGCGGGTGCCTGTAATCCCAGCTACTCAGGAGGCTGTGGCAGGAGAACCACTTGCACCAGGGAGGCGGAGGTTGCAGTGAGCTGAGATCGCATCATTTGCACTCCAGCCTGGGCAACGAGAGCAAAATTCCGTCTCAAAAAAAAAAAAAATTGAATCACTTTCTATTTTCTTTCAAAAAGCATGCAAATGAATGATTCTGCAAAAGAATGGCAGATTTTTTTTTTCCCTGTGAACAGTATTTTTTCTTCCACTTACAGAGGAATGAAAAAAAAAATCATATACAGCATCATATTAAGATCTATATTTATAATAGACATATGTGGTATTCACATTTCCTCACCCTCCTACATCAATGTGTTAAGCCAGTGGTTTTTAACTATTTTTGATGGACGCTGAAAACTGTGTATTAATACAAAACTCAAAGTTCCCGTGATTCCTGGAGTCCTTGAAGGAAGCTCAGTCTACTCACTCCAAGTCAATTGTCTCTCCTTTAAATTTCTTTAGAAATTTGATATTATTTACCCTCATTTTATCTGGACTTTACACTCATTTTATCCCTTGTCTACATTGTGTGTTTTGTCAGGCCATAAAAACAAGTTATTTACTTTTTAGAGACAGAGTCTTGCTCTGTTGACCAAGCTGAAGTGCAATGGCATGATCACAACTCACTGAAGACTTGAAACCTGGGTCAAGCGATCATTCCACCTCAGCCTCCCAAGTAGCTAGGATTACAGGCTTGTGTTACCTGTAGTCCTAGGTCATGCTGTCTGGGCTATCTTGAACTGGCCTCATGTGATCTTCCCCACTTTGCTTCCCAAAGCACTGGGATTATAGGTGTGAGCCACTGTGCCAGACTCAGCTATTTTTTTCTTTTATTTTGAATAAACATCTTCAAGTTTCATTACAAAAACATATTGGCAATGATAATTCCTCTGCTTTTATTTATGTTAATTTAGTCTCAGTTTAGACTGCTAGTCATATGACAAATTCAAAAATATTGAGCTATTTGCTTTATTTGGATCTTGTTTTCCCTGCAGATAATCAGGAATAACTGTACACTACCAGGAAGAAAAAGGCATATAAAAACTATTTACCATTGTCATATTCAATACCTGAAATTTGAAGAATTTTCTAAAATACATTTTTTCTCCAGCCTGAGTTGTATAACTCACAGCACACACCAAGCTGAAACAGAAAGATGTCTTAATGATTCTGAATCATTTTTAATTTTAATAGTAAATCAAACACACCTGAATTCTACTAAGAAATTAGGGAAACACATCTATGGTGTGGATGTGTGAGATTAGAGCAGGGGAAAATGTCAGAATAGATACAGACATAATTACACGAACAAGAAAGCTCTGATTAGTAAAATGAGATATAACATTTTTGGAGCACAAAATCAGAAACTTCTTGACTTTACCTGAAAGGTGAAATATATTCCAAAATAATTCTCAGAACAATCAAATATTTGAGTATATAAAACAAGTTCATATAAACTAGAAAAAAAATATGGATTAAAAAATTTCCAGCTGGGCATGGTGGTTCATGCCTGTAATCCTAGCAGTTTGGGAGGCCAAGGTGGGTGAGTCTCTTGAGGTCAGGAGTTCGAGACCAGCCTGGCAAACATGGTGAAACCCCATCTCTACTAAAATTACAAAAATTAGCCGGGCATGGTGGCGGGCGCCTGTAATCCCAGCTACTCGGGAGACTGACGCAGGAGAATCACTTGAATCCGGGAGGTGGAGGTTGTGGCGAGCTCAGATTGCACCACTGCACTCCAGCCTGGGCAACAAGAGCAAAACTCCACCTCAAAAAAAAAAAAAAAAAA
>NW_012108375.1:502879-525481 GCF_000951045.1 Mandrillus leucophaeus
GCCTCAGCCTCCCGAGTAGCTGGGACTACAGGCACCCGCCACCTCGCCCGGCTAGTTTTTTTGTATTTTTTAGTAGAGACGGGGTTTCATCGTGTTAGCCAGGATGGTTTCGATCTCCTGACCTCGTGATCCGCCCGTCTCGGCCTCCCAAAGTGCTGGGATTAGAGGCTTGAGCCACCGCCCCGGCCGTGAAAAATTTTAAGTTGAATCAAAAACACTAAAACAATTACAAAGCAGAAACAAACTAGCATAAAATACTTGTAACAATACAAGAAAGTGGTTACATTTTAATACTTAATATGACAAAGGGTTCCCATAAGTTAATAAGCAAAACACCAATATATCACTGAAAACTTGAGAAAAGGAAAGCACAGTTAAATCACAGTACCATAACTGGCTAACAAAAATGTGAAAATGTTCAGCCTCACAAGCATTCAGAGAAACACATTAAAATAATGAGGTAATATTTTTCTGTTTATCAAGATTTGGCAAAAATTCTTTATAAGTGATCTCAGAATTGGTGAGGGTTTAGAGAAACTGTCTTTCTACACTGCTAGTGGTTGGAAGAAATTTGGAAAACAATCTTTTAGTAAAAGAATCTTAAAAATGCTTATATGTTCTCAAAGTAAAACCACTTCAAATATTCCACGAGGACACATTAAGGTGTTCATCTCTGTGTTACTTTTAACAGTGAAAAACTGAAAATAAATATCCAACATTACAGTAAACAGAAGACACTGTACAATTGTGTTAGATGGAGTCATGTAAAAAAAAAATTTTTTTTTTTTTTTTTTTTGAGGCAGGGTCCCACCATCACCCAGGCTGGAGAGCAGTGGCGTGATCATGGATCACTGCAGCCTTGATTTCCTGGGCTCAAGCGATCCTCCCACCTCAGTCTCCCAACTACCTGAGACTACAGGCATGCTCCACCACGTCTGGCTAATTTTTGTATTTTTTGTAAAGATGGGATTTCACCATGTTTTCCAGGCTGGTCTTGAGCTTCTGAGCTCAAGCGATCTGCCCACCTTAGCTTCCCAAATTATTGGAGATTATAGGCGTGAGCCACCACATCCGGCCCAAAAACTGTGTTTTCAAAAAATACTGTCTGATACGTGTGAAAATGTTAATAGTGTATTTTAAAAAATAAAACTATGAACAATATGGCCAAAATTTTATAAAATATTAAATTATTTATACATAGTTATTTTACATATGTATGCAAAAAGACTAGAAAGAAATATAATAATATTTTAATAGTGGTTGGTTATATGGGGTGGTAACATTAGCAGGTAATTTAATTTCTTCTTTATACGTGTGCTGCCTGGTGCTGACTAAGTAAGGCAGGGGCTAGGAAGAGGACTGATCGAAACACAATACCTGCCTTCAAAGTGCTCACAGTAAGAATAGCATAGCAAGGTAGAGGATCTAAAACTAGGTTTGGATTTGAGTTTTATGTCTTCTAAACTAGCTGCTTAATTGTACAAGTCTCATTTTCTGTAAAATGGAGATTTTACACATTTATTATCATTTCAATAAATACTGACTTCTGTTCTCTGCTAGATCCTTGGACTATAGCAGATATCATGGATCTCATACTTTAATGGGAAAGGCAGGCACTGAATAAGTAATTATAAGTATGAAACATTTTTTAAAATGATAAATGGTGGATGCTATGGAAGATACAAAAAGTGGTATTTAATCCAGTCTAGGAGGTTAGGAAAACTTCTTGAGGAAGTAGTGCTGAATCTGAGATATGAAAGAGAAGTAGAAATAAACTACATAAAATGCCATAGTATTCCTTTGTAAGGGAAGAATGCATTTCAGTCTGGAGTCTGGAGATAAAAGAAGTCCAATATGACTGCAGGGTGGAGAGGGAGGGATGGGTGGTGATGGTAAGAACTACTGTGGCTGGTAAGAATTAGGTTGCAGAGAGCTTTGTAAAACATTTGCAAAGTCAGAATTTCCTAAGGACAATGGGAGATCATAGAAGAATTAAGTGACTTATACAAGATCACATAACAAATGATGAAGTTGAAATTTGAATTCTAGGAAGTCTGACTCCAAAGCCCAAAGAATATACATGAAAAAGTCCCTACAACAGAGCTTGTCACCAAAATTAACTGATTAAATAATAGCTAATATTATATACTTTCATGGGCACAAAGAGAAGAGCAAAAGTGGTAAAGCAGAGATGAAGAAGAGACAAATGAGAGATATTCAGGAGAATTAATAGGATTTTGTGAACTGATTGGATGTAGGGTTTCTAAAGGAGATGAAGAAGTCTAAAATTACTTCAGATGGCTAAAATTTTCATATTGCCCCTCAGACTGAAAGAAAAATAGAGCATTTACATTCAAATACATACACACGACAGGAATACAGAATTTGATTTTTTTTTCACAGTGTGCCTTATTTTGGTCCTATATTTCTGAGTTGTCAGGGTAGAGTGTATATACCTGGTTAAATACAAAACTGAAAAACTGAATTTAAAAATAAACACTATAACATCAGTTATTAGCATTTCAAAACACAATAAATATACTTTTAGAGTGCTATCTGGGTTTTAAACATTTTGCACAGCTTTTCATTTTTTAGAGATTGTAAATGTAAAAAAAATAAAACGAGATAAATGATGATAAATTGGATTTTTTCCCTACAAACAAACATTTGGTTTAAACTTTATTTCTGGTAAACATGTAAACACAGAACATAAAATTCCTTTTGAAGTAGGTTCCTACGCTTCATGGTGAATGAAAAGAAAGCAAAAATTTCAAATAAAGGCATATATAAGTAAAAACCTTTGAGACCTAATAAAACTAATCCTTACATGTGTGTTCCAATTTCCTTGACTTCATGATGTATGACATCATCAATACAACAATCCGGTTTAAGTTCAGCCACTGCAGCATTGGAGGCTGAAAGATTTAAACGCTGAGAACTTGTCTGAAGATCAGCCTTGAAAGAAAGTTAAAAAAAAAAAAAAGAATCCAAATGAGACTGGTTACCTACAGGGTGTGCATGGCTATGAGTGGAAAGAATAGGGGAATAAGAATAAGGAAAGAAGGATGAAAAGGGGAGCAACACTTTTCTGTGTAAACCTTTCTGTATAGCTCTGATGCTTAGAACCATGGCAATAGCACACTCCCGCACCAATAAATAAATAAATAAATAAATAAAATCAGGCAGGAATTAGGGAGAATCCAAAATGGAATACAAACAGTAACAAATGAACCTAACTGTATTACAAATGAAGACCACAATTGCGCTATGGCAGAGGGAAGGGGAAAAGTGGAACTAACCTAAGTAAGTTTGGAAAACAAAATCTTAACTGTAATCTATGGCTAAAGACAAAAAGAATGGTACATAAATGTACTATAGCTACGACACGTGTGTTTTTTCACTATTTTATATGTATACTAGGACAAAACAAAATACTACATTGTGGATTACAAGAGACAGGTTTCTCACCTTCAGAGAAAAAAAAACGGTACAAATAAGGAAAGTGGGGGAAGCTACAGTGAGTCTTTGGTGGTGGACTGGAATCTGAGGCACCAGTATGAACACATGGCTTTTAAATATATATTCAGATGGACTTCACTAAAACAAATACATATGCATGTATGTGCTAGTATATAACACTAAAAGATAAGTAATTGTCCAAAACAAAATTGTATGTCAGAGACCAATTAGTTTATAAGATAACTAGAAAATGACATAAAAAGTCACCAACTAAGAAAGCACTACCTCGTCTAAAGTAGGACTTTCCGTCCACCCGATGATGCTCCATTATATTTCTTTTTTCTCCTTTTGAACATTTATCACTCTGTCTTAAAACTACCCTCCCTCCCTTATCTCAATTACTTTCTATCACATTCAACTTTTGCTTCCTTTGTAACATTTATCACAATCTATAAGTACCTTATTTATGACTTTGTTTACCTGTTTCTTTCTGTCTCCCCTACCAGAAAAGTCTATGGAGGCAGGAACCTCGTCTTCTCTTGCTCACCACTATAGCACGGTGCCTGGCACATAGTAGGCAATTAATCAATATTTGTTGAATAATGAATGGATGAATTTATGACAAAACTTCCAAGGCAAAAAAAAATTGAGGGAAAGCAAGGATCACATTAGGTCATGGGAATTAGTGGAGGTTTTTACATGAGAGCTAGGATTCTTTTAAGTTTTTGTTTCTTTTAAAAAACAGTTTTGCAGTTAATTCTAACCCAACAATCTTATGTTAGTCACTTTGAAATGTGCTATTTATTAGTGCTGTGTATTTTGTTATACTCAGTTATAAAACAATAGTAGCTCACATTTATTTGGTACCTATTATGTGCAAGGCCCTGTTCTAAGCATATTACTCATTTAATCCCCATATCCTGAAGGAGGTATTAGTATTATCCCCATTTCATAGACAATGAAACCAAGGCACAGAAAAGTAACAACTTTCCCAAGGTTTTACAAATCATAAGTAACAAAGCTAAGATTCAAAATTCTTTTTTTTTTTAAAAAGAGTTTCACTCTTCTTGCCCAGGCTGGAGTGCAATGGCATGATCTCAGCTGACTGCAACCTCAGCCTCCCAGGTTCAAGCGATTCTCCTGCCTCAGCCTCCCAAGTAGCTGGGATTACAGGCACCCATCATCATGTCTAGCTAATTTTTTGTATTTTTAATAGAGACGGAGTTTCACCATGTTGGCCAGGCTCGTCTTGAACTCCTGGCCTTAGGTGATCTGCCTGCCTCAGCCTCCCAAAGTGCTGAGATTACAGGCATAAGCCACCACTCCCAGACCTAAAAATTCTTAAACACTTTTTTTTTTTTTGAGACGGAGTCTCGCTCTGTCACCCAGGTTGGATGTCACCCAGGTTGCTTGGTTCACTATCTTGGTTCACTGCAACCTCTACCTCCCAGGTTCAAGTGATTCTCCTGCCTCAGCCTCCCCAGTAGCTGGGATTACAGGCAAGTGTCACTAAGGCTGGCTAAATTTTGTATTTTTAGCAGAGACGGGGTTTCACCATCTTGGCTAGGCTGGTCTCAAACTTCTGGTCTCAAGTGATCTGCTGCCTCGGGCTCCCAAAGTGCTGGGAATACAGGCGTGAGCCACTGCACCCAGATATAAATTCTTAAACATTTTTGAAATTAGAAAAAAAAAGAAATAATTGAATCCATTGGCTTTCTGTTAAATATGTTTTCCTGTGTGTCTTATGTGTCATTTTAATCATAACTGCGGCTTTTGATAAGTAGGATTTGAAAAGGCAGAGGAAAGAGGTTAGGGGGAACTCTAAGTAAGTTGAACAGAGCTAGCAAAATACCACCAGTGTGAAAGCTCCAGATGTCTTCAGAGGACACCAAGAGTTTGGTATAATTGGCCAGACATGGTGGCATGTTCCTGTAATCCCAGCTACTTGCGAGCCTGAGGCAGGAGAATCACTTGGACACAGGAGGTGGAGGTTGCAGACCCACATTGAAAGGGTCTACTTGGAATCAGGGAAATCACACCCAAAGACCAATTTTGAGACATACAGAAAAAAAATCACCAGGACCTCCAGGAAAAATCATGAAATAACTTACAAGGGAAGAGAATTAGACTGGCTTCAATCCTCTCAAAAACAACATACACAGCTGAGCAATAAAGGAGTAGCATTTTCAAAAAACATAAGGAAATAAAAATGTAAAGAAAAGATTTTAAATCTAGCCAAACTGAACTTCAAATATTGAAAAACACCTTTGAACAAGGGCTCAGAGAATATTGTACCCACAAAATCTTCCTGAGCAATCTACTTGAATATTTTTAATATTAAAAGCCACAATTCACAATGACTAACAATAATTATAAATATGCACGAAACAGCATAGTCTTTTTTGTTTTGTTTTGTTTTGTTTTTTGAGATGGAATCTTGCTTTGTCACCCAGGCTGGAGTGCAGTAGGGTGATGTCAGCTCACTGCAAGCTCTGCCTCCCAGGTTCACATCTTTCTCCTGCCTCAGCCTCCCGAGTAGCTGGGACTACAGGTGCCCGCTACCATGCCCAGCTAATTTTTGTATTTTTAGTAGAGGTGGGGTTTCACCGTGTTAGCCAGGATGGTCTAGATCTCCTGACCTTGTGATCCGCCCACCTCAGCCTCCAAAAGTGCTGGGATTACAGGCGTGAGCCACCGCGCCCGGCCGAAACAGCATAGCCTTTATAAAGCAAAATATATGAGATTTTAGAAGATGTAAATAGAAATACACTAGTAATAAGAGACAAACATGCACTCTTAGTATAAGACAGATGAAGTTGACAATAAATAAAGATATAGAATCTAGCCCTAAATAACACAAATGATAAAACAGCTCTTATGAATATCTAAAGCATACACATTCTTCTCAAGTACACATAGAAAATTCATAAAAAATCAATATGGGGTCATAAGACATCATCAGTTAAGTTCCATAAGCTGAAATATTACAAGAACAACACTGATTGGAATGTAATAAAACTATAAATTACGAACAACAATTAAAATAGAAAAAAAAAAATAAACCTTTCCCCCTAAAAACCTTTTGCATTAAACAACCCTTGGGTAGAAGGTGAAATACAAATGAAATTACAGAATTCTTTAAAAAGTAATGACAAAAATATGAAAAAGGTTTTTAATTTGGGCAATTCTGCAAAGTATTTTCACACTTATTATCTTGTCTTAATGTAAGAATGGTGTTTGGGATGTTCAACACTGTTACTACCTCTTTATCATTGTACAGTAGGCATCAGCTCTTCCTTCCACCATCAATTTTTAATTTTTAATTTATTTTTAAATTTGGTCTCACTACATTGGGCAACAGAGTGAGATGCTGTCTCTAAAAAATAAAAAATAATTAGCCAGGTGTGGTGGTATGCAACTGCAGTTACAGCAACTCAGGAGGCTAAGATGGGAGGATTGCTTGAGCCTTGGAGGTGGAGGCTACAGTGAACTAGGATTGCACCAGCCTGGGCAACAGAGTGAAACCTCACCTCTTAAAATCAAAAGTATTGAGAATAAAAATGCTATGCATTTGAATCTTCAGGATATAAAAAGCAGTGAATCACAGGAAAATTAACTTTTATCAATATAAATCAAAGAATCAAAATAAAATAATAAAATTCTTAGCTCAAAAATGGTAGAAAAATAAAGAAAATAAACAGAAGCATAATAAAAGAAATAAAAGCACAAATTAATAGAGAATGGAAGCATATTGGATACAATAATTTTTTAAGTCTTGGATTTTTTTTTTGAAGTTAAAATACACAAACCAAGAGCTAGCTAACTTAATCACGAAAAAATCAAACCTAAGAAATGACCAGGGGAAAATATTGCAACAGAAGAAATTTTTTTTTTGTTTTTTTTTAGATGGAGTCTCACTCTGTCGCCCAGGCTGGAGTACAGTGGTGTGATCTCGGCTCACCGCAATCTCCACCTCCTGAGTTCAAGCGATTCTCCTGCCTCCCAAGAAGCTAGGATTACAGGCACCTGTGACCACGCCCCGCTAATTTTTGTATTTTTAGTAGAGATGAGGTTTCACCATTTTGGCCAGGCTGGTCTCAAACTCCTGACCTCAGATGATCCACCTGCCTCGGCCTCCCAAAGTGCTGGGATTACAGGCATGAGCCACTGCACCCAGCCAACAGAAGACAATTTTAAGAGCCTACTTTACAGACCTCTATGCAGATAAATGTGAAAATCTATATGAAATGAAATGGATTATTTCCTAGAAAAAAACAGTTTAACAAAACTCACACCCTTAGAGGTGAACTGCTTAAACATACTAGTATCCATAGGGGAAAAAAAAAAGAAAAAATGTTATCAGGGAGTTTCTCCATTTTAAAAAAGAAAAGAACTAGCTCATATGATTTTGCAGGGAATTCTATAAATCCTTCAAAGAATAGGTAATCTAAATGATCCACAGTTCTCTGTATTTGTTTTGTTTTGTTTTCTCAGACAGGGTATTGTCCTGTCATCCAGGCTAGAATGCAGTGGCATAATCATAGCTTACTGCAGCCTCAAATTCATGAGTTCAAGTGATCCTCCTGCCTCAGCCTCCCAAGTAGCTAGGAATACAAGTATGTGCCACGATGGCCAGAGAATTTTTAAATTTTTTTTTTTGTAGAGACTTTGATCATTATATTCCCCAGGTGAGTCCTGGGGAGCCTCCTGGATTCAAGGGCTCCTCCTGCCTTGGTCTCCCAAAGTGCTGGATTACAGCCATGAGCCACTAAGTTTAGCCTGATGCACATATTGTTCCAAAGCACCGAAAATATTGGAAAAATGTTCGAAATCTTTTATTAAGCAACCATAATACTGACACCTAAAACCTGATCAAAAGACAACACTCACACAAATACAGGTCAATATCATTCTGTGCTTCATGACCTATATCCTCTTAAGTGATTCTGATGTCACAATTAACTTATCTGGCTAGGTGCGGTAACTCACATGTGTAATCTCAGCACTTTGGGAGGCTGACGCGGGAGGATTGCTTGAGTTCAGGAGTTCAAGACCTGCTTGAGCAACACAGCGAGACCTTGTCTCTAGAAACTATTAAAAAATTAGACAGGGATAGTGTCACAACCCTGCAGTCCCAGTTACTCAGAAGGCTAAGGCAGTAGGATCCCTTGAGCCCGTGAGTTTGAGGCTACAGTGAGCTATGATCATGCTACTGCACTCCAGCTTGGGTGACAGAACTAGATGAACTAGAGACTGTCTCAAAAAAAAGTAAAAAGAAAAATAGCGTTTTATATATCATGAGTCTGAATGTCTAGTTGAGCCTAAGAAGACCCCTGGTGAGTACTGCACAGTACTACTAATTATTTTTATAAAAGTGAATAAAGGCATGAAATATAAAATCATGTTTTAGAACATGCGTACTACTGTATTCTTTGATCTTTATAATAGTACTGACATCTTAAAGTATATGCCTTTGCTATTTTATTAATCTATCTTATAAAAATAAATTCAACATTTGCTGAATTTACTGAATTTGCCAGTATTTACTAAATTGCCAAGAAATTCAGTATTTACAACGTAGAAAGACAAAAGTTATGTTCTCAAACTTTTGAAAATCAGATCTTTTAACAATCGAATGCAGAGGTTGGCAAACTTTTTCTCTGAAGTCATTAGCAAATATTTTAGATTTCGGAGGCCATACAATCTATGTTTCAACTATACAACTGCTGTGGTAGCTGGAAATCAGCCACAGATAATACATAAACAAATGAGTATGGCTGTGTGTCAATAAAACTTTATTTATGAACACTAACATTTGAATTTCTTTTTTGTTTGTTTGTTTGCAGAGGCGGTGCCTTGCAATGCTGTGTAGGTTGGGCTCAAACTCTTAGCCTGAAGCAATCTTCCTGCCTTGGATCCCAAAGCACTGGGATTATAGGCATGGGCCACCACACCTGGCCTGAAATTTGAATTTCATGTAATTTTCACATGTCATAAAATATTATTTTCAATAATTTGAAAATGTGAAAACCATTCTTAGTTCAAAAGCCTTATAAAAACAGACAATGGATGAAATTCGGTCTTTAGGCTATAGTTTGTCAACCCCTAATTTAATGAAAGGCAGAGACTCCATCTATATATGATAAACATATGTACGTGTATGCACAAATTTGCATCCAGTTTCTGGAAGTTGAGTCTGTTCTCTAACATCTTTGTTAACTTTAAAACTCTATGATCATTTTCGAACTCATTCTAATTAGAGGTCCTTTCTGGCAATACTCCAATTACCTGAACTCATCACTCTAAGACAGGTTTTACAACTTCTTCCCCACATACTGTGAATTTTCACCTTCTTTTCGCACTTATTCTTTTGAAGAAATTTCAAGTTGTTAGCTGAGTTAGCATATTCTATCTTTTAATCTCTACACTATTTCAAGGGTCTTCTAACTGTTCCATTTTCTACAAAGCATGCCATACAATGTGCTCATATCAGTCTTTCCAACACAAAGAGTGCTCAAAAGCCAACTGCCTGCTGTTTTTTATTTAATTTTTTTCAGAGACAGGGTCTTGTTCTGTAGTGCATGCTGGAGTGCCCAGGCAAAACTCACTGCAGCCTCAAACTCCTGGGTTTAAACAATCCTCCCGCTTCAGCTTCAAAAGTAGCTGGGACCAATGATGTGTGCCAGCATGCTCAACTACTTTTTAAATTGTTTGTAGAGATGGGGGGTCTTGTTATGTTTCCCAGGCTGGTCTTGAACTCCTGGCCTCAAGCAATCCTTCTGCCAGAGCCTCCCAAATTGTTGGGATTCCAGGTATAAGCCACTGTGCTGGGCCTGGTTTTTTTACTTTAATTAATTAATTTTTTTGTCTGTTTTAAAAAATAATTTTTCAAGAAAGGTTAAAAAAAACCTTAGCCTGCTTTCAAGATGCTCTACTGTACGGCTACTGATATGGTTTGGCTCTGTGACCCCACCCAAATCTCATCTTGTAGCTCCTGTAATTCCCATGTATCGTGGGAGGGGCCTAGTGGGAGATAACTGAATCATGGGGGTGGGTCTTTCCTGTGCTATTCTCATGACAGTCAATAAGTCTCATGAGATCTGATGGTTTTATTTATTTTTATTTTTGGGGGGATGGAGTGTTGCTCTGTCACCCAGTCAGCCAGGAGTGCAGTGGCACAGTCTTGGCTGACTGCAACCTCAGTCTCCCAGGTTCAAGTGATCCTACTGCCTCAGCTTCCCAGGTAGCTGGGATTACAGGCACACGCCAACCCTCCTGGCTAATTTTTGTATTTTTAGTAGAAATGGTGTTTCACCACATTGGGCAGGATGGTCTTGAACTCCTGACCTCAAGTGATCCGCCCACCTCAGCCTCCCAAAGTGCTGGGATTACAGGCATGAGTCACTACGACAGGCTGAGATCTGATGGTTTGAAAAACGGGAGTTTCCCCGCACAAGCTCTCTCTCTTTGCCCGCTGCCATCCACGTGAGACATGACTTGCTCCTCCTTGCCTTCCACCACGATTGTCCCCAGTCACATGGAACTGTAAGTCCATTAAACCTCTTTCTTTGGTAAATTGCCCAGTCTTGGGTATGACTTTATCAGCAGCATGAAAATAGACTAATACAGCTACTATTCTTCTGTACCACCTTACCTCCTCTTACCAAGTGAAATATGGTCCCTGTTAAAAGAACACATGTGTATCGCTATGTCTCTGCCTCTGATTACCATGTCTCCCTTGCCTTGTTATCTGTATTCTTCCATTCTTTCAAGATCCTCTTCGCTTTCCCTCTCCCCTAAAAAACCTCCCTGATTGATATAATCTCCAGTGATCTTTCCTCCTCTATGTTTATGACATACGTTAACAAATGCTAAACTGCTGTTTACCTTTGACTAGTACATTTTCTCACGCAAGCAATCACAAACCTTGTTGAATAGGAAAAATGGTTTCATGCCTAGCATAATACTTTATAACTTTAGGCATTCATTAGTGCTTGTTAATGACAATTAAAAATTATTGTATCAAACATGCATTTAATGAAGTACCAACAACATAATAGATATAAAAAAACCTTTTTTCTTTTTCTTTCTTTTTTTTTTATTTGAGATGGAGTCTAACTCTGTCACCCAGGCTGGAGTGCAGTGGCATGATCTTGGCTCACTGCAACCTTCACCTCCTGGGTTCAAGCCTTAGCCTCTCCTGCCTTAGCCTCTCCTGCCTTAGCCTGCCAAGTAGCTGGGACTGCAGGTGTGCACCACCACACCCAGCTCATTTTTGTATTTTTAGTAGAGATGGGGTTTCACCACGTTGGCCAGGCTGGTCTTGAACTTCTGACCTCAGGTGATCCACCTGCCTCAGCCTCCTAAACTGCTGGGATTACAGGTATGAGCCACCATGCCCGGCCTAAAAAAAACCTTTGTTAAAGAGTAAAATACATCCCAAGTAAGAATGTTACTTACTTTTACCAATATGTCTTTTACAACTTGATTGCTATCATTATGAACGCTGATATAACTGGAAAAGGTCTCTCCCAAAAATATATTCCTGTAAAATAAAACAAGTATTTATTTAGGCAGAAATCCATTCACGTTTCTTTTTTTTTTTTTTTGAGACTGAGTCTCGCTCTGTTGTCCAGGCTGGAGTGCAGTGGCGCGATCTTGGCTCACTGCAAGCTCCATCTCCCAGGTTCACCCCATTCTCCTGCCTCAGCCTCCCAAGTAGCTGAGACTACAGGTGCCTGCCACCATCCCCAGCTAATTTTTTGTATGTTTGGTAGAGATGGGGTTTCACCGTGTTAGTCATGATGGTCTCGATCTCCTGACTTTATGATCCGCCCGCCTCGGCCTCTCAGAGTGCTGGGATTACAGGCATGAGCCACCGCATCTGGCCCCATTCAGGTTTTACATTAGATATTCTGTGTGAGAATCACTAAGGACTTCAAATGGAGAAACATTTACTAAAGGATAGAAATCTGGTGAAATATTGTTTCAACATTCCTTTGTTCACACTAGGCCACTCATTCATTACCTAGTGCAAATCAAAATATGGATGTAATCTATAAAACATGATATATTTGGCCTTTACTGTACAAAATGCCAGCCTCACTAGAGATAAGACTCACTGAAATTAGATCTATGCTAAAGTCAGGATTTGTATTTGAATAGGTTAGAGAAAGCCAAGTTTCTATTCTTGCAATAACTTATTCCCTGAATCTAGAAGAGCTCTAAGTTATTGATATTGGGGTATTTTTACCAATTTATTTTATTTCCTAAGTTATCTGAATAAAAATCACCAGTGGTTTTATCTTACATAGTTTTATATTTTTTACAGTTTTTCAAGACGCTAGTCAATGACCACATTCTGTAAAACTATAAAAACAATCTGTAAAATTTCCTTCTGTCTCAAATTCTGTCTGTTACAAACAGAGTGGAACCAGAGGCTTCTACCTTATTATTAATCTAGAATAATAATACAGCTAAGAATAACAGAAGAAATAAATTTAGAGTTCCTAATTAGCTGCCAAGTCTGATAACTCATTTTGGGAGAGGACTATGAGGCAAAAAACAGAGTGGCTTCTGAAAAAGACATTTACATTAGTAGTTAAAAGAGTATATGGCCATTAAAAATATAGTAAGATCTAAAGAAGAAAGTAAAAATTCTATTATCCTAGGAACCACTATTAACATTTTATTTTGGTATATATCTTTTTTTAAAAAAAACAGAAAGCCATAATCACATAGTATGATTTTTTAATAATCTTTTTGCCCCTCAAATGTATCATGTGCTAGGCGTGGTGGCTCACGCCTGTAATCCCAGCACTTTGGGAGGCTGAGGTGGGTGGATCACCTGAGATCAGGAGTTCAAGGTCAGCCTGGCTAACATAGCGAAACACGGTCTCTATTAAAAACACAAAAATTAGCCAGGGCAGTGTGTGCGCCTGTAGTCCTAGCTACTGGGGAGGCTGAGGCAGGAGAATGGCTTGAACCCAGTGGGTGGAGGCTACACTAAGCAGAGATGGCACCACTGCACTCCAGCCTGGGCAACAGTGCGAGACTCCATCTCAGGAAAAAAAAAAAAAAAAAAAAGAAAGGAAATGTATCATGAGCGTTTCCCCATCCCACAGTTCTTTTTTGAAAACATAATTTGTAGGCTTTACAAGGTTTCTTATGTGAATATGTCATTCTTACCCAAAATTTTGTGGTAAAGTCAGCATTTCTCCCAACATTAAAACTTCTGCACCATTAACAGTTGAAGGATCATCTCTCATCAGTTGGTTAAAGAGATCTCCTGAATGAAGAGAAAAACATAAAATTCTAACATCTACCTTTTAAATAACTTTTTCTTACATAAAGAACTAGGAGAGATATTTTAAAAAACAACCTCTTGTCAAAAATGATATTTAAAAAGTCTAACTTCTAGATTTTAATACAACAAATCATGTCAAAAAAATTCTGATCTCACAGGGAATGGACACTTTAGAAACAAAGAAAAATGTACGTCATGAGATAGAAAATATACTAGAGAAAGCCCCAACAATTCTAAACAAAGGGAATGCTAATATATATACGCAACACTTGAGGATGAAGGCAATTTTAATAGTATTATGAATATGAATGTATCTTAAACTGTAAGTCTCATATTGCCATATGATATCAACATAATTTGGACTTGCAGAGTATAAGTAAGACCTGTTACTCAGATGGCCACCTTTCACATGATACAAAAATAGGCAACAAAGAATCCAGCAAATGGTTAGCATAAAATTCATAGGGCTAGGCTTAGTCCAAGTTAATGTAGGCAATTCAGGTTTCAACTTTTCCCTAGGTGCAAATAGAGGAAAGCATGTGCCATACCAGGTAAGTCTTTCTCTTCACATGTTACTGGGATATTGGTGAATAAAGTAGGCTTAGTTAGCCGCATCACTGTGAAGTAAAAAAGTAAAAGAAAACAAAACATTAATACTGCTTAGGGTTAATATTCTCAAGTCTAGTGTATGATATTCATCCATTTTATACTAACATAAAATATAACCTAAATACTTCTTAAACATAATACTACATACTTCCTAAGGTTATCACATATCAGTGATTTATTAAGAATTTTAATGTTACAAAAGAATCTTATATAAGAACCATTTACAACTTATGAATTATAGAAAGTAAATATAAATACAATATACATTCATTATAGAAAAACTGGAAAATAAAATTTTTAAAGCTTAAAGAATATTAGGAGCATAAGGCTTTAAAAAGTCTAAGTGACTTCGCTGTAAACAATATCAACAAAATATTAACATTGGAAGCTCAATAAGTGTTTTTTTGTTTGTTTGTTTGTTTTGAGACAGAGCCTTACTCTGTCACCCAGGCTGGAGTGTAGTGGCGCAATCTTGGTTCACTGCAACCTCTGCCTCCCAGGTTCAAGCAATTCTCCTGCCTCAGCCTCCCAAGTAGTTGGGATTACAGGAATGCACCACCATGCCTGGTTATTACTATTATTTTTTGTAGTTTTAATAGAGACGGGGTATCCCCATGTTGGCCAGGCTGGTCTCGAACTCCTGACCTCGAGTGATCTGCCTACCTTGGCCTCCCAAAGTGCTGGGATTACAGGCATGAGCCACCACGCCCACCCAAGTGTTTCTTTAAGTAATATTAATTCTGTGTAGAAATTATAAAAATGTCAGTTAACATATAGGTTTATATAATTCTAACCAAAACTAAGATTTATTTTTGCAACATGATAGAATGTGTCTAAAGTTTATCTAAAGAAACAAATAGATGAAAATAAGCTAAGGAAATTAACGGAGGAAAAAAAGAGGAAGAACTGAATTTACTATATATTATAACATATTTAAATCCATAATCAACTAATCGGCTTATTAAGACCATACCAATATATTAGTTTTTCGAAAAAAAGATAGGATACACTTATATAAAGAAACAGCTGGGAGTGGCTGGGCATGGTGGCTCACACCTGTAATCCCAGCACTTTTGGAGGCCGAGGTGGGCGGATCACGAGGTCAGGGGATCGAGACCATCCTGGCTAACACAGTGAAACCCCGTCTCTACTAAAAATACAAAAAATTAGATGGGTGTGGTGGCGGGCACTTGTAGTCCCAGCTACTTAGGAGGCTGAGGCAGGAGAATGGCGTGAACCCGGGAGGCGGAGGCTGCAGTGAGCTGAGATCGCGGCACTGCACTCCAGCCCAGGCAACAGAGCAAGACTCCATCTCAAAAAAGAAAGAAAAAAAAAAAGAAAAAGAAATAGTTGGGAGAGAGATTTTAAAAAAACAACGTCTTGACCAAAAAAAAAAAAAAAAAAAAAAAAAATCAATTACGGGATTAAAAGTAAAAAAAACAATTAGTAAAAGGATTTTTCATTATAAGGCACAAAGACAAATGGTTATTAGCTATCTGGAAAAATAAAATTTAACTAAAAAATTCATTTTAAATATAAATTAAACAAACAAAAATTAAGCCACAGAAAAGTAAAAAAAATTGAAATAGAATATTAAATATAATCTAATGAGAGTAAACACTCTATAATTTTTTTAAAAATCTTTTTCAGTTTCTTCTAGAGTGTCATTTGACCACATCAAAATAAAAACAAAAACATAAAATTTAAAAATCATAAAAACTTGTAAAAATTTTCAGAAAATGAATCACAGAGGGCTAGTTCATTATCAAGTCTGGCCGGGCGCGGTGGCTCATGCCTACAATCCCAGCACTTTGGGAGTGCCAAGGCGGGTGGATCACGAGGTCAGGAGATCAAGATCATCCTGGCTAACATGGTGAAACTCTGTCTCTACTAAACAAAAATTAGCCGGGCGTGGTGGCGGGCGCCAGTAGTCCCAGCTACTTGGGAGGCTGAGGCAGGAGAATGGGGTGAATCCAGGAGGTAGAGCTTGCAGTGAGCCAAGATGGCACCAACTGCACTCTAGCCTGGGCAACAGAGCAAGACTCCATCTCAAAAAAAATAATATATATATATTCCTTCAAATCAAAGCCAAAATACTATAAAGACTATAGACCTACATGGTCAATTCAGAATATAAGTAGCGTTCTAGCATATGCAAAAATGCACCGCCCAACTACTAATTAACCAACTATGGTATTCATATCAAATTTAGTGGCTTTCTCATTCTGGTTTCAGCTTAAATGTCACCTTTTTCAGAAAAAAAGTTAACAGGTCATTCTGTTTCTCTCATGGTACCTTGACTCCTTTCCAAACTCCATGAGGTCTAGGCTCTTATGTACTACGTTCAGTTTTGTAGCATCCGTATTTGGTGTAGGTTCTGCTATTCAGATCTTCCCTGAATAAAATAATGAGCACTTCATGAAAGTCCCTAAATAACTGACATTATTTTGAAAGTGTAAGTTTCAGAAACTGAGGCCAATCATAACCTGCTATATTAAGCAGCTGGCTTTTGAAATACTCAACAAATGCTACCCTTAAAATTTCTGAAGTTACTTTGTATAGCTAGCATTTACTGAGCATTTACTAGCGCCAGGCATTATGCTAAATATTTTACAAGCTGAACACATTTAATTCTCATGAGTACTCTCTAAGTTGGTATTACATTAATCCCAATATACAGATAGGGCATTGACAATGCCTGTAGAGGGTAATTTGCATACAAAGGACTATATTAGTAGATAAGTGGTAGAATCTAGATTTGAACCCTGGTGATTTCACTCTGTTAAAAAATAATTCTCTATAATAATTATTAATTATAAGCCTACAGCCATAAACCTGGAATGTCATGCCTTACCAGAAATATCCCATGGGATTTCAAAGTAGGAATCTATTCCAAAAAGAGTATCAATCAGCTACAGATGAATATGGGGAGGTGTTTCCAACCTTCACTCTTATTTTTAACTAAGAAAACAGATTAAAAAGTGCCCTGAAAACAGATAAAAAGGTGCCCTTGAAAGTGATACAGAGGAGGCAGTTTCTCCCACAGCTAAAATCACTTATTTTTTTTGAGACAGGGTCTCACTCTGTTACCCAGATTGGACTACAGTGGTATGATCATGGATGACTGCAGTCTTGACCTCCTGAGCTCAAGTGATCCTCCTGCCTCAGACGCACCCCTTCCCCCTGCCCACCAAGAGGCTGGGACTACTGTCACATGCTACCATGCCTGGTTAACTTCTGTATTTTTTGTGGAGACGGGGTTTTACTATGTTGCCCAGGCTGGTAAGTTCACTTTTAGTACTAGTTGGTGTTTTCTATTTCTTCCCCATTATTATTTTCATTTCATTAGAAAAGAAATCTGAATAAAGAGAAAATACAGTCTCAAGGGAATCCTAAAACGTATTTTTTTTTTTTTTTTAGTGCCCCGGAGTTCACCCAAACGTGTAGCTAACATATTTGCTTATTATAGGTTCAAATTTCTATTATAAACAAAAGTCCTATAAAGCTTAGTTTTTCATGATTCCTGTAGTTTGCAGGCGATGAGATGGTGGGTAAAAAATGATCCTCCATTAAAAATAAAGCGATTCCAAACTGGTATTAAAAGCAACTTTTTTCTTCATATTTTCAGATTATGGCCTTTGCAGCAACACAGATGCAACTGCAGGCCATTATCCTAAGCCAATTTACGCAGGAACAGAAAACCAAATACCACGTACTCTCATAAGTGACAGATAAACAATGAGTATACATGGACACAAAGAAGAGAACAATAGACACTGAGGCCTATTTGAGGGTGGAAGGTGACAGGGGGATGAGGACTAAAAAAATACCTATTGGGTATTATGCTGATTACCTGGGTGACAAAACTATTTGTACACCAAACCCCTGTGGCACACAATTTACCCATATCACAAATCTGCACATGTACCCCTTGAACCTAAAATAAAAGTTAGAAAGAAAAACAAAATCAGTGGACTTCCATTTTAAGCAACCTCAGCCATCTCAGGCTATGAAGAATCCCTCTGAAGGGAACATTTACCATGCATTACCAAGCTCCTACCATGATAGGCACTGTGCTTCAAGGTAAACATGTCTATATTCCTAGTAAGTGCACCCTTATTTTTCTTAGGGAGCTGGTGTGTTTAATAGTAGTAACGACATGTAAGCTGCATGAGGGCAAGGTCCATGTCTGTCTCCTTCCCTAATATATCCTACCACCTAGTGCAAAGTAGGCATTTAAATATATTAAACAAATATACGTGCTTGTACAAAACTTTTATTGTTTTAATCCCTTTGAGCATTTTTATGAGGTGATGTGTAAAACCAATTACAAGATTATGCTTATGGGGAACCTACAATGACTCTAATCATCAGCCAAGTAATAATTAGCACTAACTATCATAAATACTGAATTATCTGTATTAGAAGAAATAGACAATAGTTTGATCCCTTATTCAACATTTGATACTTTCCTTCAAAACAGTTTATAGTCTTAAAGATACATTATAGTTTTAGGCGAAGTATACATTTTGTATCTTTGTTTGAAAACAGCCTATCAATTATTATTACATATATTTGGAAACATCATAATGAATCTAGACTGGTCTCCCACTTTGAATTACATTCATGCCACATAAATAGCATTCCAAAGAGAATTGTTTTGAGTTTTATTTTTTAAAAAATTACACTTGAGGTGAGTAAAGAAAAAACTACAGTAAAATTAGATTTTAGAGATTAACCAAAATCCAAACTATACAACTTAATTCATAAGACTAATTCAATCACAGTTTGTAACAAAACGAAAGGCACAGAACATTTTTACCTTCATATTCAGTGTAAACAATAATTTATCACATTTAAAAGAAGGCTGCTAATAAGTAGAACTCAGAAAGTTCTTGACTTAATTGACAAGCCTAGGAATTCTAAAAAGCCACTAAAAATTTAAAAATCTGTAAAAATTATTTCATCTATTTCAATCCATATTCATTTCATTCAGAATATTCTTTTTGACAATCAGTGGAATTTATTACATACTAAAAATAACACCATATTTATGCACAAATAAATTAATTTTTCCAGAAAGAGCTAATCTTCCTTTAAGAAGACTTCCCACATATTCACAATACATAATATCACAGAACACCCATATTTGGCCTAAATGCCTCTGAATTGTAGCATTACAAGATGGAAGTTCATTGTGCCTAATAATTTGATTGAGTTTTGTCCAAATGTCTTCCAGAGTTTGGCTGTTACAAATAGTGTGTTCTATTGTCCATCTTGCTCTATAAAGTGAGTGTAAATTTAGTGCCTTTAAACTATCTTGCAATTTTTTAGACAAAGGAGAAACTTTTTCAGTACAATTACTGCTGGGAAGGGAAATACTCCAAGATCTCCTGTTGTGCTGTTTTCCCTTCTCTGATTGTTTACCCAGATTTCCAGAATTAGTCTGTTCCTTCAATGCATGTGACGAGGTTAAATGCTGCTTTTTCAAACAAGGTTGAAACTCCAATAGATCTACTGTGCAATCATAATTGTGTGACTTAGCATCAAGTTCTGAAATGGTTAAGTACTGTTTCACATCTTCAGCTGCCTCTCGAGAAATCACAGGTGGTGATCTTTTAGGTCTGAGTGGAAGCTTGGACCCATCATATGGAAACCAAGGTATAAATCTTGATAGCGGACGAGTAGGAAAGTCTTGAATTACTTTTTCCACAATTTTTGGCAGTTGTGTGGGATCACTCTCATATGGTCGATAATGTAATATTACTTCTGTAGTCATTCTGCAGTAATCCAGTTACTCTTAGTGATGAGAAAAATTTCTTAGCTGAACTCCTCAGAGCTAGAATGTAAATTTATCATTGCAAGACTGTCTCTCTTGCCAAATCAGAGGGAAACAGGACCTAAAGTAGAAGTATTGCAAAGAATAAGATATGGTAGGGATATTCTGCCTACCAATATGCAGAGAGAAAAGGAAAAACAAAAACCAAAAACCAATCCCAATGTGGTATTTTACCAAAGTCCTTTTGATAAATGTGAATGTAATCTACAAACCTGAAAATTCTTTCTCTTACCAAAATAAGGAATCTAAATTAGATGCCCTATAAAATCACTTCCAGCCTAAAAATGCTAGTAGTCAACATGTTTAACTCAACAGATATAAAGGACTTGGAAGTATCAATATTACTATATTAAGTAATAATAGTCTTAAAACTTTAGTAGAAACAAAGAGTAAATGAATCTTAAAATATTGTTTTCATATGAAGAAAATTAACAAAAAATGTAATATTTAAAAATTTCAGGCAACTAAATTGAGGACAATAAAATCACTGTAAATTCTAATCCAACATGGTAAAAACCTGTCTCTACTCAAAATACAAAAAAAAAATTAGCGGAGTGTGGTGGTGCATGCCTGTAGTCCCAGCTACTAGGGAAGCTGAGGCAGGAGAATACCCTGAACCTGAGAGCCAGAGGTTGCAGTGAGCTGAGATCGTGCCACTCAGCCTGGGTGACAGAGCAAGACTTCATCTCGTTAAAAAGAAAAAAAAGAAAAAAAAAATTCTAATCTGTCTGGAAGAAAAGTAATCATTTTATACTTAAAATTATATAGATCTGCCAGGTGTGGTGGCTCACCTGTAATCCCAGCACTTTATGGGGGCCAAGGTGGACAGATCACGAGGTCAGGAGTTTGAGACCAGCCTGGCCAACATGGTGAAACCCCATCTCTACTAAAAATAACAAAAAACAGCCGGCCGCGGTGGCCTGTGCCTGTAATCCCAGCTACTCGGGAGGCTAAGGCAGGAGAATCACTTGAACCCGGGAGGTGGAGGTTTGCAGTGAACTGAGATCGCACCACTGCACTCCCATTGCACTCCAGCCTGGGTGACAGGGTAAGACTCTGTCTCAAAAAAAAAAAATTATATGGATTCTACCAAACAAATATATAGATAGAATATTTGATGATTTCATGTCATTCTCTACAGTAAAAACTAAAACCATACATATGGTTTAACTTTGCTAATATGGTTTAACCAGGCTAAGAACCAGTTTTGTGACACTGTCTTCTCCTCATAACCCAGGCAATTAAACAGCATGGGGACCCTAATACCATGGCTTTTGAATTCCAATTTGGAGGAGAACAAGAAGTCTAGACTCCTATTTTTTTCTCTTAGAGCACAGAAGTCCTCAAGTTGCCCCAAATTAAGTCACTGATAATAAATTCCAGCATATGGTACATAGGCTTAAGAATGGAGCCTTCCAATATCTGCAAGTTAGGCTTCCTAATCAGACCCAAAGCTGTAAGAGCCATAAAACAGGCTTTTCCACATCTTAACTGCAGAAAAAAATAAGTTGAATCACTTCTCCCCCAAAATCATTAGCGAATTACTTGATGAGGGTTCTCCCACTGCTAGGATAACCATGAGTATGGACTCTTGTCATGATGTCACAATAGAATCACTGTCCGATTCTAGAGTCAGAAAAATAATTTCATGATTCTTTTTACCTACTGATACTCCCCACTAACAGATCTGACAACTCTCAAATTCATAAATAATTGTGATCTTTAACATCCATAATTTTAAATACGGATCTAAATGTTATCACATATTCTTTCAAGAATAATGCACTCATGTTTTTCTTCCCTGTTCCTTACACTTTCACATTGTAAAATATGGCATCGAGTAATTCTCTTGTCTAAAGTCAATCAGTGTTATACTCAAGAGACAATTTTTTTTTTTTTTGAGACAGATTCTTACTCTGTCACCCAGGCTGGAGTGCAGAGGTACGATCTTGGCTTACAGCAACCTTCGCCTCCAGAGTTCAAGTGATTCTTGTGCCTCAGCCTCCTGAGTAGCTGGGACCACTGGTGCACACCATCACGCCTGGCATTTTTGTATTTTCAGCAGAGATGGGGTTTCATAATATTGGCTAGGCTGGTCTCGAACTCTTGAACTCAAGTGATCAGCCACCTCACCCAACCAAGAATAACAAAATATTATCTTTAACATTTTACATATTAAAAGATAAAGTGAACCTAAATGACCACTTAAATTGATACATTTGGCATCCAGCATCAGTAAATTGAAATGCTGTGAAAACTGTTGATCAACTAGAACAATGGGTTAACTAGAAGATGGTACCAAAGAGGTTTAATAAAGTTGAAACTATCAATTTTAAAGCACTTACCAGTTTAGGCTGTTTATTCTTTTTTTTTTTTTTTTTTTTTTTTT
>NW_012108375.1:525531-530990 GCF_000951045.1 Mandrillus leucophaeus
TTTTGAGACAGGGTCTCACTCTGTCACCCAGGCTGGAGTGCAATGGCACAATCTCAGCTTACTGCAGCTTCTGCCTCCTAGGTTAAAGCGATTCTCCTGCCTCAGTCTCCCGAGTAGCTGGGATTACAGATGTCCACCACCATACCTGGCTAATTTTTGTATTTTTAGTATAGACGAGTTTTCACCATGTTGGCCAGGCTGGTCTCAAACTCCTGACCTCAAGTGATCTGCCAGCCTCAGCCTCCCAAAGTGCTATTACAGGCGTGAGCCACCACGCCTGGCTTAGGCTGCTGAAATATTCTTTCTTAGGTATCCTTTATTTTGGAAAACAAAGAATAACAGAAAACTAAAAATTCTCAGTGGCAGTCTCTGTATCACTGGAATTTAACTTTTTGTTTGTTTGTTTTATGAGACGGAGTCTCTGGCTCTGTCACCTAGGCTAGGGTGCAGTGGCGCGATCTCGGGTCACTGTAAGCTCCACCTCCCGGGTTCACCCCATTCTCCTGCCTCAGCCTCCCTAGTAGCTGGGACTACAGGCACCTGTCACCAAGCCAGGCTAATTTTTTGTATTTTTAGTAGAGACGGGGTTTCACAGTGTTAGCCAGGATGGTCTCGATCTCCTGACCTCGTGATCACCCGCCTCGGCCTCCCAAAGTGCTGGGGTTACAGGCATGAGCCACCGCGCCCAGCTGGAATTTAACTGTTTTTAATAGCTTCTAATTTGTATAAATCACACGTAGCAGCTAATAGAACTGTTCCAAATTCCCATCAGAGTAATTGGTAGAGGAATTATTTCTGAGAATGCCGTTTCATTCATTAGGAGGCAACATGAACTCTTGGAAAGAGAGAGGTAGGCCTTGCGTTGAAACACTGCCTCAATCACTTACTAGCTATGTGATCTTGGAAAAGTTGCTTAAACTCTGAGAATTAATATTTACTCCACATATTTGAAGTGAGATCGCGAGATAAAGAACATGACAATTAGTTGCTTTTCTTATTTTCCCTCTTCTCCACGAGTAACAATCCATTTTAGTCTCCATTTTAGCCTAGATCATTTGCTCAGGTTAAGCTTAGAGGTCCCATCACTGTATAACTTAACATTACAAAGTTCCACAGTAAGAGACAATCTCGCTAACACAGGTATCATTATATGAGACTGATGAGCTTCTAGAATGTCTGATGACTACATCATAATGGGAAGGATGTGTTCCTCAAAATGGATGCCACAAGTAAAATAAGTGCAATTCAATTGAACCCAAATGTTTATTGAGCATTTCCTCAGCTCATTCAATAAGTCATTGTTAACCCCGTGTTAGAGCATCCAAGAAACAAAAAGTGCATTTGTTGTAGTAAAAAATAAAATAAAGCTGAAAAGATTTCAAATAAAAAGATTTCCAGAAAATAGGCATTAAAAATAAAAAAAATAAAAACTGTCCTAAAAAAAAAAAAGCCTGCTGTTTTTTCCTAAATAAAGATCTAATTAAATCACCAAACTTACTCAAAATGGCTGTGTACAAAAAATGAGAGTTGACATTAGATCTCGGACATATTTCCCACATACACAGTGCTTTGAAGTAAACTGCAGTTTGTTTTTAATAAATCTAAGTTATATGTTGTATTACTATGTATTGCTAAATTCTTTGCACTACTGTTATGCAATACTAATTTTACAGGGGAAACTGAAGCCTGATAACTTCGTCAGTGCCACAGGAAGAAACGAGAGACAGAAGGAAAAAGCACTTTACATGCCCGCTGTAATTCATCTTAGTTCACAGAGATCTCCACGGTAGGAACGGGACGTCAGCTTCTGCGGCTAAAATCTCGTGACTGAAGCAGCATAGCTCAGAAAGAGTGATTTACCAGGTATCTATTTCATTCTAGAAAGGAGCCCGTAAACCTAAAAAGCATCCAGGCGAAATCGCTTCCTCCCGCCTGGCGCCAAAGGACAGAGCAGGAGGGCGAGCGGTGACAGTGTTTAAGAAGGCTGAGGCCTACATGGCAAAGGCTTCGATAAATAGGGAAGGGAAGAAAACAGAAAACGGGTACTCAGGTTCGCAAAACTTTACCTTTCAGCGCCAGCAGGTGCTCCTGTTTAGGGGGATTCACTTCCATTTTGACCGCCACTTTTGACCCACGGCCTACGGGGGCTGGACAGGTTCAACTTGGCCCGGAAGGAAACGGAAAACCTCGCGTTTGACAAGACCAGAAGTCAAACGCACTTTCAACTTCTCTCCGGTGGTGGTACCTTAAATTTTCTTACTGTGTTCTTTACAGACTGGCTGCTTCTCACCAAGTCCATTTCTTTTATCTTAGAAACGTATGCATAAAACACTTTGTTTTCCATCTGCCATCGCACATCGCGACTTCAGGAAAAGAAACCACCCCTCGGTTACAATACGCCGCCTCCCAAAGGCCAACTTTGCCGGAGTTTAAAAAAAATAAATAAATAAAAGAGAGAGTGGCATGCTGGGATTTGTAGTTTATACGAAAATCGCGTTGCATGCAGGGAGATGCCCGTATCCCTTCACCGCCCTCAGTTTACACCCTGGTTGGTTTGCGATTCGAGAGGAAAAATCATTAAAGGAGCTGGAGTTTCACCCCAAAACTTTAATTCTGTTTTATCCCTTCTTTTTTTTTTTCTTGTCTTTCCTCCAGCAGTTGCAGACTACGTAATGAAAAATAACAAAAGTGCCCATGCGCGAGGCTGTGCAACGAAGTACCCCACGACTGCAGGGAGGAGGAGTAAGAGTCGGCTAAGCGGCGCCCTGTGTCCTACTGCGCCTGTGCGCCGGTGGCGTGCGCAGAGGCCTCTGGGTAGGTGGCTTAACCCCGCCTCTCAGTTGAGGACTCTGAAGGCTGCATCTGTGGCGCTACTCCTACGAGGATGGCTACTCTGGTTGTAAACAAGCTTGGAGCGGGAGTAGACAGTGGCCGGCAGGGCAGCCGGGGGACAGCTGTAGTGAAGGTGAGGGACCTTGCGTGCTCTGTTCTCCACCATTGGCCTCCCTTCGGTTCATCCTGGAGACCTGGCTGCATCGCCACGGCCCAGGCTTCGATGGGTGGGATGCGCGGCCTCTGGGCCCTTTTTGGCTTTACAAGTCTTGTCCTCTCCTCTGCATCCTTTCTCTCCTATGGCCTGAAATTGCCTGGTCTTCTGCTCATGACATGTCATAGTCGGAACATTTATGAAAAGGAGCTTGCGGTCCAGTGACCTAGACCGGTCTTTTCTCCAGGTCCTCTGCTTTTAGTTAAACTCAACAGGCATTAGTTAGCTTAGTATTATAAATTGGTCCATCGTCATCGTAACTACGTACTACGTTAGGTGTTTTAGCTCGTTAATATCTACTTATGAAGTAGATGTTAATTCCCATTTTACAGGGAGGAAACCCAGGTTTAGGTAAACACAGTGTGTGGCAGAGCCCCGGGTTGACCGGCTTTAAAGCCTATGCTTTTCCCTATTGTACTGCGTCTGTAATGAGACATCTGTTACTGGCTGAGCTGCCCTCTCTCCTGTTAGTAGTACAGTCTATTAACACTTTTCAGAAGTCTGCAACATCGTCATAGCTGGGCGTTAACGATAGAGTTAATGAATTTCCTTATGCTTGAAGTTTGAGATCTACCATGTATAAATGCTCCAGAATGAATTTGCTAAAAAATCATTTGAAATATGTGGCAGTCATTTTTCCCTTCCACAGTTGTGCACGGAGAGATCTGGAGGGGAGAACTGAGCTCATTGGTTTTATGGAGTAACCTTCGGGAGCATCTCTAATCTAAGAGATTGAAAATTCTCATTCCTGGCTACATATTAGGATCACTGAAGATTTTTAGTACACTACTGATGCACTCCTCCTCCAGTTCTGATGAGGTTGACAACATCAGTAGATTTTAGGAATGCCCATAAGTTATTTTAATGTGTAACCGGGGTTAAGAATTACCGAACAGGGTAATATATGAAGTTCTTTTAACGTCTTGAAAAATAGACACCTATGATTATTCAGTTAATATTGGTTTTGTATGACAGCAAGTGAGACATTTCTTCCCACAATTTAGTATCAGTCAGTATTGGTGGTCGTTGATTCAGATGACCTTTAGGTAGTAATGAAGTTATTCTACAAGTGCACAGCATATCTGATACGCAAAAGAGCCCTCGTTATTAGGCATGTTGTGTGATTGAGATTTAATTTATTGAATTGTGCTTTTGCTAAGTAGAGAATACTTGCAGAGTACTTTGTGAATTAACTTGAAGTTTAAGTTTTATTTCATAATTGGAAGGGGTATCATTGCAGTATCTATTTTGTTGTTACGCTGTTTGCCTTATAGTCTCAAAAGTGTACCAAAGCCTGATGTAACTCCAGTTTGTTACAGCACAGAATTTGATACATCAGAGGCTCACCTTGTTCATTTTCATCTTAACATGTAAAATGTTCCTGAACTGTGCAATAAAATAGTCCTTTCTGACAAAATCTTCATGCCATAATTTGTAGTAGCTATAGGGGTATAAACTGAAAAAAACCTTACTGTCATTTGTATAGATGAAAGCAATAAGTATTTATTGGAAGGTAAAAATTGAAGTATATAATGCTAATACTGTGTAAAATGGCCTTGTGCTTGTGAACAAGTTGATAATTACATGGTTTTTATCATTAGAGAAACCAGTAACATAAAAATCTGATATGGCTAGGCGCGGTGGCACACGTCTGTAAAGCACAAAGTGCCTGGGAAGCACTTTGGGAGGCCGAAGTGGGCTGATCACTTGAGGTCAGGAGTTCGAGACTAGCCTGGCCAGCATGGCCAAACCCTGTCTCTACTAATAATACAAAAAGTAGCCAGGCATTGTGGTGTGGGCCTGTTAATCCCAGTTACTCAGGAGGCTGATCAGGAGAATCACTTGAATCCAGGAGGGGGAGGCTGCAGTGAGCCGAGATTGTGCTACTACATTCCAGCCTGGGTGACAGAGTGAGACTCCATCTGAAAAATAAAAAATAAAAAATCTGATATTGTGAAATAACTGACATGTAAAAATGTATCACAGTTTCTTTTGCTTAGTGAGTCTTCTTAGGCCTTTTAAAATTTAGTCTGAGGCTGGGCACAGTGGCTCACACCTTTAATCTCAGCACTTTGGGAGGCTAAGGTGGGAGGATTGCTTGAGCCCTGGAGTTTGAGACCAGCGTCGGCAACATAGTGAGATCCAACCTCTACAAATAATAATTAAAAAAGTTAGCCAGGCATGGTGGCACATGCCTGTGGTACCAGCTACTTGGGAGTCTGAGGCAGGAGGATTGCTTGAGCTCGGGAGGTCAAGGCTGCAGTGAACCATGCTCAGGCCACTACATTCCAGCCTGGCTGACCCTTTTTTTTGAGAAAGAGTGAGACCCTTTCTCAAAAAAAAAAAAAAAAAAAATCCTTTCTAAGGAATAGGACACATACGTCATACGTGTATCTTGCCCTTTCTATCTTTT
>NW_012108375.1:531040-601383 GCF_000951045.1 Mandrillus leucophaeus
TATATATATATAATCTGATTGATTACAGTTTGATTTACATGTAATAAGTTTGAAGCTGTTTTGGCATTTTGTGAAATGTAAAATTAAGAGCTTTTTCCTATCTAGGGCTTTTTGCTGTTAATCACAATTCCTATTCATAGATACTGAGGAAATATTTTCTTGCTGTATTATTTACCAAGTTGATGCAAAATAGTCTAGTAACTTTATTTTCGGACCTGTGTTTGGTTTGCTAATCAATGGAATTTTATTAGTGCTTTTTGAAAAATACGGTGACAGCATAAGGAAATTCTTTTAAATCTTGTACAGTGGTGGGATCAGAGATACAGGATTGAAATGAACTAAACAGAATTTTAATATGGTTCTTTGGAGTTTATAAACAAATTTAATTTATTAGAGTTTCAATACAGCATTTATAAAATGTTGCATTTATTTTATATCAAATTCTATTGTGGTTTTTTTTTTTTTTTGAGTCGGAGTCTTGCTCTGTCGCCTAGGCTGGAGTGCAGTGGCACAATCTCGGCTCACTACAAGCTCCACCTCCTGGGTTCATGCCATTCTCCTGCCTCAGCCTCCCAAGTAGCTGGGACTATAGGCGCCCACCACCATGCCCGGCTAATTTTTTGTATTTTTAGTAGAGATGGGGTTTCACTGTGTTAGCCAGGATGGTCTCGATATCCTGACCTCGTGATCCACCCACCTTGGCCTCCCAAAGTGCTGGGATTACAGGCATAAGCCACCGCGCCTGGCCTGTGAATATTTTTTCTATATTTAATTGAAATTTTTTTTTTTTGAGGCAGGCTCTCACTCTGTCACCCAGGTGGGAGTGCAATGGCACAATCATGGCTCATAGCAACCTCAACCTCCTGGGCTCAAGTGATCCTCCCACCTCAGTTTTTTATTTTTTTGTAGAGACAGGGTCTCACTGTGTTGCCCAGGCTGGTCTTGAACTCCTGACCTCAAGCAGTCCTCTTGCCTTGGTGTCCCAAAGTGCTGTGATTACAGGTGTGAGCCACGGTGCCTGACCTAAATGGATTTGATAATGTGAAACTTTCCCCTTTTTAAAAAATGTAGGATGAATTGAAGTATGTGTATATATGAATAATAGATAGAATTATATATGGGTAGCTGTTCCCTAGCTGTTTCTCTTTCTCATGGGGAACCGATGTTCCAGTGTTACTGGTGTCCTATGTATCCTTCCAGGAAGACAGTACGTTTATACAACAATATAAAAAAAATTTGCTCTTTCCCCACCTTTATGCAAAAATGAGTATATTCTATTTATCATTTTTGTTTTAATCATATGAAATCATTCTGTGTGTACATGAAAAACGTCATCTTTCTCACTATCCTATATAGTTTTATAGTATTATGAATGTGCCATAATTTATTTTCCAAGCTGATATTGATGTGTATTTACTTTGTTTCCAATTTTTTGCTAATGCAAATGATGCTTTAAGGACTAACATACAGATTTTGTCACACATGTCTAATATGCTTGTAGGATAAATTCCTGCAACTAGAATTACTGAGTTACTTAAACTTGGTAAGTATTGACAGGTTGCCCTTCATAAAAGCTGTATTGCTCAATAAACATTTCATAGCAATTAGTAATGTATGACAGTGTCTGCTTTCCCACACCTTCACTAACAAAGTGTTACCAACGTTTTTGATCTAATCTGAAAAAAAACGTATTTTGATGTAGCTTTGATTTGCATTTTTTTCTTTCTTTATTTTTTTGAGACTGAGTCTCACTCTGTGATCTTGGCTCAGTGCAGCCTCCGCCTCCCAGGCTCAATCGATTATCCTGCCTCAGCCTCCTGAGTAAACTGGGATTACAGGCGCCCACCACCATGCCTGGCTAATTTTTTTGTATTTTTACTACAGAAGGAATTTCACCGTGTTGTCCAGGCAGGTCTCGAACTCCTGACCTCAGATGATCCACTTGCCTCGGCCTCCCAAAGTGTTGGAATTACAGGCATGAGCCACCGTGCCTAGCCTTAATTTACATTTTTCTTGTTATGAGTTAGATTGAACATCTTTTCATGTAAAGAATTTTCATCGTCTTTTCTGTGAACAATTTTTTTTGTTTCTTATTTTTATTTATTTTTCTCTTCCCAAACCCTTATTTACATTGAAAGACTAAATTTAAATTTCTTTTGAACCATAATAATATACAAAGCAATTATGAATTATCACTTCATGGTGAAAGATATTTGTATCTCACGCCCAAAGTCCAAGTTAATTACAGAGTTAGGTTTAAAATCGTAGTAGATTTAGTCTGATTTCTGCCTTGGGTTTTCTGTTTTTTACCTTGTGTTGTGTGTTTGATGATGTTGAGCTTAATTGTTTTTAAATTATTTTACTAGACTTTATGTAAGCACTAGGAACTTGGTATTTAAAATACCCTGTTCCTGAGGGTTTTTTGGTCCAACAGGGAAAGTCAGACTAGAAAACCAAGGTATTAAAGCATTTTGGGTGTTATGGTAGACACTTATACAGATTACTTGGGGGCCCAAAGGACAAGTATAGTCCTTTCCTCAGTGTTAGCATGAAGAAACATGAAAGTTTCTCATGTTCTGAGAACTATAAGCTGTTGGATATAGTTGGAGCACAGGGTCAGAAGAGTGTGGCAGTGAAGCAGTAGAACAGGGACCAGATTGTAGTGGGTCTTGAATGACAGGAGTTTGAGGTATGATTGAATAGTACAGTGTGGGTATTTTAAAAAAATTAATGAAACACTACAAATATACTTAGAAATAAGTGCTGAAAATGCTTTATTGCTATAAATACAATTTGTTGACTATTTATAAAACATAAACATATGGACTTGAGAATCAGAATATGCTGATAAATAGCCTTTCTTTTGACTGACTGTGTAGCCTTGTGCAAGTCATGTGTCTGTAACTAGAATTAGATAGACAAACTAATTTCTGATTCCGAGCTATATTTATTGATAGAGCACAGGAATTGAAATTTAAGGTGATTGCTTTTTTGACTTTGTATTATTTAATGTACATTAGATACTAGAAACATGAAAGTTAGTTGTAGTCTTTTCTTAACAAGTTCTTTATCATTAACAGGGGTAATTGTTAGCACATATTTTAGATTATTTTTGTTGAAATTAATGATAGTTTATTTGTGTTGAAATTAATGATGGGTTAGGTAGTTGCAGAGAAATTGCTTAAGAACCCGCCTTCAGTAGAATTACATATTGTTTGTACAGATTCAGATGTAATGAGTGAAATCATAATTTTCAAAAGATAATGAAGATGTTAGTTTACAGCATCTTTGCCCCTAACACTACTATTAGTATTTCAAAGATATTTCGTTACGATATAATTTTGGCAGGGTCTGTCAGATGGAATGACTTAAAAGTGATTTAAGATTTTACAACTTACATAGTTCTTTTTCATGGAGGAATAAAGTAACAATGTTGATTCAATATATTAGGTGAATTTTCTTATATACCTAAAATATGTATGCTTTTAAAATGGTTTAAAGAGTACATCCTTCGTTTTCAAATATTAGGTGCTAGAGTGTGGAGTTTGTGAAGACGTCTTTTCTTTGCAAGGAGACAAAGTTCCTCGCCTTTTGCTTTGTGGCCATACAGTCTGTCATGACTGTCTCACTCGCCTACCTCTTCATGGAAGAGCAATCCGTTGCCCATTTGATCGACAAGTAACAGACCTAGGTAGGAAAAGTATTTGTATGGATTTAAGATTGAAAATTGTTCATGTAATGCAAATGTCATAGAAAACAATTTCCTTCCACTTGATTTTTAGAATGATAAAATTCCCAGAAAGTTTCAGAAAGCCTGAGTTTCTATTAAGGTGAATAATCTTCAAGCTATAAACTATCTCACTCTTAGTTACTAATTTTATTTTGTCTTCTGAGATGTTTATATTCAATACTTACCTGTAAAGAGCTTTAAGACACCTGAGAAAAACATGTTACCCTGATTCAAATAAATAAGAATATGCATCACAGAATGAATCATTTGCCTGAAGCCATTAACCCAATAAAAAAATGTTTTCTTTACAAAAAAATAAGCCAATAATGAAAATACAGATAAGTCATTGAGTCTCAGCATGTTTTTATTTACTAATATCAAAGACAGAAGTGTTTGTAGCTTGTGATAATTACTCTGTATTTTCTGTTAAAATGAGTTTGAAGGGTTTGTCGATTTTTTTTGGTTTTCTGTATACTTTTAACACTTGCTTTATATATTTCAAACTAAGTTAGTTTCAGGTACCAGATTTGGAAATAATAGCATTTACTAACATTTGAACAATGATTTTACAAACATAAGTTTTGTAAGTTTACTCTTTTTGATAAGGGAGTTTTCTCCAAAAGAGTTTAAGGTTGCCATTTTTTTTTTTTTTTTTTTCAGGTCAGTTGCACTATGTAAGACAATTTTAATATATTCATATTATTTTTCAAGTGGAACACATTCAAAATAATTTATCCACCAAAAAAGGAAGCAAGAGTACCTATAATTTTAGGCTGGAAGACTTTAAAATGCTAAGAAACATGGTTTTAAAATATTTTCCGGAGAAAGAAGGGTTTTTAAGGTTTTGGTGATCTTTGATGTATATAAATAGTCTGTTTGCCTGACAACTAATATAGGACAATAATAACATTATAGATAGCGTTAACTTACTAGTAGCCAAGAAATAGTAGGGATTGGGAAAGTCTCTGTACTTTTATTTGGTCTTTTATTCTTTGAGATATGCATATATCATACTATTTCTTTATATAAAACTATACTTAGGCCAGGCAAGGTGGCTCACACCTGTAATCCAGAACTTTGCAAGGCCGAGGTGGGTGGATCACCTGAAATCAGGAGTTCAAGGCCAGCCTGGACAACATGGTGAGACCCCTTCTCTTCTAAAAATGTAAAAATTAGCTGGGCGTGATGGTAGACGCCTGTAATCCCAGCTACTCGGGAGGCTGAGGCAGGAGAATCACTTGAACCTGGGAGATGGAGGTTGCAGTGAGCCTAGATCGCGCCATTGCCCTCCAGCCTGGGCGACAAGAGCAAAACTCGTCTCAGACAAACAAACAAAAAAAGCTAAAAGAAATAGTAATGTTTTTCAAATAGAGGATAGAACCTTTCTTCTACTTTTTTTTTTTTTTTTAAAGCAGAGTGTTACTCCGTCACCCAGGCTGGAGTGCTGTGGTGCAATCTCAGCTCACTGCAGCCTCTACCTCCAGAGTTCAAGTGATTCTTCCGCCTCAGCCTCCTGAATAGCTGGGACTACAGGCACCTGCCACCACGCCTGACTAATCTGTGTATTTTTAGTAGAGATGGGGTTTCACGATGTTGGCCTGGCTAGTCTTGAACTCCTGACCTCAAGTGATCCACCCACCTCAGCCTCCCAAATTGCTGGGATTACAGGTGTGAGCCACCACGCCTGATTCTTCTACCTTTTTGAAGAGCACTTTACCTTCTCTACATTAATACCACAGTGTGAAGAGTTACTACCTCAATGTTTAACAAAACTAGAAATTTTGTTAAATTTACGACACGGAACTAGACTGAATACATCCATCCTCCTCTCTGACTTCTCTGAATTCTGAATCAGAATTCCTCTCTAGTACAAGAAGAATATGAGTAGTTATTGATACTGTTCAGCAATATTGCTGATTTTCTTCTGCTCATATGGTGAAATTACACTTCCTTGCCCTCTTACACATCACTGTGTGATGTCCATTGATCAGTGAATTGTTTGCAGAAGTGAAGCGTTAGCATCCAGGTAGAAGTTGATAAGAGAAGGTTTATGATTTTCAAAGTAAATTCTTCTCCCTGCTACAGTGAGGTGGTCCAAATGATTGGAGGCTGGGTAGCCTGTGTTCCTGTTTGTGGTCAGTGGGGAACAGTCTCTCTTGTCTTCCCTAACCCCTGAGATGTTGCATGAGCAAAAAGTAAATCTCTGTTGTGTTAAGCCATTGAGATTATGGAGTTGTTTTGACACTTAGAGAATTCAGTGATAAATATTAGGCACTACCTAGTAATGCTAGAAGTTTTTTTGTATGTATTCATTATATAATGATTGGATATTTAGAAAATTGTCACAACTGTATTTTTAAATGATCACTTAGTGTACTTCTTAACCTTTATGTAAATAGAGAGAACTCAACTTGTTGTAGAATATGTATTAAAAATTAAGGAGAAAGCCTTCTTGGGGCAAGGCTGAGGATAAATATGTTCAGTCTAGTTTTTTTGGGAGAACCACAACATGGAATGGCTTTTTTTTTTTTTTTTTTTTTAAGATCCAAGAGGAAGGGGAGCCCTGCAGGCAATGACTCCATCAACCTTTTATATATTTATTCATTTAATGAATATGTGTTAGGTGGCAGCTATATCAGATGGTATGTGGTATTTGTTGCATAGGAGTTTACCATAACAAATATTCCTTCTGCTAACAGATCTGAGTTTTATTCATAGGTTTAGGAAGAGTTTGTATGTTGTCCTGGGTTACAAAGTTATATGTATTTCTTAAGTTAGGTTGCTGCAAAAAGTATTTGAAAATGCTTGTTTTAGCATATATAGTAAAAGTCAGTGACAAAATAGGACTTGTAAAATTAACTGATAGAGAAATAGGCTGGGCACGGAGGCTAAGGCAGGCAGATCACTTTAGGCCAGGAGTTTGAGACCAGCCCGGCCAGCATGGCGAAACCCCATCTCTACCAAAATATACAAAAAATCAGCTGAGCGTGGTGGCATGCACCTGTAGTCCCAGCCACTTGGGAGGCTGAGGCACAAGAATCGCTTGATCCCAGAAGGTGGAGATTGCAATGAGCCAAGATCGTGCTACTGCACACCAGCCTGGGTGACATAGCAAGACTCTGTCTCAAAAAAAAAAAGTAAAAGAGATTTAAATAACTTTTTTAAGCTGTGGCAAAATATATATATAGCATAAAATTTGCCATTTTAACTACTTCTAAGTTTAGTGGCATTAAGTTCATTCATATTGTTGTGCAGCCTTTACCACCTTAATTTTTTTAATGTGTATTTAGATTTTTTTTTTTTATTTCTTTTTTGAGATAGAGTCTTGCTCTGTCACCCAGGTTGGAGTGTAGTGCTATGATCTTGGCTCACTGCAACCTCCACCTCCCGGGTTCAAGTGATTCTCGTCCCTCGGCCTCCTGAGTGGCTGGGTTTACAGGCGCCTGACGCCACACCTGGTTAATTTTCATATTTGTAGTAGAGACAGGATTTCACCATGTTGACCGGGCTGGTCTTGAACTCCTGGCCTTAAGTGATCTGTCCGTCTCAGCCTCCCAAACTGCTGGGATTACAGTTGTGAGCCAATGCGCCTGGCCAAAAAATAGTAAATTTTAAAGTGTGTTTCTACTTGGAAGCCTGAGGGATTCTTCTGTTTTTTAAAAGAGAGTATTAACAAAGGAATTATTTTGGTATTAAATAATGGGGAAAATTTGAATTTTTCAAATTTAGACATTAACGACTGAACTATATGGATTAGAAATTACTTTTGAGGTATGGGTAAAATGATTAATAGTCTATTTTGTTAGATTTAGTTTTTGTTTTTATATTCTAGGAGATTCAGGTGTCTGGGGCTTGAAAAAAAATTTTGCTTTATTGGAGCTTTTGGAACGACTGCAGAATGGGCCTATTGGTCAATATGGAGCTGCAGAAGAATCCATTGGGATATCTGGAGAGGTATTGATCATACTTGGTGAAATATTTGTTACGAGCATGAATTTTTCTTTTAATATATGCCATTATTAGCACAATATTACCTCATTTAATTCAGCAGGTAAATTTCTAGAAACACAACTTTTCATTACATTATAGTTCTAAAGGCCAGCACTATTCCCAAGAGAAAAAAGTAGAACTAGAATTATTTGAAAATACTATGCCTAAACTATGCCTTATGTGTGAACTTTTTTTTCCTTATCATAATTCAGTTCTACCAAGGATAAAGTGAAAAGAGGAAGAAGATTATAGAATAGTAAGAAAGATAAGTAAGCAACAGTGGAGCAGAGGATGCAAAAGTAAATTAGTCAACAGAAAAACTCAATGAGAGAAAGTAAAACTCCATGTAAGAGGCCATTTAATATGCAGGGAAAATTGCCTTAAAGATAGCAGTAGCTTCTGAGGGAATTGTTACTATTCTATCTTCAAGAAAAGGTTAAACTTTGTATAGATGTACTGTCTTTATCCATACAGGTAGATATCTGGTAAATATTAGAATCCATGAACACTGGATTTTTTAATAATGTAAAAGTATATTTTTAGCACTTACGTATTATTTGCATAGCTGCACATAATGTACTGTAGGACATGGCTTTCATAGGCTATTATGGATAGAAATATATTTGGAGTAAATATCAGTTAAATCAGTTAATGATTTTGGTGATCAACTTGCAAACCACATATTTGTATCAAGAAAAAAATGTCGAATTGCTTTCTGCTTCTCTTTTGTTAGATGATGATTTCTTTATACTGAAGTGAATCAGTGAAATTAATTTCAAACTGCAACACTCTGTTTTCTAAAATTTCTGCAGTTCTTTCATGTGCTAAATCTTTAATCTTTACTTCAAAAGACATTACTGTTAGCTAATGTTGACTTTATAATTTATAATTTATTTATTTGTCAGGTCTGGAAAACAGAAGACCTGAATTTTTATGGTACATATATACACTTCATATAATTGCAAACAAAACTCTTCCACTTTGGATTCATTTTTTATTTAATGTGATAATGAATGACACCACTGATGTATTTAAACATTTTTATTTTTGAAAAAATTTATACTAAATTTCTCCCCTTCCACTTATGGCCTTTTAACGTTTAGTAAAAGTGTTCAAAGCATTCTTGGTTATCTGACATGTAATATTTTATCTACTTGAAATAAAAATAATTATTTAGTAATTATTTTTTGTAATTCCTGAAAACTAGAAATAATATTTAGATGCTTACATATAGGTTTTATTTGTTTATTAATTGTTATTTTTTAAGACAGAGTCTCGCTCTGTCACCCTTGCTGGAGTGCAGTGGCGTGATCTCAGTTACCTGCAGTCTCTGCCTCCTGGCTTCAAGTGATTCTTGTGCCTCAGCTACCTGAGTAGCTGGAATTACAGGTGTGCACCACCACACCTGACTAATTTTTGGATGTTTAGTAGAGATAGAGTTTCTCCATGTTGGCCAGACTGGTCTCTTACTCCTGGCCTCAAGTGATCACCTGCCTCAGCCTTCTTAAAGTGCTGGGATTACAGGTGTGAGCCACTGAGCCTGGCCTATTTTTTTTTTTTTAATTATTTGCTTAAATCAGTGGTTTTCTGCCATGATTGTGCAATAGACTCACCTGTGGAGCTATTAAAATACGTGGTGTATAATTAGAAAAATATATACAAGTCTAGGGTTCATCCACAACCTGTTGAAATAAGAATTTCTCAGATTAGCGTCCAGACAACTATGTTTTTAAAAGCTTACAGCTAATTCTGATGCATACGCCTACATTTTCTAAATAGTATTTGTGCTTCTGTCCTTCCTGTACATCATCATGACAACTAATACTTAAAGCTATGGGGTTGTGTTTAGTATCAGATTTTTGTAGTTTTAAAAAAAGACTTTTGACTTCTCTATGGTTTAGTTTCTTTTGTGTAAAGTGAGGGGATTTGGTGGAAGAGATCTTTGCACCGAATATGAATCTACGAGAATAGTTTTATTTTTGGCTTCAAATTCATAACATATATTGGTCAGTTAATCTTGGAAATAGCTTCTTACCTGTAGAAATGAATGCTTCTCGGATGAGTATTGAATGACCTTTGTGCTTAATGACCAATATATTTTCATATGTAAATATTGGTCAGTAAAGCAAAAAAGATTATGGGATTCTATATTTAAAAATTTGTCATGTTATACTGATTGGATTCAATTTTAAGGCATTAATTTTTTGTTTATCAGAGCATCATTCGTTGTGATGAAGATGAAGCTCACCTTGCATCTGTATATTGCACTGTGTGTGCAACTCATTTGTGCTCTGAGTGTTCTCAAGTTACTCATTCTACAAAGACATTAGCAAAGCACAGGCGAGTTCCTCTAGCTGATAAACCTCATGAGAAAACCATGTGCTCTCAGCACCAGGTGCATGCCATTGAGTTTGTTTGCTTAGAAGAAGGTTGTCAAACTAGCCCACTCATGTGCTGTGTCTGCAAAGAATATGGAAAACACCAAGGTCACAAGGTATGAATTTAATTATTAATCAATTGGATCACTGTAGCTACTTTACCAGCTCAGTATTCGTTTTCACTGACCTGGTTCTTTATTCTGAAAGTAGGCATTGAAGAAGAGTTAAGTGATGAATGATTGTGTTTGGTAGCATGAAAATAAATGAGAGATTTAATTTCTAAATGTTATTAAAAAAAGAAAAACTTCAAAGAGCGTCATTCTTCACAAAAAAATAGCCTTTGAGCAGGAAACAAACATTCTCTTTGTTTGCATGTTTTCATAATACACCAGATTGTTTGACAATATTTATGTCTGTTAGCTCTTACTTAGGATATAATTTTAGAGATAGTCTCTTGGTTTCTTGTTTAGCAATAAATGGACTTCCAAATTTTAAATTACTTCTTTGCAGTACAGTTTTCTTATAAAGGAGTGAAAGTAAATTATAGTATTTTTCTGTGTTATAAAAGTCACTTGTGGCTGATGCTTTTTTGTATTAACAGGGATTTAAATAGTTTTCTATATTATTAGTCAATACTATGAGTTCTTTTCTCATGTTACATTTTATAGCATTCAGTATTGGAACCAGAAGCTAATCAGATCCGAGCATCAATTTTAGATATGGCTCACTGCATACGGACCTTCACAGAGGAAATCTCAGATTATTCCAGAAAATTAGTTGGAATTGTACAGCACATTGAAGGAGGAGAACAAATCGTGGAAGATGGAATTGGAATGGCTCACACAGAACATGTATGGGTTTTTTTTCTTCTTCCCCTTTCTCCTTGTTTTTTATTTTTCATATTTTCACCTTCTACTAAGTATTTAATGAGCAATTACAATTTGCTAGTATTGCACCAGTCATTGGAAAGTTTTTTAAAAGTCCCTGTCTTTCAGGAAGTCATTCATCACGGAACAGAGAGAGTTTTAAATGTGGTGACTATTTTATGGAGGAGAAGTACAGGGTGCTTTGGCATCACAAAACGGGCAATGATTTATGGAGGTCAGAGAAATCCTTAGAGAAGAAACAATGTTTAAACTGAGATTTGAAGAAATTCAGTCAAGGAAAAGAGCAGAATGAGGAATGAATTGTCCCAAGAAGGGAGCAATATGTTAAAATGTTTGGAAGTGAGAATTGGACATATTGTAGAGACTTAAAGAAGCTCACTAGTTAGAGCTTTGAGTATTGAATGGGACATGACAAGAAAAGAGGATATGGAGAGTTCAAAGCCAAATCATGCAGGATCTCGTCAGCCATGTTAATAAAGAGTTCAGAACTTAGTTTAAGGACAGTGACGAGCCATTGAAGAATTGACATAGGAATGACATGATCAGATTTTCCTTAAGAAAGGCTGTTTTAAATGTAGAAAATGAATTGGAGGAGCAACAAAATTGGAAGTAGGTAGACCTATTAGGATGTTGTTAAAGTTTTCTAGTTAAAATTCTAGAGATGCTTATGGCCTATAATACACTAGGGTAGAGAGAGTGGACACAAGTCGATGGATTTAATATTTTAAAGAAGTAGAATAGATAGGTCTTAGTGATTAATTGTTAGTATTGATTGGATAGGTAACTTGGAGGTGATGAGGCATGATGAGATTCTGGATGTATTTTGGAATTTGCTGAGGGACTAATGGGCTATGAAAGAGAGGTGATCATCATGACTCCAATTTTGTTTGCTTTCATCCTGATGGATGGAGTTGCCATTTACCAAGACAGAGACAATTAGGTTTGGGAATAGGGGAGACTGGAGATTAGGCATTCCATTTTGCTTGAGATGTCATTTATAAACAGTTGAATTTCCAATGTCTGTGCATTAGGGGAAAGATCTAGCATGGAGATTTATATTTTGGAATTTAATATAGATGGTATTTAAACAACGTCTTGCTCGGTCACCCAGGCTGGCATGCAGTGATGTGATTACGACTCACTGCAACCTTGACTTCTGGGGCTCAATCAGTCCTCCCACCTCAGCCTCCTGAGTAGCCGGGACTACAGGCACATGCCACCACGCCTGGCTAATTTTTTCTATTTTTCATAGAGACAGGGTTTTGCCATGTTGCCTAGGCTGAAATTTTAAATATTTCACGGGTAAAATCTTTATTAACATTACAGTTGCTTAAAATTTATTTTCATTTTCTTAGGTACCAGGGACTGCAGAGAATGCCCGGTCATGTATTCGAGCATATTTTTATGATCTACATGAAACTCTGTGTCGTCAAGAAGAAATGGCTCTAAGTGTTGTTGATGCTCATGTTCGTGAAAAATTGATTTGGCTTAGGCAGCAACAAGAAGATATGACTATTTTGTTGTCAGAGGTTTCAGCAGCCTGCCTCCATTGTGAAAAGACTTTGCAGCAGGTAGGTAGTTTAAATGTGGTTAGGGTCTTAGTTGTAAGTTTAAGTAGATAATTACCAGAGGTATACATTAGTGTATTTTATTATTATTTTGTGTCTGCTGTATGCAGTAACTTTGTGCTGAGGACATAGTCTGCAACCTTGAATTATTTCACTAGTGTGGAATTATCAGTGCCCTCTCGTTCATGTGCCCTCCCCACCTTGAGCCATGGGTTCTTGAACCCTTCTAACTTCTTGCCATTCTTCAGTTAATGCCAAATCCTTTTACTCTTCTTTGCCAAGCATATATGTACTGTTTTTTTTTTTTCCTGCTTGGAGTGCATATATCTCTCTTTTCTTATAGTGGAAATCTTCCTTCTCCTTCAAGGTCCAGCTTAAATGTTTGCCTTTCTTTGAAGCTTTCTCTTTGTTGGTCTTTTTTTGAGCGTCTCTCTAGCATGTACTGCCTACCTCTGCTGTAATTCGATGGTTCTTCACTGTTAGAACAAACGTATGTTTTGTGCTGGTTGAGATACCATAAGCAATTTGTTACCCAGTTTGCAGATGACTTACTTTTTAAATAAGTGAGGCTCAAAGTTATTCTGACACAAATGTCAGCCTTACCCATTTGTGTTTTGGATCTGTTTTCCTAAGTGTGAGGTATAAGGATAACTATTGCCCTAGGAATTTCAGAAAAGCTGCAGTCTGTGTTATCTTCACTGATATATTGCTGATAATTGTGTTGATTTCAAATCATTGTAGGCTAAGCCTTTTACCATTGTAGAGCTTTTTCTCTTAAGTATCTGATTACACTTACATGAAAGTGGCCAGTCTATAGCCTCATCAGTCTTGGATTATCATTGAGTCCTTACTACACTGAATTGTAACAGTTGATATGTATGCTATTTATTAAGTTGATTTTCAGCTCCAAACCTACTCTTCTATCCTCTGCTTTGTGATACTAGGGCTAGAACTGTATAGACCTCGTAATTGTGTTGCCAGCTGGACCCATGTTAGGTACTGTCAAGAGGGGGCATAGTTACTCATGTTAGGAGACCACCCTTCCTGGAGGTTTGAGTTTCAGCTCCGTGAGCCCCTCCTGCAAGTTTCTAGGTTTTAATAATTCTAACCTCTTCCTTTTATTCCCTCAGCACTGGAAGTGGTAGCTATATTATTTCATACAATTGCTACCTCCATAATACCTCAGAGTTCCTTTTATCCTTTTAGCTACCTCGTTAATAACCACATCTAGTTAACAGTTTTTATTTTAAGTTCTTTCTATTCAAATAGTGGTGTGATTTGTGTCTTCTGATTTGACCTCGAATGACAATATGCCTGTGTGTTTTAGATGCTGACCTTGTTCATCTTTGATGCATCTTGATGCATCTTGTTCATCTTTGTGTCACTGAATTCTTTGCATCTAGATAGAAGAACTTAATAAATACATGTTTAACTCATGGCGGATAATGAAGCTACACAGCAAAATCAGAGTAGAATCGTGTCCTAAATCATACTAACTTGAATACTTAAAAGTATATTCATATTTATTTTATGAAAAAGTATGTTCATAGTTACTGAAATATTTAAGTGTTTTAGAGTTTCTGAAGTGTTGTGCCAAAATGACTGGTATATTAGTCCATTTTCACACCGCTCTACAGATACTACCCGAGACTGGGTAATTTATAAAGGAAAGGGGCTTAATTTACTCATAGGTTTGCATGGCTGGGGAGGCTTCAGGAAAGTTACATTCATGGTGGAAGGCAAAGGGGAAGCAAGCACCTTCTTCATAAGACAGCAGGAGAGAGAGAGAGAGAGAGTGAGCAAAGGGGAGATGTCACACTTTAAAACCATCAGATGTCATGAGAACTCACTATCATGAGAACAGCATGGGGGAAACTGTCCCCATGATCCAATCACGTCCCTCCCCAGACATGGGGATTACAATTCAAGATAAGATTTGGGTGAGGACACGGAGCCAAGCCATATGAACTGGTAATTTTTAATAATACAATATTATCTATGTTAATACAAAAAAATCAAGGTCTTGGATTCATTTTTCCTATGGACGTATTAGTTTTGTTCTATTTTATGACTACAGAATACTAACCAATGTTCTTTAAAGTTCCCACTACAGAGAAAATTGAACAGAGGAATGGATGGAACATCACAAATTGATCTTCACTTCTGAGAACATAATTTAATCATCCATCCACTCTAAACAAATTATGCATCATTTAAAGTTCTTGGCATGATACTGGATGCTGAATATTCATTTAACAAATATGTATTGAGCACCTAACATATGCCGTGTATTTAAAATGTATCAGTGGACAAAATAAGCGAAAAGCCATAATCTTGTAGAATTAGCATTCTAGCAAGAAGACAGGCAATAAACCATAACCATATCTAAGTAAGTTAATTATACTATATGTTAGAAAGTGGTAAGAGCTAATCAAAAAAGAATTCTGCAACTGCATGTTTGTGTTTGTACAGCAGATTGCATTATTAAGTAGAGTAGTCAGAGTAAGCATTATTAAGGGAAGGTGAGATTTGAGCAAAGATTTAAGTAAAAAGTTGAAGGAATTCATTCAGGCCCTAACTGGGAGAAGAACATTCTAGTTGAGGAAATGTTTATAGCAAAAACCCTAGGGCAGCATGCCTGGTATGTTTGAGGAACAGGAAAATTGACCTCTTGATTGGAGTAGAATAAGCGAAGGACAGAGTAATAGGAGCTGAAATCAGAGATTAATAGAGAATTATATGTAAGGAAAACCCTGTGAGGCATTATAAGGACTTCAATTGTTTTTTTTTTTTGGCCGGGGGCTGGGGGGAGTGGGGAAGTGGGACAGGGTCTTGCTCCAGGCTAGAGTGCAGTGATACAATCTGGTCTCACTATAGCTTCTGCCTCCTGGGCTCAAGTGATCCTCCTGCTTCAGCCTCCTGAGTAGCTGGGACTACAGGAGCAAGCCACCACATCCAGCTAATTTTTTTTGTATTTTTCATAGAGACGGAGTTTCACCATGTTGCCCAGACTTGTCTAAAACTCGTGGGCTCCCAAAGTGCTAGCGCTACAGGTGTGAGCCACCATGCCTGGGTGTACTTCAGCTTTTACTGATTGGGATAGGAGGACCATTGTAGAGTTTTGAGTAGAAATGTGACTTAATCTTATGTGTTAAAATGATTGTTCTGGCCTATGTGTCTAAAATAGATTGGAAGAAGGCAAAAATGGAAGGAAGGAATTCAACAGTTAAGCAACTGTTGTAGAATTCCAGGTGAGAGGTAATAGTAGCTTGGATAATGGGGATTAGAAGTGCCCAGATTCTGGATATTCAAAAGGATTTATTAACAGATTGTATGTAGGACATGTGGGAAAGAGAAAGCAATAATGGCTTCAGCGTTTGTCCTGAACAGCTGAAACAGTAGAATTGCTGTCAACTAACCTGAGTATCTAACAGTGAGCAAAAACAGATAATACTGTCATTCTCATGGAGCTTGCATATTATTGGGAGATCTCTTTCATATAAAGACTATATTGGTATATGTATAGATAGTCTGTAATAATATTCAAGAAACTGGAAAGTTCTTGACTTTGAGGAGTGGATCTGGGGATCTAGAGGGAGGTTGACCTGTATTCTTTATTTTTTTAATGAATACATGTATATCTGAAATTATTTTTTAAACTTTTTATAGAAGTAGAACATAGATATAGAAATGTATGCATAAGTATTCAGTTGGCTGAATTTTCAGACTGATCATTAATGTCTAACTAGCACCTAGATCAAGTAACAGAACATTGTCAGTTCCCCAGTAGTCCCCTCATACTCACTTCTGTCCACTACCTGCCTTTCCCACCATGATAAATCACTATCTTGACTTCTAATGTATATCTTAATTTTAGTTGTTTTGGTAATTAAATGAAATCATACAGTATGAATTCTCCATGCCATGTCTTCTTACACTCCACATTGTGTTTGTGAAATTTCTATCATCGTGTGTAGCTGTGATTTATTCTCACTGTGATGTAGTGTTCTATTTATCAATATTCTACAATTTATCCATTCTTTTGTTGCTAGGTCCTCAAATTATATATTAATGCCCAATTATTATTCTTGCCAAATTTACATTTAACTTTGACTACTATAATGTTAAAACTGCTTTTATTGTGAGTTGGTAATATAAGTATCTTTTCCTTATTTCTTATAAAAAGTTTATAAGAAATATTGTTTTGCCTCTTATAGGATGATTGTAGAGTTGTCTTGGCAAAACAGGAAATTACAAGGTTACTGGAAACATTGCAGAAACAGCAGCAGCAGTTTACAGAAGTTGCAGATCACATTCAGTTGGATGCCAGCATCCCTGTCACTTTTACAAAGGTAATGTACTGTACTTTATTTTTAGGTATTTTTTTCTGACAAATCATAATTGATTTACATTTCATGATAATCACCTTAGAGAGACAACCATGAAATTCATGAATTAGGGGCTTTTTAAGAAAACTTTTATCAGTGGAAAATAGAAATGGTGTGCTCACTTCGGCAGCACATATACTAAAATTGGAATAAGAAGATTAGCATGGCCCCTGTGCAAGAACGGCACACAAATTTGTGAAGTGCACCATATTTTTAAATTTAAAAAAGTAGAAATAAGAAAATATAAATAGTATATATATGGTATATATAATGAATCTTTCTATATCCATCACCCACTTGAGCAATTATAAACTTATTTCATCTCGCCTTTTACCTACTCCTTTTTCTACTTGCAATCTCCCAGTGTATTTTGAAGCAAATCCTAATATCATATAATTTCATCCCAACATCTTATTTCATCTATGAAATATTTTAGGGTGTATCTTCAAAAGATAAGGACTCTTTTTAAAAACATAATTGGGGCCAGGTGCAGTGGCTCACACCTGTAATCCCAGCACTTTGGGAGGCCGAGGCGGGTGAATCACCTGAGGTCAGGAGTTTGAGACCAGCCCGACCAACATGGAGAAACCCTGTCTCTACTAAAAATACAAAATTTTACCCTGTAATCCCAGCACTTTGGGAGGCCGAGATGGGTGGATCACGAGGTCAGGAGATCGAGACCATCCTGGCTAACACGGTGAAACCCCGTCTCTACTAAAAATACAAAATTTTACCCTGTAATCCCAGCACTTTGGGAGGCCGAGATGGGTGGATCACGAGGTCAGGAGATCGAGACCATCCTGGCTAACACGGTGAAACCCCGTCTCTAAAAAAAAAAAAAAATACAAAATTTTTTGCTTAGTGGTGCATGCCTGTAATCTCAGCTACTTGGGAGGCTGAGGCAGGAGAATCATTTGAAACCAGGGGGCAGAGGTTACAGTGAGGTGAGATCACGCCACTGCACTCCAGCCTGGGTAACAAGAGCAACACTCCGCCTCAAAAACAAAAGAAAACAAACATAATTGGGCATGGTGGCATACCTTATAGTCCCAGTTACTCAGGAGGCTGAGGCAAGAGGATGGTTTGAGCCCAAGACTTCAAGACCAGCCTGGGCAATATAGTGAAATTCCCATCACTTAAAAAAAAAAGCCAAAATATCATTATTACACAAAAAAAGTTTAATAATGAATCTCTAATATTTTCACTAATATTATCAACTATGGTTAGTATTCCAATTTCCCAGATTGTTTTCAAAACAATTTTTTTAATGGTTGCTTTATTTTAGATACAATCCAAGCAAGTTTCATACTTGGGATTTGGTTGATATATTTAAGCTTCTTTTAAAGTGGGTTCTCCCTGATTGAAAACTGTTCATGTGTACCATTTTGCTTTCTATTTTTAGGGGCTGTTTTTTAAAAACATTAATTATGTTTTCACAATTATGTGAAATGTTTATGTGATCCAGAGTCAAATGTCCAAAGCAAGGTTTATTCAGAGAAATCTAGCTTTTATGCCTGTTCCTTCTACCCTTTTTACTTCGTTCCCCATAGAAAATCATTTAGAATTTTTTCTTAGTTTTAGTCATCATTTTAAAAAGTATAGAGAAATGTGTTTATATATTTGTATGTACACCACTTGGATTTAAAAGGTGGAATACCTTACACACTTCTTTGTCCCTGCTCTTTTCACTTAACTGTACATCCTAAACGTTACTCTGTAGCAGTATAAAGTGACATTTTTTGTTCCTTTCTCCAGCTGCAAGGTAATTCATTGTGAGGATATACCACATTTATTTATTGTGGTAAAAAACACATAATAAAAAATTTGCTATCTATCTCAACCATTTAGAAGTGTACAGTTCAGTACTGTTAAGTATACATTGTTAAACATATCCAGAAATTTTTCATTTTGTAAAACTGAAACTATACCCTTTAAACAATTCCCCTCTGCCCCCTCTCATTGGTCCCTGGTAACCACTATTGTATTTTCCCTTATGAATTTGACTAGATACCTCATATAAGTGTAATCATACAGTATTTGCCTTTTTGTGGCTGGCTTATTCCACTTGGCCTATCATCAAAATTCATCCATATTGTAACATGTGAAAGGATTTTCTTCCATTTTAAGGCCGAGTAATATTCCATTGCATGTGTGATATGGTTTGGCTGTGTCCCCACCCAAATCTTAACTTGAATTGTATCTCCCAGGATTCCCACATGTTGTGGGAAGGATCGAGGGGGAGGTAATTGAATAATGGAGGCCGGTCTTTCCCGTGCTATTCTTGTGATATTGAATAAATCTCATGAGATCTGATGTGCTTATTAGGGGGTTTCCGCTTTTGCTTCTTCCTCATTTTTCTCTTACCACCATGTAAGAAGTGCCTTTTGCCCCCCTCATGATTCTGAGGCCTCCCCAGCCATGTGGAACTGTAAGTCCAATTAAACCTCTTTTTGTTCCCAGTTTCGGGTATGTCTTTATCGGCAGCATGAAAATGGACTAATACAGTAAATTGGTACAGTAGAGTGGGGCATTGCTGAAAGGATACTCAAAAATGTGCAAATAACTTTGGGTAACAGGTAGAGGTTGGAACAGTTTGGAGGGCTAAGAAGAAGACAGGAAAATGTGGGAAAGTTTGGAACTTCCTAGAGACTCGTTGAATGACTTTGACAAAAGTACTGATAATGATGTGGACAATGAAATCCAGGCTGAGGTATTCTAAGAGGGAGACGAGGAACTTGTTGGGAACTGGAACAAAGGTGACTCTTGTTATGTTTTAGCAGAGAGACTGGTGGCATTTGCCTAGAGATTTGTGGAACTTTGAACTTGAGAGATATGATTTAGGGTATCTGGTGGAAGAAGTTTCTAGGCAGCAAAAGCATTCAAGAGGTGACTTGGGTTCTGTTAAAGGTCTTCAGTTTTATAAGGGAAGTAGAGCGTAAGAGTTTGGAAAATTTGCAGCCTGATTGTGTGATAGAAAAGAAAAACCCATTTTCTGGGGAAAAATTCAAGCTGGCTGCAGAAGTTTATGTAAGTAGCAAGGAACCTAATGTTAATACCTAAGACCAAAGGGAAAATGTCTCCAGGCCATGTCAGAGATCTTCATGGCAGCACCTCCCATCACAGGCCTGGAGGCCCAGGAGGAAAAAGTAGTTTCGTGGGCTGGGCCCGGGGTTCCCATGCTGTGTGCAGCCTAGGGACTTGGTGCCCTGTGTCCCAGCCACTCTAGCTGTGGCTGAAAGGGGCCAACATAGAGCTCAGGCTGTGGCTTCAGAGGGTGGAATCCCCCAGCCTTGGCAGCTTCTGTGTGGTGTTGAGCCTGTGGGTGCACAGAAGTCAAGAATTGAGGTTTGGGAACCTCTGCTTAGATTTCAGAAGATGCGTTGAAACACCTAGATGCCTAGGCAGAAGTTTGCTGTAGGGGCAGGGTTTGGAGGGGCCAGGGGCAGAATGATATGCTTCAGCTGTGCCCCCACCCAAATCTCAACTTGAATTGTATCTCCCAGAATCCCCATGTTTTGTAGGAGGGACCCAGGGTGAGGTAATTGAATCATGGGAGCTGGTCTTTCCTCTGCTATTCTCGTGATAGTGATTAAGTCTCACGAGATCTCATGGGTTTATCAGGGGTTTCCGCTTTTGCTTCTTCCTCATTTTTCTCTTGCCCTTGCCATGTAAGAAGTGCTTTTTGCCTCCTGTCATGATTCTGAGGCCTCCCCAGCCATGTGGAACTATAAGTCTAATTAAACCTCTTTTTCTTCCCAGTCTCGGGTATGTCTTTATCAGCAGCATGAAAATGGACTAATACAATGTGTGTACCACATTTTGTTTGTTCGTTCATCTGTTGATGGAAACTTGAGTTGCTTCCACTTCTTGGTTTACTGGGAATAGTGCTGCTGTGCACGTGAGTGTAAAAATATCTCCTCAAGACCCTGCTTTCATGGTCTTTTGGATATATATCCAGAAGTGAAGTTGGTAGATCATATAGTAGTTCTGTTTTTAATTTTTTGAGGAAACACCATACTGTTTTCCATAATGGTTGCACCATATTACAATTCCACCAGTGGTGCACAGGATGCAATTTCTCCACATTTTCACCAACATTTGTTATTTTCTGTTTTTGGATAGTAGCCATCCTGATTGGTTTGAAATGATACTTTATTTGTTTTGATATCCGTATCTCTGATGACTAATGCCGTTGACCATCTTTTCATATAATTGTTGGCCATCTGTATATTGCCTTGAATATGTCTATTTTATTCCTTCACTCATTTTTTGATTGGGTTGACTGTTTTTGTTGTTTAATTGTAGGAGTTCTTTATATATTCAGGATATTAATTCCCTATCAGATCTGTGACTTTCAAATACTTTCTCCCATTTCATAGGTTGATTTTTCGCTCCGTTAACCGTGTCATTTTATGCACAAAAATTTTAAATTCGATGTTGTCTCATTTGTTTTTGCTTTTTTTTTTTTTAAATTGTGCTTTTGGTATATCCGTGAAGTCATTCTCAAATGCAGTGTCATGAGGCTTTTCCTCTGTTTTTTCTTCTAGGAGTTTTATGGTTTGGGGTCTTAAGTTTATGGCTTTAATCCATTTTGAGTTAATTTTTGTAGGTGGCGTAAGATACACAACATCCTTTTGCATGTAGCTATCCAGTTTCCCCGCATCATTTATTGAAGAGACTGTCTTTTCATTGAGTGGTCCTGGTACCCTTGTTGAAGATCATGTGACCCTATTCCTGAGGGTTTATTTCTGGGCTCTCTCTTCTATTCTGTTGGTTTGTATGTCTCATCTTTATGCCAGTCCCACATAGTTTTCATTATTGTAGCTGATATGGCTTAGATCTATGTTCCTGTCCAAATCTTATGTCCAGTTGTAATCCCCAGTGTTGAAGTGGGGCCTGGTTGGAGGTGATTGGATCATGGGGGCAGTTTCTCATGAATGGTTTAGTATCATCCCCCTTGGTACTGTCTTTGCCATAATAGGTGAGTTCTCATGAGATCTGATCTTTTAAAACTGTGTGGCACCTCCCCCACCCTCTCTCTTGCTCCTGCTCCTGCCATGTGAAATGCGTCACTCCCTCTTTGCTTTCCACGATGATTGTGAGTTTCCTGAGGCTTCCCCTGAAGCCAGACTGATGCCAGCATCATGCTTCCTGTACAACCTATGGAACTGTGAGCCAATTAAACTTTTCTTTATAAATTGCCCAGTCTTAGGTATTTCTTCAGAGCAGTGCAAAAACAGAACAAGCTTTGTGATATATTTCGAAGTAAGGAAGTGTGAGTCCTCCAACTGTTTTCTTTTTCAAAATTGTTTTGGCTATTCAGGGTCACTTGAGCTTCCATATAAATTTTAGCTTAATTTTTTCTATCTCTGCAAAAAACATGATTGGGATTTTGATAGGGATTGCATTGAATCTATATAAATTACCTGGGGTAGTATTCACTTCTTAATATTATGTCTTTCAATCCATGGACATGGAATGTCTATTTATGTCTTAATTTATTTTAGTAATGTTTTGTAGTTTTTAGTGTACAAGTCTTTCACCCTCTTGGTTAGGTGTATGCTTACATATTACATTGGTGCAAAAGTAATTGTGGTTTTTGCCATTAAAAGTACTGGCAAAAGCCACAGTTACTTTTGCACCAACATAATATCCAAGTCTTTCACCATCTTGGTTGAGTTTATTCCTAAGTATCTTAAACTTTTTTTTCTCTACATGTTCAGAGAAACTTCTTTAGTCATTAACTATAAAAAGTATCCCCGAAAGTATAATTTTGATGCGATTGTAAGTAGAATTGTTTTATTAATTTCCTTTTGGGATTTTTATCATTAATGTATAGAAATGCAACTGATTTTCATGTTGATTTTATATCCTGAAACTTTGTTGACTTTATTTATTCTTTCTAATAGGTCTTTTTGTGTGGACTGTTCAGGGTTTTCTACATAAAAGATCATATCATCTGTGAAGAGATATAATTTTACATCTTCCTTTACAATTTGGATGACTTTTGTTATTTTTCTTGCCTAATTGCTCAGTGGGCATCTTCTTGTTCTTTATCTTAGAGAAAAAGCTTTCAGTTTTTTGAGTATGATGTTAGCTGTGGGCATTTCATATATAATGTATGTTACACAGAGGCAGTTTCCTTCTATTCCTAGTTTGTCAAATGTTTTTATTGTGAAAGGGTATTGAATTTTGTCAAATGCTTTTTCTGCAACTATTGAGATGATTACGGGTTTTTTTTACCTCTCATTCTGTATATTACGCTGATTGATGAGGAATAATTCTTGCCTTCCAGGTATAAAGCCCATTTAGTCATGGTGTACAATCCCTTTAATGTGTGTTTTTTTTGTTTTTTGGTTTTTTTTTGAGGCGGAGTTTTGCTCTTGTTGCCCAGGCTAGAGTGCAGTGGTGCGATCTTGGCTCATTGCAACCTCTGCCTTCCAGGTTCAAGTGATTCTCCTGCTTCAGCCTCCCGAGTAGCTGGGATTACAGGCACGCGCCACCATGCCTGGGTAATTTTGTATTTTTAGTAGAGACAGGGTTTCTCCATGTTGGTCAGGCTGGTCTCGAACTCTCGACCTCAGGTGATCCACCCCCCCTTGGCCTCCCAAAGTGCTGGGATTACAGGCGTGAGCCACCGCACCTGGCCTAATGTGTTGTTGAATTCAGTTTGCTAGTATTTTGTAGTTTCCCCCTGGTTGCACCTCATCCTCATTATGTCAGATATGGGGAAGGGCAGGGATGAGTGCACAGAATGCCCCAAATTTTATTACCCCCTTCACTGGAATGCCTTCTTGGTTTTATGGCTTGGGTGCTGTAGCTTCTTAACTATTCTCTAGAGTTCTCACGGAAGTAGTTCTGTTCCATATATTGTTTTATTTCTGAGGTGTATAACTGGACTTAAGTATAGATTTGGAGCCATCATATAGATGGTAATTAAAGCTCGTGAAGAGAGTGAAAATATGTAGAATGAGAAGGGGCCTCATACAGACCTTCAAGAATACCAACATTTAAGAGCTAGATAAAAGAAAAATTAGAAGGAGCATCCAAAAATGGGATAAAACCAAACCAGGAAAAGTTTGTATCATAAAAGCCAAGCAAAGAGTGCTCAAAGGAGTAGGCAAAAATAACACATATATTTTGGGAACTGTTGTAAGAACTTTTGTATGTATTTTAAAAAATTAATCCTTTTAATAATCCTATGTAAATTTTGTACTATTTTAGTCCTCCTTTTAAGAGATGAAAGAAGTGAAGCAGAGAAATCATGTAGCTAGTAATATATAAAAATGTTCAATATAGCATTATTTGTAATATCATAAAACCAGAAATTACCTAAAATCTATCAGTTGGGGGTTTAAATTATGGTTTATGAAATGTAAAGAAGCCATTAAAAGAAAAAGGTTGGTCCATATGTATTGAAAGGATTCCATAATATACTGTTGAGTGAAACACATTAGTTTCAATGTGCGGGTGATGCTTTTTAAAAAAAAAAATTGTTTTGTTTGTGTATGTTGGCCAGTATGTGCATGGGAAAGTGTCCGTAGGGATATACATCAGATTCATAGTAGAGATTTCTGGGAATTGAGCAGCACTTTTCATTTTAATTAATTTAGCCCTATTGTGAGTTTTTTAGTATAGCATAAAAACATGTTTAAATAAGATTTAAAGAGGATTCATTTGAGTTAGAAAATCTGAGAAAATTAAGTGGGTGTGTTATATTCTGTTATACAAAGACAAAGTGGTCAGTTTTACTAAGGAAAGATTTAGCCATGGGGAAGGAGTTCATCTTCTTGAGATCATGGGATTTTGAGGAATACAATTCAGATTGCAATGGTTGAAGAATGAATAGGAGATGTAGAAATAATAAAGGTGCTAAATGCTATTACTTCCTAACTGCATGTCAAACATATTTAAAAATATTTAAATCATAGGATAATCGAGTTCACATTGGGCCAAAAATGGAAATTCGGGTCGTTACATTAGGATTGGATGGTGCTGGAAAAACTACTATCTTGTTTAAGTTAAAACAGGATGAATTCATGCAGCCCATTCCAACAATTGGTAAGTATGAATATTGGTTTTTACCTTAAAGAACAGTTAATAGACAAACCCTAGCTTACAGCCGAGTTCTTGGGGTCTTATTTGATACTGATCTGTCATGGTGGTGGGCTCTTTTCTGGCTTTAAGATATGAGCATCTCAGAGAAAAAAATGTAAGATTGTATGGCTATGGGATTGAAATGTGGATGGGGATAAAAAGAATCAGAGTATTGGTGGGACAGTTGGAAGGAATAGAGGATTGGTGATCCTGGCTGAGGGTGTGGGGTGGGGGGTGGTAGTGGAACAGAGCTTGAAGGTACATGGATCCCAAGGTCCTAAGGACCTTGGTGGAGGTTTAGAGGGCTAGGAGCTGTTACAGGTATACATTCTCCATGTAGGAGTAGGAATGGGGTTGATTAGGCTTCAGTAGATATTGCTGCATATAGATAATTGATAAGTCACAGTTATAAACTGGGGGGTTGTCTGTGTTTGATGTGTCATTCATTGTAAATATAAATATAAAAGTAACTTTTTTTAAAAACAGGTTTTAATGTGGAAACTGTAGAATATAAAAATCTGAAATTCACTATTTGGGATGTAGGTGGAAAACACAAATTAAGACCATTGTGGAAACATTATTACCTCAATACTCAAGGTGAGAGTTAAAAATAACATTTAATTTTTCACAGTTTTAGGATGACAGTTTTCAGTGTACTGATTTAACTGGCAAAGCTGATACGTATAAGTCCTTGACTGTATTCTTAAGTGCCGGTGGCCAGTTTCTTATCTTGTAAAAAATGAAAATAGAAAGATTACGATATGTACTTTTAGTTTATTCCTGATAAACCATTATTACAGAATAAAAGCCATACGTACCTTAGATACATAGTCAGTTAAGAGTACTCTTGCTTCTCTTAACAGAGAATGTATATTATCAGTATTATATGGGTGTGATTGCTGGTAGTGTCGTGGTATAGAGTTGAATTTATATTGTATGATTCTGCTGAATTCAGTTAAACTCAACATTTATCCCATTATAATCTCACTATAGCCCCACTCCCACATTTCTTTCACAAATAGTTGTTACCTGCAGAAGAATTTACAGTGGCTTGCTTTTGACCAAACTGTATTATATCATATGTATACTCTACATAGGTTTTAGTCACATTTGGGTCTTATTCTACACTTTTGCCTCATAGACCACAACATAGAGCTTACGCTCATGCCACTTATTCTGTATGTTATCCTGCTTTCCACTAAGATGAGAGACTGAACAATTATTTTTACTTTGGGATTTTTAGTATTTAGTATGACCCATAATTAATAGAAAACATGTATTTTGTTTTTGAGACAGAATCTTGCTTTGTTGCCCAGGCAGGAGTACAGTGGCATGACTGCAGTTCACTGCCACCTCTGTCTCCTGGGCTCAAGCAGTCTTCCCACCTTAGCCTCCCAAGTAGCTAGGACTACAGGGGTATGCCACCACATTCAGCTAATTTTTAAATTGTTTTTTTTTGTAGAGACAAGGTCTCACTATATTGCCCAGGGGTCTCAAACTCCTGGGCTCAAGTGATCCTCTCACCTCAGCCTCCCAAAGTGCTGGGATTATAGTTGTGAGCCACTGTGCCCTACAAAAATGAAATTTTGAATATGAGGAATGGTTGAAAGTCTGGGGATAGTTAACTTAGACATAATACTTTAGAGAGATAAAAATGGTGATGGTTTTTGTCTTTTAGTCTTTTATTCAAAGACTATTACAAAAGTAGTATTCGAAGAACAAGTAGCATCAGTAGGTAGAGGATCATGAGGCCTATTTTGCAATTTGTTATGTAAAAAATGTTATTTGATATACAGACCAATTTGCATTTGATAGAGCAAGTGTTGTAAATCCTTTCATAGATGGGGAAACTAAACCTGAGAAGTTATGTAAACTACTTGAAATCATATCATTAATTTTTTGTAGGTGCCCCTGCCATACTAGGCAGACTCTGTGTGAAAATAATGATGGTAGACAAACTCTAACCATAATAATGAAGTCATTAAATATTTGGTTCATTTACTGAACTTTAGCAAGTGACTAATTAGTATTTTGGTTTTTTTATTTGTTTGTTTTTTGGGTAGCTGTTGTGTTTGTTGTAGATAGCAGTCATAGAGACAGAATTAGTGAAGCACACAGTGAACTTGCAAAGTTGTTAACAGAAAAAGAACTCCGAGATGCTCTGCTCCTGATTTTTGCTAACAAACAGGTAATGCATTTTTATATTGGAATATTTATTTTAGTAGTTTTGTGCATGTCATAAAGTAACTGGAAATATTTCAGAAGACAGTCAGTTCCATAGATATTTATAAAGTTTCTTCTGTGTATTTTGAGTACAATCTATGTGAAAATGCTGTGCTGGGTACCTGGGAGTATACAAAATAGAAATAAGGTAGTTAATGCTCACCAGAAACTCTTGTGTATGCATATGAACCCATAAATGAGATACGAATACAAAGAAAACTGATAAGTAACTTCACTAACACAGTGTTATGGGAATTAGGAGAGTAGTTCTAAATGTGGCATGTTGTAAGATTGTAAAATGTAGGATTTGAGTTGAAATTATGGATGAGGCTGAGTCAGTATGTGAAAGGAAGAACATCATAGAGAAGATAATAGCATGAATGTTTTTAGTTTAGGGAACATCAAGCAGATCTTCATGTCAAGTCCAGGTAGAGGATGAAGAGAATTTAGAATAACAGACAAGGCCATGCTGTAAAGGTCTGACAGGGCTAGACTGAGAAATTTAGGTTTTATTCTATGAGCAAAGAAGAGTCATCAAAATGTTGGATTAGTGGGTAATAAGATCATATCAGTGTTTTAATACTGTAATTCTGGGGGTAGAATGAATCAGGGCAAAGGACTGGAGACAGGGAGATGCAGTAAGTTGCTTAAATAATTCAAGTGAGCATTAACAAGAGTCTGAATTTGATGAATAGAAAGGCGGAGGCAGATGGAAAAGACTTTGAGGTAGAACTGGTGACCGAATGGGGAGGATGAAGGACTGGGAGTAGCTGAAGATTCCTAGGCCTTGAGCCTTTCTAGGAGGATGAGATGCTTTTAAGTAGAGGTAGGAGAGTAGAAGTGGAGCAGAGGAGATGTCATGGGAGGGGAAGAGTAGGATGAAGAATAAAGAATTTTCCCCTTAATAAAAAAAAGCAAACTATTAAGAACTGGTATATTTAAGACATGCAAATAAGTCAGTGAAATACCATTTTGTGCTCATCAGATAAAGATGAAAGTGTTTTGTAATTCTCAGGCTTATATACACTATTACTATTATTATTATTATTGAGACTGAGTCTTGCTCTGTCACCAGGCTGGAGTGCGGTGGCACAACCTCTGCTCACTGCAGCCTCCCCTTCCTTGGTTCAAGCGATTCTCCTGCCTCAGCCTCCCAAGTAGTTGGGATTACAGGTGCTTGCTACCACGCCCGGCTAATTTTTGTATTTTTAGTAGATTCAGGGTTTCATCGTGGTGGTCAGGCTGGTCTCAAACTCCTGACCTCAAGTGATCTGCCCGCCTCATCCTCCCACTGTTGGTAGGTTATTAAACTGAGACATTTTCTTGGAGGACAATTTGGCAATACTCATCAAAGTCCTTTACTTTGCAATTCTACCTTTATGTATCTGGTAGACAAATATCCGGAGGTTATCCTACAGATAACTTTGCAAATATACATAAATGTATGTCAACTTATTTTTGTGTATGTATGCTTATGTATGTATGTGTGTGTATATATATGGATTTATAATAGCACATAAGCACAAAACTTCAATCTGAACATTCAGTATAGGACTGATTAAATTATGTTGCAGCCGCACAATGGAAGGGAATTCTGAGCAGACCATCTGTGCTGATAATGGAAAGATACTCATCTTCAACATGTTTACGTAAAAAACAAAAAACCCTGCAAGTTATAGAAAGTCTAAACTATGTTCCTGTTTGTGTCTATTTGCATGAGTGTGCATGGAAATTTTCTGGAAAAATATGTTGTTACTGGTGGTTGCTCCTGGGAAGTCGGGGCAGTGGGTGTTCAGAGTGGGAATGTAGTGAACTCTTCAATATATAACCCTATATATAAACCATTTATTAAGGTTTCCATGTGTTAATTTTTTTTTTTTTTAAGTTGATGCCTTACATTTAGGCAGGCCGGGCGTGGTGGCTCATGCCTGTAATCCTTGCATTTTGGGAGGCTGAGGTTGGTGGATCACTTGAGGTCAGGAGTTCGAGACCAGCCTGGCTAACATGGTGAAACCCTGTCTCTACTAAAAATACAAAAAAATTAGCCAGGCATGGTGGCACGTGCCTGTAATCCCAGCTACTTGGGATGCCAAAGCAGGAGAATCGCTTGAACTAGGAGGCAGAGGTTGCAGTGAGCCAAGATCATGTCACTGCACTCCAGCCTGGGTGACAGAGTGAGACTCCGTCTCATAAGATAAAAAAATTACTTAGGCAGTATGTTTCCACTTAGGTTGCAAGGCCTTTATTGATTTCATTGTTAAGCTAGCCTTACAAAATATATACATACACACACATATAAATTAGTTAAACCAAACTATTTTTTTCTATTCTTATTAATCTCAGAATAATTACTGAAAGATGAGTCTAGGTTTTTTGTTTAGGCTTCTGTTAGAACAAATAATTTGGATGGACTGATAAAAAATATGTGTATATCTTTCAGGATGTTGCTGGAGCACTGTCAGTAGAAGAAATCACTGAACTACTCAGTCTCCATAAATTATGCTGTGGCCGTAGCTGGTATATTCAGGGCTGTGATGCTCGAAGTGGTATGGGACTGTATGAAGGGTTGGACTGGCTCTCACGGCAACTTGTGGCTGCTGGAGTACTGGATGTTGCTTGATTTTAAATGCAGCAGTTGTTTGAAGTTTTATGGTTAAGAGTAACTTTGCAACTAATATGTTTTAGGAAATTATACATCTCAAAAGATGGTAATTTAGGATATATATATATAAATATAAAGGAATCTTGGATTGGATTGGGAATTCAGCACACTGCTTTAAAAAAATTTTGTGGCAAAATTAAATTTCTAATTGAGCAGATTAGATTGAATTAAATAGAAATTTATTGAATATACATTCTTTTAAAAAGTATATTTGTTATTTAAGTTTTTCAGATAATGTGACCAATGTACTGGGAAAGAGGTAGTCACAGAGAAAGGGTAAGTGAAGGTTTATTCTTTCAGTGAAAAAAAAATAGCCAATTGAGTGCCTAATGAGACCTCTGTGTGAAGCAAGTGAAGTATAGCTTCTTCTTTTAACCTGCCTTTTCACTGAATGTTGGCAGTATTTAGTAGTAGAAATGACAGTTGCTTAATGAAATAGAATCCAAACTACATCTTTGGATAATAGGATTACTTTATGTTTAAGTTCAGAGTTAACAGAACACCTTTAATGCTAAGAACTATAAGATATAGAAAATTAATATTTTATATAGTGTTTTATTAACTTTCTCCTACAGCATTTTGTATAAAACACAGTGAGACAGAGTGAAGTGTTACCTAATTAGGCTTGTCAGATTAGTAATAAACTAAACAGTAATAAAACTGTGAAAGTAATTGGATCTTCATTTATGAAAGACCCATTTTCAGGACCAAACCTAGGTCAGAGTTCTAAATTGGTCCTTCTATTTTCAACATATTTAAAGTAATATTTCTTTCTAATATAATACTGCATCCTTTGTGGGAATGACTATAGGTAAAATGTAGTAAGTTACACAGAACCAGGGTTGGCTTTATGTAAAAGCTAGTGACCTAAATTGAAAACGAACTTTAAGAGAAGTTGTTAGTACAGTGGGGAATGCTTATTACTTACTTCAAACTGTTTCCCAAAATAAGTGCATTTATTTTGACAATAAAACTTAAGGCTCTTCATGAAAAGGCCTTGAAAAGTTACTTTAGAGGAAGAATGTCTAAAGGAAAAAAAAAAATTCAAAAAGTTTACATTAATTATTCAGTGTTGTGAGTAAATAAAAATGTGTGCTCTTTACTGTTTTTCATTTTTAAAAGATACTCTCTTATTATGGAAGCACGATTTATTTAAATAGGTACATTGAGATTTTGTGTGTTTTTTTTTTTAAATGTTCTGATACATTAGGATGAAGTTAAATCTTAAATCTCATTAGTTGAATTGCTATAAGGACAGTGATGTCTGGTAACAAGATGTGACTTTTTGGTAGCACTGTTTTGGTTCAGTCTTTTCAAATCTATTTTTGTTTGTTTAAAAACAATACAACTTTTAAAAAACAAAGCATTAAAAAAAAAGCCTATCAGTGTTATGGGCAAATATGTAAATAAGTAAATATAATATTTCATCCTTTATTTTTCAGGTAAAAGGTCATGCTGTTACAAGTGTAGTTTGTGTGCATAAATAATACTTCTGAATTAAATTATTTAATATTTGACTGATTTCAATAACTGTGAAAAATAAAAAAGGTGTTGTATTGCTTGTGAGAACTTGAACTGTACTAGTTAATTGAAGAAAAAAAAAGTGTAACACTAAGGTGAACCTGCTTCCCTTTTCACCAATTTTGCTAAACTTTGTAATGCATTGTTAGCATATAACTGAACACAATTTAAAAATTGTGCCTATACCTGATTATAATGTATGTATAACGGTAGGTGTTTGTGTGTGATTCCTTTTTAAAGAAATATTTTCCTCAAGCTCCTATTACTATTTGTGGTTGTGGTTGTATTATTTCACTAATCATTAGTTAAGACTGTGCTAGTCTCCCCTGGGAAACTAAGACAGCTGTTTTAAATACAGTATATTAGAAATTTTCCTAATAGCTCTGAATTTCTGTATTAGGTCTAAATATTACTGTATGGTTATATAAAGCAGATATGTCAAGTGTATAGCCCTAGTCTATAATTCAGGAATGCTTTATAACCATCAGAAGCCATTATTTGCACTACATATATGATAAGTATAGACAGCAATAAAATGTTAAGATCATTTTTAAGAAGTCCTATCATTCTTGAAAGTCTCTTTCTTGAACCATCTATCTAGTATTAGTAGTAGTTAGTAACCAATTTAAGAAGTCATTATTTGTGCTGTGGTTGAGAGAAAATAAAACAAAATGGGTATGGGTTGACATGCCTGTCAAATTTGAGATACAGTTTGTTTGATACAGCAAAATTTTAGAAATAACATTTTGAATTTGCAACATAGGCCACATTTACTTATGAGAACAGATACTACACTTGATCTTAGCCAAAAGGCCGAGAAGTGATGTGCAGGCCATATTTAAATAAGTAATATAACCATAGTGTTTTGAAGGCGGAGCTAAAGTTTTACATTAACAAAGTGAAACTTTGTTACTGCCTTTTAAATTTTAAATGTAAACTTGTTTCATAAGAAAACACAGCATTTTAAATGATCATTTTAGAAAATGGCTTGCAAAACTTAGCCATAGCTCATGAACTAATACTGCTAAGAGAAAGGCTCTTTTATGTAACATTAGGATACTTCTCAACTGGCAAAGTGGTAGCAGGGAAGAAGACAGCTGTATTCTTCCCTAAAAGAATAAAGGATGAAAAGGACTAATGAATAAGAATGAAATTATATCCTGATAACTTAAAACATGCTTTTAAAAAGACACGGACAATGTATGTTTTTAGGTCTGCCACTTAAGTTTTTAGCATTAATGGAAAAATTCATTAGTCAAATATGGTTTTCACTCAAAGCAAAATAATTGTATTTGTTGGGGAATGAGGCATCATCACCACTTGGTGGCAATATTACCAAAAATTTAGATTAAATTTTTAGGAATGAATAAAGCTAGGTAGGTAAGTCTAAACAACTAAAATTAGAAAGAAACAGTAAATGTCACATTGAAAAGTCACTTTCATGTCCAACTTTAAGTTCTACTTTTAAAAAGGAGCATACATTACAGGAGCACAATCTGGCATAATCTCCTATTTCACAAGTTTGTAGCACAAAATAAATAAAGGAAAGAATCCTGCTGATCAATAGAAGGAAAAGTTTAAGCAGATTTAAAATTTCAGAATATAAATTCCCTACACAGGTCTGTTGAGCATGTTCTTCCTGTAAGTTTCTGAAAGAGTCTTTCTGGAATCGAAGCAGTGGGTCTTAATAGTTACGAACTAAGTTATAAGCGTAAGTGAAGAAATCAGTATAAGAATTTGTGCTTATATTATTTTACTGCTCCAATTTCTACTAATCTCTCCACTGTTAGATAGCAAAATTTTTATGTATACTTCTTAATGGTATATTTTCTAAAGATACAACTTGAGGACAGAAAAAACTGTTTACCTATGTTAGAAAAATAATCTGAAAGAATAATCAACCTGCATACAATAAACCAAGGACTCGGGTATTCACTTATTCTGAATCTTTCATTTGAAAGAATATTTCATAATTATTAAGGAATATAACACTTTAACCAAAGTAACTTCTTGTTTATTGAGGCTTTACTTACCACTACTTACTAAACAATTATCAAAAGACTAAAATATTTGGCATTAAAACCTTGCAAAACAAAGGAAATGACATATAATATCAGATCCTAGTATTTTTTCTTGGAGGAGTGATCTGCACTCCTCTAAACATGCAGAGTATCTGGCATGTATTCAAAAAGTAAAGCACAGGTGTGTACCACTGTCGTCATTTAATAGGGTTGTCATTGCACAGGATACCTTCTAAGACCTCCAGTGGATGCCTGAAACTTCAGATGATACTAAACCCCATATATATTGTTTTTTCCTATATATATATCTATGATAAGGTTTAATTTATAAATTAGGCACAGTAAGAGATTAACAACAATAAAATAGAATAATTATAGCAGTATACTATAATAAAAGTTATGTGAATGTGGTCTTGATGTCTGAAAAGATCTCACTGTATTGTGCTCACCTATTTTTGGATTGTGGTTGACAGTGAAAAGAAAACCATGTGGAAAGGGGGTGGGGGAGAGTGTCGTAATTATTTAATATTTAATTTGAGGCTCATTAGCAATTACCTATAATGAGTGCTGTTTGCCTGAGTTTAGTCCATTTCAATTTATCACCTCCCAGGATTAGAAATATTGCAAGAAAAGGCAAAGGTAATTTTTTAAAAATAGCCTTTAATAAAAAATACAAAAATATAATATTGTATCTTTGAAACATGATCTGTATATTCAGCAAGTCCTAAGCTCCCTAATGTAAAATAATCTGTTTAATATTGCATTTTTATTTGCAAGTACATTAAAACAAATCTTATTTTACTTGACAGTAATATTTATGATGCTGACATCCTCATAGGGCTTATCTGTTTTGGGATTGACTTTGACGTTGGAGATCCTCTGTACAACTTCCATTCCTTTAGTCACTCGTCCAAATACTGTGTGCTTATTATCAAGCCAAGGCTGTGTTGGAGGACAAATGGAAAATCTTGGTAAACCCTAATTTCTTTAAATTATATCCTCCGGTTGAGCAAATTAAAGAGAATTTAAGTGTGGGCTCCCCTTTAGCATATATTTAAAAAGAAGTACAATAATTTCTTAGCAATAAAAATGTAGCAGCTTTTAAAAGTTACTTCCAGTGTATTAAAAAAAAAAAATAGAAGCATAGTATAATATTTAATTAAATATCTGCATCTTTCAGACCAAAGGGAAATGGAAGATCTTCCCTAAAGGTAAGTTACTTCACATGGCTTACAGAATTGTGGCTAAGATTTTAAAAGGTCTCTGGAGCACTCTTACCTGAACAGTTTATTCAGAAGCAGTTTGAAATAGTTTAAGCAGCACATACTTTGGCATTAGACAGATGGGAGTTCAAATGCTAGCTTGGCTACTTGACCTTTTGACAAGTTAATCATGTCTGTTTCTTCATCTGTTATTGAAAACTGGGGATACCGATACTAGAAGTACTGTGAATACTACATGAAACTATGTGCCTGGCAGATGGTAGTTATAAATATTTTTCCTTTCTTCATCACTTAGTGCTTAATTCTAAAACAAAAAGTAGGTAATTTTTATAATTTTGTGTTACTGCATAGCAATAGAGCGAGGTTACCTTAAACTGTATTTCATCAAATCTAAAATGTAATTGATTATGAGTTGTATTCTGATTTCAGAGATACTAAAATGTGGGGGAAATTGTCTCAAAATTGTGAATTCATATACTCTAATCCTTGTATTCTGAAGATGAGGAAATAGGCCCACAGAGGTGAAATAATTTATTTTAGGTTACATCATCAAGTAGAGGCAAAGTTGACATTGAAACTCAAGTATCTTGAATTGTAGTCCATTGTATTTCTTACTACAGTGGAAGTTTTGTTTTACCAAGTCTAAACTGATTAGTCACATAATTTTATATTTTCTTCTCAATCATTTTCATATTTGTATTCTGTAGATGATATAAATAATGCAGAAAATACAGAATAATGCAGCTCTTCTACTGAGTTCACTCTCTTACATCATAACCTATCAATCTCTAGTTTATAAACAATGATATTGTACTTACTGTTGGTACTACTGTTATGAAAAACTGGGATCCATTAGTATTTGATCCCGCGTTAGCCATGCTGAGTGTGTATGGTCTGTCATGTCGTAATGTTGAATGAAATTCATCTTCAAATTCTCCTCCCCATATGCTTTCTCCTCCCATACCAGTACCTGTTGGATCTCCTGTCTGAATCATGAAGCCCTTAACAGAAAGTACACAAAAACATTACACTGTCCTTTTCTATATACGTATACTTTGAAGTTTTATTTCTGCCAAGAGTGCTATGTATTCAGTGTAATATTAACTGTCACTATAAAGTGATTTGATTAAACCCTTACACTTAAATTTGGATGATGTACTTCCATTGCTCAACCACCACCTTGATTGAAAGGTCCTCTTCTCATTTATAGACATGTTCTATCTTTCCCAATAACCTAAATCCAGTTAATACTATAAATTTTAGGATCTGTATGTTATTTTATGGTTTATATAATTGCCCTCCTCTTCTCCCTCTCCCTTTCCTGAAATACTCTGGATTTCCTGGAAAGCCTTTTCACTAATTCCTTTAGGACCCTGAGATCTGACTTTCCATCCTGCCATTTCTGACCTGCCAGAAACCAAGCACTGTATCACTGTCCCATCCACTTTATGGAAAGCTGCTCAACAAAATCCAGGGGCTGAGTTCTCTCTCCTCCTCTGGTATATTACAGGTTCTCACAGATCAGATGGTACTGTGGCTCCTCTATGATTGAAAAATCGTATCTTCTAGATCTAGACCCTATCTAGCCACTACAAACATGTTACCTAGGTTACTGATGTTATCTCAGCATGACCCTTTATTCATTATCTTACCCTTTACTTTAGCTGCTGACAAAATATTGCTTCAGTGTTTCTAAACAGGTAATCATGCCACTATTCCTGTTGATTCTAGATGTTGATATTTATGACCATCCACTCCTCCTTTGGCTTCCATAGTATATTTTTCCTGTTCCTTTCCACTAAACTGGTAAGCATGAGAGAAGATTCCTTGCACTTAAATCTCTTGCTATGTAATAATATAGTATTTCTTAAATCACATGAAATTTGTGTAACTTACCTTAATTATACGGTGAAATGTATGCCCATTATAATAACCATTTCTGCTGTGAACACAGAAGTTTTCCACTGTCTTAGGGCACCTATTAAGACATATATTACCAATATGAAACCTATTCAGAGCATCTTAAAACAGTTTTCTTTGCAGTTCTGCTTCCTAATGATGTTCTATGTCTTCTGAATGTTTCAGAAGGACAGTTTTTTTTTTTTTTTTTTTTTTTATAACCTCTAATCTCAGGACAAGCATGGAGGGGCATGTAAGTAGTATATTCTTATTGTTTAACTTAGTTATTTTTAGAACATGACTGCTTAACTAATATTTGAGTTTGACAGTACTAAGATTTCAAGGTCATTTAGCAGTTAAAAAAAATACAGCTGGCCAGGTGCGGTGGCTCACGCCTGTAATCCCAGCACTTTGGGAGGCCGAGATAGGCGGATCATGAAGTCAGGAGATCCAGATCATCCTGACTAACACAGTGAAAACCCCATCTCTATTAAAAATACAAAAAATTAGCTGGGCGTGGTGGCGGGTGCCTGTAGTCCCAGCTACTTGGGAGGCTGAGGCAGGAGAATGGCGTGAACCCAGGAAGCAGAGCTTGCAGTGAGCCGAGATTGCGCCACTGTACTCCAGCCTGGGCGACAAAGCGAGACTCCATCTCAAAAAGAAAAGAAAAGAAAAGAAAAAAAACAATATAGCCACAACACCTTAAAAATGTTTTTTCTTAAGAGAGAGGGTCTCACTATATTGCCTAGGCTGATCTTGACCTTCTGGGCTCAAGAGATCCTCCTGCCTCAGCCTCCTAAAGTGCTGGGATTACAGGCCTGAGTCACTGCACCTGGCCCAACATCTTAAGTTAGTTTACTCCATATAGTATTATAGGTCTGCATGTAGTGGTACAGGTTAAGTTCCTGGGAAAGGTCATTTTCTTACAACGACATATTCTTGGCCAAAACCTTAATCATAGAAATGACATCTAAATTTATTCAACTTTAAATGACAGTCTCACTCAGAGTATGAAGCTTTCTCAATAATATTAACTGATATTATGCAATTATTTCATATGGTCCATTACCATGTAATACTTCTAAGAGCTGGAAATGGATGAACCAAGAGAATCTTGTACCCAAGTACATCAGCAAACAAGGCCGAAGAGCACATGGGTTTTGAGCACTTAAACTGAGTGTCCAAGATTTGAGAACTGCCTAGTTATTTGTTGAGTACCAAGATATGGTACAAAACATTCATATTGAAAATATTAATAACTTTTAAGTAAAAGTGTTGTAAAAGATGTCATTTTTTGGGTCAAGAATGGCCCGAAATACTCTACTGTATTTGACATTGTATGTTAATTTAAAAATCTTTTAAACTGTCCAGAAAACCGTTCACCTTTTTTTCAATTGAAGTCCTTACGGTTTTGTTGTAATTTGTTTTTGTAGAAACAGAGTCTCACTCTGTTGCCCAGGTTGGAGTGCAGTGGTGTGACCATAGCTAATTGCAGCCTCAAACTCCTGGGCTCAAGACATCTTTTGACCTCAGCCTCTAGCAGAGTCAGGAATATAGGTGCGTGCCACCATGCCCAGCTAATAAAAAATTTTTTTAGGAGACAGGATCTTGCCATATTGCTTGGGCTAGTCTCAAACTGCTGGCCTCCACTGATCTTCCTGTCTCAACCTCCTGAATAGCTGGGATTACAAGTGCGTGCCACTGCACCTAGCTTATAGTTCACTTTTAAAACACAGAGCTATTGAAACTATAAAGAGATAGGTATCTAGCAACTGTTCGTAAGGAAACATAATTATCTTTCTCTCAAGGATTTGCTTTGAGAGGAAAGCAAAGCAATCCATAAAACCTAGAGTTTGTGCTGTTAGAGATGTGCTGTTAACACATTTGTATATCACTTGACAGTTTACACTCAGCACTTTCATAGCCAATATATTTTGTCTTCGTAATGAACCTATGAAGTATATATGTATAAAAATTTTTCATTTTCTACCATAATACTTATCAGAAAGATCAGGAATAGATGTTTTTTATCAAACATTTCTTCAAAATTCCTTAAGTCAAAGTAACGGGAATTTTAAGTTGCATGGTTTCTTCAGATATACACATTTACATTCTTAATTACGTAAGCCAATACAAACAGTTATACATACTCAACAGGAAAAAGTTTGGTGTGAATGTCTCCCATGCTGGTGTGGATAATGGCACTATCCGAAACTCGTTTAGGTCCTTCAGCTTGAGTAGCTGCCATGACTTCTTCTTTAGAAGGTTTCTCATTAAAAACATCTCGATCAGAATCTGCACTTTTTGTATCTTCTGGTTCTCGTTTGGTAAACTCGAGGAGGAAAGTAAAAAGTGAGTGAACAAATTAAAGTTTTCATCTGGTAAAAATTTTATGAATAGAATTTCTAATTAAGTACTTAAGAAATGTAAGAATTCACATCAGAATCCTTATTTCAGGAATCATTTCCCATCACAGGATGTGTCAGGCAATTAAATTATTTTTACATTGTCTAATATGAAAATGATCCACATAACATACTGAACACATTGATTTCAAATGGAATTTAATTTCTTTTGGGTAGAAATTTTCTTGGGCAAACATTTAACAAGAGTAATTGTTTCATTTGTGGTAGCTCTCAACTTATGCCTTCTAGTAAGGCCTAACGTGCCACCTGTTTATTGCTCACTTCATTATTTAGATTGTTTGGATTTGAATTCCAATTCTGCAACTTTGGGGATGTGAATTCATTTCTTCCGTCATTCATATATGATGATAACAGTACCTACCTTGCAATGAAGGTAGTTGTGAAGATTAAACAAATAGATATTAAGTCCTTGGAGAACAGTACCTAATACATAGAGGGTACTATATACATATTAACAGTTGTTATTACTACTATGAGCAGGACCTCATGCTAGGTAGAAAAAGGATTCACAAAAATGAATCAGTAATGGATCCTTAATTTTTTTTTTCCGCAGTCCCACCTGACCTATCTAAACCCTGAAGCATAGGAGAAAGAATGAAAATTTTCAGTGAAGTTGTAGACATCTCAGATCCTCGGGGTCTAGGAAGAATTGAGAAAAACCTTTCAGTTGTTCAAACTCTGGACTTCTCAAGGCCTGTTTATTTTACTTTAAGCAGAAATGCTCTCTCCTGAGCAACCTCTATCTGATGTCAACTTAATTATGGGAACGTAAAGCTAGTGCCTCCATCTTGCCTAATGTCATTCCTTGATCTGCTTGGATAGATTCCAAATAAACAACCAAGTTAGGATGCTATCACCTTAACATCCTATTCTCTAGTTTTCAAAGGAATGGCATGTCTGTTGTACTATTTGTTTATATGAATTTTTTTAAGTTATGATTTAGCTCATATATGGATTTGTAAAATTATACTTTTATTTCATGATGTTGGATCTGAAAAATGGGACACAAAATTCATATATATGCATACCATTTCAGTTTTGCTTAAGAATATGTACTAGTAAGACTCAGAGAAAATTCATAACAATATTAGCTGTATAAAGCTACAGTGAATGACCATTTTGTTTCTCTATTTTTTCAAACTTTATAATGAATATATACACTTTAATCAACATACAAGTAAACTTGGAAAAGAAAAAATACAACAAAGTTTTTTGAATAAAGTGGATGGAAAATTAGTATATATGTTTTTCGTGTATATCAAGAAGTATCTTTTTTTGCCTCTTTTTGTTTAGCAATAGGGTCTTGCTCTGTCACCCAGGCTGAAGTGTAGTGGTGTGATCGTAGCTCCCTGCAACCTCGAATTCCTCGGCTCAAGAGATCCTACCACCTCAGCTTCCAGCATAGCTGAGACCACATGTGCACACCACCGTGCCTGGTTAGCTTCTTAAATTTTTTGTAGAGATGAGATCTTGCTATGTAGCCCAGGCAGCTCTTGGTCCTGGGCTCAAGTGATTTGCCTGCTTTGGCCTCCCAAAGTGCTGGATTTACAGGGTAAGTCACCATTCCTGGCCAAGAATTATCTTTTATGGGTAATTTTTACTTCATAACAAAGTTAAGTTACAGGTAAAAACGATTAATTTTTTTCTTTCATATACTAACAAATTTTTAGTAACGATTTTGAAAGTTGTAAATGAAATTCTCATCTTAAAAGAATTTACCCATTTAGTTGGAAGGTTTGTTGAGGTAGAGAAACTGCTACTTCATACATTTATCAAATGCTGTTAACCTTAATAGCATTACAACAGTTTACAATATTTTGGAGGAATGAATGAATATATTATAATGTGTTAGTCATTTTCTTAACTTTCTGGATTTAACAGTGAAGAAGACATAGTGCCTGTATTTATGGATTTTATCTTCAGAAGAAGAGCACAGCGTCAGAGACAAAAGAAATAATCGATGTTCACACAAAAAGTGTGACACATCATATGATGGGGAAGCAAAGGAAAAACATAAGCAGGCACACCTAACTCAGACTTAATGTTAAAAAGGGCTTCTAGGCTGGGTACGGTGGCTCACGCCCGCAATTCCAGCACTTACGGAGGCTGAGTCAGGTGGATCACCAGAGGTCAAGAGTTCAAGAACAGCCTGGCCAACATGGTGAAACCCTGTCACTACTGAAAATACAAAAATTAGCTGGGTGTGGTGGCATGCACCTGTAATCCCAGCTACCCAGGAGGCTGAGGCAGGCGAATCGCTGGAACCCAGGAGGCAGAGGCTGCAGTGAGCCGAAGTCACGTCACTGCACTCCAGCCTGGGCAACAGAACAAGATACCATCTCCAAAACAAAAAAAACCAAAAAAAACGGGGGCTTCCAAACTGAGACTTGAAGAATGAGTTAGGAGTTGGAGAGAAGTGTATGGCTGGCAGAATGAATAGCCTGTGCAAAGGCCCAGAGTTTAAAAAGCACACTCAACTACTGTGAATAAGTTCAGTATGGTTGCTGTAGCAAATGAATGAAAAATGAAGAAAGATAAAGCTACAGAAGTGAGGAGGGCCAGCCAGCATAGATAGCTGGGGCACCATTGAGGGGCATTAGGCAGAAAATAAGAGTCACGTTTGGGTTTTAAAAAGTTCTCCGATTGCAATGTGAAGGATAGAATGCAAGGGCAGAGATCTCTATACTTCTGATTTTCCTGCTTGGATGAACAAATAAAATTGTGCTATATGGCATAGTAGTTTGATTTTAACTATCTCAGTCTTAGTTAACATGCAAAGTATTTTTAGTTCTTCAGAGAAAAAAAAAATTCCACAGGAATATATAATTCCAAGGCAGCACCATTAAAATAAAAGTCAAAAGGTAAAAAAGGAAATAATTTGAAGGAAGCTGTGCTAATTTGGGGGAGATAAATTATATTCAAGAGTAAAGGCTAAAAAATAAAACTAAAAAGAAATTTTAAAATCCCACAGTGAAACTATTTTGGATGTAATTATGACTATAACCACTAACTTCCTACCATCTTAAACAACACAAGCAGTTGTGGAAGCGAGGTTGAAAAATGTTCAAAACATGATGGAAAACAGTACAGAAATACTTAAAATCAACTCCTAGTTTAAAATTCTACAATATTAATATAAGATTGTATTCTAGTTGTTTAGGAAGTCTGCTGTTAGTGCCAACATTCTCTTCAGTTGAAGGTACAAACAAAGAAAAGTCAAACCAAACTAGAAGGAACATTATGGTCTAATCTCCTAGTACTTATACATACCATATAAAATCTATTCTTTTTGAATGATGTACAGACTATTGTTGGGTCAGCTTGAATATTCTGAAGAACAGGATTTTCAGAAGCTTTCATCTCTATAGTAGTTGCAGCACGATGCTTTTTGGCTATCCCCTGGAACAAAGCCAATTGCATCACTCTAATATTTTCTTGTTTGCCTAAAATCCGCACACACCTAAAAATATAACAATGTTTTTTATACAACGAAATAACTGAAGTTAATTCCAATTATGACAACTTTACAGATAAAAGCTGGGAATCAACTATCTTATCTAAGTACCACATAACTTGTGGAAGTTTTTTAAAAGTGTTTCTCTACCCCCCAAAAGCTATCAACTTAAAACTGGTAGGCTGCTATAATTTTCAGGTTAAAAAATAGAAATGAGGCCAGGCATGATGGCTCACACCTGTAATCCCAGCACTTTGGGAGGCCGAGGCAAGCAGATCACTTGAGGTCAGGAGTTTGAGACTAGCCTGGCCAACGTGGTGAAACCCCGTCTCCATTAAAAATACAAGAAATTGGCCAGGCATGGTGTTAGGCACCTGTAATCCCAACTACTAGGGAGGCTGAGACACGAGAATTGCTTGAACTCAGGAGGCAGAGGTTGTAGTAAGCCGAGATCGTGCCAGTGCACTCCAGCCTGGGTGACAGAACAAGACTCTGTCTCAATAAAAAACAACAACAACAAAACCAATCAAGGGAATGAAAAGTCACAGACTAGGAGAACAGCTCATAAAGGACTGTTATCCAAAATATATAAAGAACTCTTAAAAAAAAAATCTATACATACAAAGAACTCTTAAAACACATTAAGAACACAACCCAATTACAAAATGTCCCAAGGACCTTCACATATACTTCATCAAAGAGATATACAGATGGTAAATAAGCATATGAAAAGATATTCCACCTCATATGTTGCCAGGGAAATCCATACTAAAACAAGATACCACTACACATCTATTAAAATGGCCCAAATCTGGAACACCGACTACCAAATGGTGGCACAGATGTGGAGTGACAGGAACACTCATTCATTGCTGGTGGGAATGCAAAAGAGTACAACCACTTCTAAAGGCAGTTTGGCTGTTTCTTACAAAACTAAACATTCCGTTATCATATGATCCAACAATTGTGCTCCTTGATATTTACCAAAAGGAGCTGAAATGACTACACAAACACTTGTATGCAGATGTTTATAGCAGCTTTTACACATATCTGCCAAAACTCGGAAGCAACCAAAATGTCTATAAGTAGGTGAATGGATAAACTGGGTACATCCAGACAATGGAGTATTATTCAGTGCTAAAAAGAAATGAGCTATCAAGCTGTGAAAAGGCATGGAAGAACCTTAAATGCATATTACTGAAAGAAGCCGATCTGGACAGACTACATACTATATGATTCTAGCTATGTCACATTCTGGAAGAGGCAAAACTATGGAGATGGTGAAAAGATCAGTGGTTGAACAGTCAGAGCAGAGGATTTTGAAGGCAGTAAAACTACTCTGTATGATAGTATAATGGTGGATACTTTTATATACATTTCTCCAAACCTATAGAATATACAACACCAAGGGTGAACCCTAATGTAAACTATGGACTCTGGGTGATAATGATGTCTCAACGTAGGTTCATCAATGGTAACAAATGTACCACTCTGGTGGGGGATGTTGATAATGGGGAGGCTATGTATGTGTTTGGGCAGAGGGTACATGGGAAATCTCTGTATCTTCCTCTTAATTTTGCTGTGAACCTAAAACTGTTCAAAAAAGTAAGGTTTATTAAAAATAATCAGTCATTTGTTTATACAGTTTTAACTTATTCTTATTAAAATTCCATGTCTGTTAACTGTTCTGCAAAACTTCAAAGATTTTGTATTGCCAAGAACTACAATATAAATATGTTTATACATGGAAATCTACAGCACATTTTTTTCTCCTTAAAATATTAAGTTCTGTTCATTTACATTCAGTGAGAGTATCTGATTGTAGCTATTCTGTACTAAGACCAAATGGACTGTTTTCACAAAAAAGGCTTACTGTGGTTTCATGCATTTTTAACTTTTGATTTTATGTCTAGCAGGATGTAATGCTGAATTCTGTGGTTAAAATCTTTGGCAACATTTAACATGAACCAGGCTAATTTAAATCAATAAGCAAAAGACAGACAAACTTGTTAAAAAAAACACACAACAACTTGAAACTATGCATATCTTCTTTCCATTTCTTTTACAAACATGAGTGGAAACTTCTACATAAGAATATAAACAACCAACAGACCACAGAAAAATCCAGTCAAAACATTTGGTTAAGTTTAGATATTTGGGGCCATTCCACTTGTCTTGGAACAAACAATACTCCCACTGTTCCCATGATGGAGGAAATGGTCCCCCACAAACACATTTTTTTAAAAAATACCTCATATTAAAGCTTACCGGTTTGTCTCTACATTTATAACTTTAATGCCCAGCATTGTTCCATATAGCACGAAGTGTCCAGTTTCATCAAAAACTATATTAATTAATCTTACAGCATCAACCTTCTCCAACTCACGTTCTACAGCCATTCGTCGGCCAAATTCCATGTCTGGTAACTGCTGCCTCATCTGTTGCAGTTCAGTAAACATCTAAGAAATAAACCATTTAGTAACAAAATCTCTATATACCTATATCTGTATCAACCCATCTATCTATATATGCAATGAGAATTTAAATAGAAGCAGAATACATATTAAGAGCCACTAATCGTTTGTACTTCTTAAGAGGGATTCTAAACAGTATGAAATAGACATTAGTAAGTGCAATCACTAAAAAATAGTATTTCAGGCCGTGGTGGCTTATGCCTCTAATCCCAGCACTTTGGGAAGCCAAGGCAGGTGGATCACCTGAGGTCATTTCAAGAACAGCCTGGCCAACATGGTGAAACCCCATCTCTACTAAAAATGTAAAAACTTAGCCGGGCATGGTGATGTGTGCCTGTAATCCCAGCTACTCGGGAGGCTGGAGCAAGAGAATCGCTTGAACCTAGGAGACGGACGCTGCAGTGATCCGAAATCGCGCCACTGCACTCCGGCCTGGGTGACAGAGTGAAACTCCGTCTCAAAAAAAAAAAAAAGAAATCGTATTTCAAAATGGTAACTGGTTCTTCTAATTTAAAACAAAACCCAGTTGGTTAATATAACTACTGGTTTCTCTACAGAATACATCTGCTGCCTTTTAAAAGTCACAGAGTAGCACTTTCCAGTGAAATATAATGCAAGCCATATATGTAATTTTAAAGTGTCTAGTAGTTACATTAAATAAAAGAAACCGATGAATTTCATTTTAATGTTTGATTGAACTCAAAATATCCAGAATATCATCTCAACATTAACAATATAAAAAATTGGGATAGATTACATTCTTTTAAAAAAATATTAAGTCTTTGAAATCTTGTATTTACACTTTCAGCATATCTCAGTTTGGACTAGCCATCTCTCAAGAGCTCAGTAGACACATGGCTAGTAACTATTTATATTGGATAATGCAGCTATAGACTATGAGGTCCTTGTGCAAGGTTATGTGCCTGACATATAACAAGCTCTCAATTTTTGCTGAATGAATTCATCTCACTAATTTATAACAAATTCATGATATTTCAGAAAATGTTTCAAGTTATTTTGACACAGGACAGTGAGATTACCATTAGGTACATGTGGTTTAGTAGACATGACTATTTCTATGAGTGTCCTTTATAGTTTGGAAAATTGGTTTACTTTTGATATTACACAAATTTCAAGATAGGCATCACATCTCTAACTGTATGAACATATTATGAACCTTCCAAAAGAAGATAATGATCTTTATATTGTTTTCTACACAATCTGGGCATCAAACAGCAGCATTCAAAAATAGCTCTCCATTGTAGATGAAAATAAGCCAGACTTCTGTCCCATCTAATTCTATCCTTATTTCCTGCTTACATCAACCAAAATCTTGTGTTTTCTAGATAAGGTTAGAACAATATACAAAACTCAAAGAATCAAAAAGAGGTACGTGTGTTAGGGTATAAGCACAAGGTCAAGGTCTTACAGAACAGTTAGAAAGCCTAGTTGTTAGGTTTTTTTGTCTCTAGTCTCAAAGACAGAGAGACTGATACATATTACGCTGCTTATTTATGTGCCAGGAATAGCCTAGGATGCTGGACTACACATTTTGTAGGGAAGGGCCAATGATCATTTCTGCTGGAGAGAAGACTCAGTTTTTAAGGCATAAGGTCTGTAAGTGGTCATCTGTCCATATATAAGTATTCCACAAATGTTATCCAACCTGGTAAGTATCTGATCAGAATCTTTTTAGAGTGTTCTAGACTTCACAGCAGGGCTTATGTGATACACCAACTGAACAGCCATATACAGTGACCCTGGTTAATAAATACTAAAAGATAACTCACACCATCCCATTCAATTGCTTTTCTGTTAAAGTAGGATTCTGATTGGTTAGAAACTACCCTCCTCCACTACCACCTCCTTGAGACTCCAGTCATTTACTAGTCACTAGCACTGTAAGTAATTTAACTGATGGTTGGCTTTTTTGGCAAGCTCTCATTCTGAATCTCCACTTCTGTCTTAAGTTCTACTACTGACTTCTTGTCACCTCAGGCCAATCATTTAAACAAATGTTGAAGACAACAATGAGCAAATAGAGTGAACTGAGCAGCTCAGAGTATGTGTGTTAAGAAACTTGTGTCCAGAGACTAGATTCTGAATATTCCTTTGCCTAAGGGATCTTGGACGAGCTGCAAGTTAATAGAGTTTTAAAATTTTATTTAAATTGCAAATTATATTTAGTTATCTGCCACCATTAAAGAAAGTATTACCAATAAATGTTTCTCCTTAAAAGCAGAGTGGAAAGCTCTCTTCTTCCAACAAGAAAATGTGTCATGAGGATAATTTGGCTGGCAAACAGATCTTCACATTTGTCTGAAATTATATTACTTCAGACAGACAGACAGACAACCAACTCATTTATTACCACGTGCTACTAACTCAAAAGGGCCACTAGGAAGAGTTGACAATTTATGAAGAACTTACAGCAGGGAATCCAATGCAAATTGGTCACTGCCAAGGACAAAAGAATTGACAATGTCATATAGTAAACATTGCAACAAAGGTTCAATCTGGATAGCCTTGGATTCAGAGAACCACTTGATAGCAATAGTTGCAATCACAAAAACCACTGAATTGCATGGATTAAAAACTCTTATTCCACAACTACATGCTGTAACAAATTCTTGTTAGCAGTCTAACAAGTGATGGCTAGAGTCACTCTTTCAAGATATTTGAATAACTGTGTGTGAGGTAATGTTTTTACTGTTGGAGTTAGAATCATGAGCTAAAACAGATCACACAGGGCTTAGTCTACTGGAGGTGATACACATTAATCAAATAATATGACCGTATCAAATGCTCTAAAAGAAAGAGTGATCTATAGTCACATTAAAAAAAAACTCTGCTGGCTTGGCACAGTGGCTCACGTCTGTAATCCCAGCACTTTGGGAAGCCAAGGCAGGCAGATCACTTGAGGCCAGGAGTTCAAGACCAGCCTGGCTAACATGGTGAAACCCATCTCTACTGAAAAAAAAGAAAAAATTAGCTGGGCGTGGTGGCACGCGCCTGTAGTCCCAGCTACTTGGGAAGCTAAGACAGAAGAATCGCTTGAACAGAGGGCGGAGGCTGCAATGAGCTGGATCATGCCACTGCACTTGAGTGCGACTCTTATCTCAGAAAATAATTAAGAAAAAGAAAACAAAACAAAAAAAACCCAAACTATGCAAGACAGGATGAACAGTCAAAGCCTCCCAGGGGAAGTGAGTCTTCATTTGAAATTTGAAGTACCAGTTCAATAGGTAACGGAGGAATATGAGGAGGGAGGGAGGGCCTCACTCCAAGTGGAGGAAACAACTTATAAAAAGGTCCTGTGGTGGGAGGCATGTTCAAGAAATAAAAAGAAGGCCCAAATGGCAGAATAAGAGGCAGGGAGAACAGTGACTTATGGTTTCACAACATGGTAAGCCATGACTCTGGTCTTGATCCCAAGAACTGAAGGAATTAACTGAAAAGTTCTAGGCAAAGGAATGACATAACCAGATATATGCTTTTAAAAGATGGCCCTGGGTGCAAAGTGGATATTAGGAAGAAGCCAGAATAAATACAGGTAGTAGGCCATGCAATAGATCAGGCAAAAGAGCATGAACTATGGTGACAGCTGTGCTGAAAAGAAATTGGTGTATTTATATTTAGAAAGCAAAATTGGCATAGAAGGGTAAAAGAGTTAAGGATAACTTAGATTTCTGGTTTGAGCAACTAGATGGATACTGGCACCATTTACGAAGGCAGGAAAAGAAAGAGATAGCACCAGGTTTGCTTGTAATAGAAGGCTAGAGAAGTAAATTTAGAAGTAGTCATATGGACAGGAGTGAATAGTGAGAAGGGGTCCTAGAATGAGTTTTGAGGATCTTAAGAGAATAGCTTGCAAACAAAACAAAATTGTAAAAAACAAAATAACCACAAAAATAAGACAATAACTGACTTGGAAAACGCACATCATAAGCCCCTAGAGAAGAGAGTTTCAAAGAGCAACACTACAAGACAGAAACAGTTGAATATCTTTAATGTGCTAAGAAAAAAAATAACGTCTACCTAAATGTCTATGTGTAGAAAAAAGATCTTTCAAGAAAAGGCATAAAATAAAGCATTTTTAGAAAAGTATGGTTAAATTTAAATTACACTTACGCTTAGTGATTCATCAAAGACTCTCATGAGTTTTCCAGTTAAAAACCTGAAAATTCTAACTTTTCTATCAGAACCAATAGTAGCTATTTTCTTCCCATCCGGTGAAAAACATATGCTGGTTGGATAAGCCTTACACTTGGCAAATTCATATAAATCAGTGTCAGTTTTATATTCCCAGTTCACATTTTTGGGGAATTTATATTCATGAGGAGGCCCAGTCCAGTATTCAATCATCCCAGATTTGTCAGAAGACACTACTGCTTTGAAAACTGGGTTTAGCCGTATCTGAGTAAGAGGTGATGTATGGAGTTTGTCAAAAATATGAAGTGGCTGGTTATCTCCTCGGCCATCATAAATGAAAATTTTTCCCGTACTCTTTTCAGAAGCAGCAACTGAAGAAATTGCATCCCCTGGGCAATAGATCCACTCACACTGTCCAGGAAAATAGCTAAAATCGTAAAGAATTGAAAGGGGGGGAAAAAAAAAGGTCAGTACAACAAGCAAGAATCCCTCCCTATCCCACTACCAAAATGTCTTGGCCAGTGATTTAGACAGTTTTGGATTCCCTGCTCAAAAGTAGCAGAGACACAGAATGGGGAGGAACAGCTAAGAATAGTTACTTTTTTTTGTCTTTCTGACCTCATCAATATAATGATAATTCTGAGAATCTGTCAAAACACAAGAAGAGAACTGCATATAGCAGCACATTTATTTCTCTTGGGCAGATAAGGAAACTTAATCACATCTGGACCCTAAGACCTTCTGGGACATTGCTTTTTGGATCTCTCTACAACAGTCTATGTATACTTACTTTAAAATAGGTTAGCATGTAATAGTATACTTTATAAATCCTTTCTTGAAATATTTAAAATCAAATATTTTATTATGGCAATACTTCAAATAAAAATACTGTCCTAAAACACTCTCATTACTACCTAAATCTTGATATTAAAACTCTAAGCTTTAAACATTCTACCTGATTAAGGCATAAAATAATTCAGACTGATTTAATCAATTGTACTAAAACACTCAAAAATGAATGTTGTTTCCTTCAAGGTAGTGATTCTGGGAAGCGAAACTATTATTCTTTTTTTTTTTTTTTAAACCTTCCAGTATTTCTTTATTATACTTAAAAAATAAAATCTAATTTCTTTATCTTGGGTACAAAGTCCTGCAAGATCTGACTCCTGTCAACCTCACATATTCTTGTCCTCTTTCTTACTCTGCTCGACCCATATTGGCCTTCTTTCTGGTTTTTTTTTTTTTTTTTTTAGTTTTGATAAGTATACTTTTTATTTTTTTTAATTTTTTTTAAAATTTAAGTTGTAGGGTACATGTGTACAACATGCAGGTTTGTTACATATGTATACATGGCAATGACACTATTATTCTAACCATGGTGCTGATGCTCAAAACCTTCTGGACCTCTTCTTTAAGAATTTCTATCAAAGTCTGAAATACACTCTTCCAAGTATTCTCAAACGGCAAACGTTCAATATTTGTGAATGAAAAGCTTTGAGGAAACAAACCTGGGGAGTAAGACAGATGATCAAGACAGGTAACTATGTTTGTGCCATTCTAACCATAAATAATGAGACTGATTTCCTTCAGTGGCTCATAAAGTCATAAACTGATTTTGAAGGAAATTCTAAGATTTGAAATTATTTGAATTGTGGACATAATTCAGCCCACAGTTGGAATTCCATCAGTTGGAATTTCTAGAGACAGGGTCTTCAGGAGGTAATTAAGGTTAATGAGCTCATCTGATGGGCTTGTGGCCTTACAAGAAGAAAAAAAGATCTCCCTTTCCCTCTTTCCTCTTCCTTCCTTCTTCCTCCAGCTATGTGAGAACACAGGGAGAAGCAAGAAAGACAGCCCTCATCAGAAATCAAACCCTGATGGAACCTTGATCTTGGACTTTCGAGCCTCCAGAACTGTGAGAAAACAGATTTCTGTATTTAAGTCACCTAGTCTATGGTTTTTTTTTTTTGTTATGGCATCCAAGCAGACTAAGGCAAGCCCCAAAACTTTCTGACACTGTTATGACTTTCAAGCTGACATTTATTTAGATGTGTATAAATTCAATATGTTATCTTAAAAAAGACATGCTTAAAACAAAGTATCAGTCTTCATACTGTACAATCTAACCATAGTTTTAGTATCAATATATTCCAAAGTTTAACATCACCAATAAATAGCTTTAATTCCAAAAATGTAAATAAACCTTATAGGAACTCAATTCTATATTACTGAGATAAGTAAAGCAAGGAAGTTAACCGTAAGTACCAGTAATTAGATATGACGGAGCTCCAGTAATATTACTAAGTAATGTCAATTTGGATATAAGGAATCCTTGTTATGATGCTGTTTAGAAATTTCTGTGATTGATAACAAACCAGAGCAGATGCTTGTAAGGGTTCACTGTATCTAATTTCCGAAGAAAAACCCAAAGGCACATTTTTTTTTAAAGATCTGGTAATATACTATTTAGAAATAACCTATTAAATGATAAAGTCTGATTTACAAATTACTTCAATAAGTTAAAATATATATACTTTTTAAAAGACTCACCCAAGTTTCAGCATGTTGATCATGTCAAAGTTCACTACATCAAACACCTTCATTGCTTTATCATCACCCACAGAACAGAACAATGCTCCCTCAGAGCTAACTGCAATACTCTCAATAACTCCTATTTCAATAAATGAAATTAAAACATTCTAGTAAATACCAATAAAATAAATGTGCATGATTCAAAAAAAAATTTTAAAAAATTTAAAGTCTAATTAGTACAGTTTAGAAAAGAGCTACAAGAAAATGAGGTGAAATTCTTACCCAGGTGACTACGAAAATGTTTAACAAATTCAATTCCCTCTTCTATTTTTTTCCAGAACTTGACATGTCCATCATGACTGGCAGTAATAATAAAATCTGTTCTGCATATATGAAATGTTAAAAGTTAATTTCTAAAACAGATCTATGAATCACTCAGTATTCCCAAAGCAATCATTCACTAAGAATCTGACTTTTGCATAATGGGTTTTTTTAAAAAAACCTTTCTTTAAGCAGACCACTATATTACAGAACACTGTAAATTTTGAAGCTCCTTTCTGGATATCAAAACAGTTACAGCTGCATTTAGTTTAATCTCAAGAGCTAGGATCAGAATTGAAATAAAATTTGAAATTAAAATAAAAATCTCACTAAGAATCACTATACTTTGGATTCCTTATTGCTAAAATTACCCTATAGACAGTCTTTTCACAAGAAAATAAACTATTTGTCAGTAGCTGATAAGTAAATCTAAACATACTACTTTCACATACAACAAAATTCAACAAAAGTTTGTTTTATATCCTATACAAAGTATTTTGGTTACTTAAGTATCAAAAAGATTTTGTACAGAAGGATCTCTCCTATTAGGTATGTAAAAATAGAAATCATTTATGGAAACCCAGTATATGTCAGGTACTTTGTACATATTACCTTAGTAATTTTACAGCAACTCTATGTATTTTTATCATCATTTTATAAGTAAGAAATAGTTTTAAAATGTTAGATGTACTTGCCTCAGGTCCATATAGCTAGAGTGGCTTTCAATCTACCTAACCAAAAAACGTATATTCTCTGTATTACCTTCCATTGCCGTGGGTTAAAAAAACAAAACAAAAATATTTGAGAAGAGAGCGACAGCAATGCTAGTATCTATATGTTGTTCAACACACTGAGAACTTGAGACTAGAAAAGGCGCTAATATTTGGTCAGAATTATCCTATTTTTCATGAAATATAAATATTTTATTTAGATTTATATATGAAATTAAATTTGTCTTCAAGCCATCAAGAATAGACTGATCTACAAAAGCATAAAGTAATCCACCTACTTCCCATAGTCACTGCTAGTATCATCCAAGCCACCATATCTCATCCAGATTTCTATATCAGCTTCCTAACTTCTCTCCCTGTATCCATTCTTGACCTGTTTGAATCCATTCATCTCACCACAGCCAGGGTGGTCCTTTAATAAAAATAAATCTGATGTTACTCTCCTGCTCACAGGTTCAAAACCCGTACAAGAAATAAAAAGTCTTCTAGGATTTAACGCTTGCCTTTTAAATAGCAGCCTAATATGCTATTTAACCTCTCTAAACTTCAGTTTCCTCATTTCTAAAATGAAGAGCATGTACTAACTCACAAGATTATTCTTATGATAAATAAAAAAATTTATGAAAAAGCCTTAACTTGACAGATAAAAAAAGAAAAAGCCTTAGCACAGTACCTGGGACATATTATGAGCTCAACAAATGGTATAATATTACTACAGTTTGAGTATCCCTTATCCAAAATGCATCAGACCAGAATTGTTTTGGAGTTTCAATTTTTCAGATTTTAGAATATTTACATTATACTTGCTGGTTGAACATCCCTAATCAGAAAATCTCAAACGCTCCAAAGAGCATTTCCTTTGAGCATCATGTCAGCACTCAAAAAGTATTGGATTTTGGAGCATTTTAGATTTTGGGTGCTCAACCTGTACTATTATTATCCTTTTCCAAGATCCTACTCATCTGTTTTGAAGGTCCTTTGCTATTCTTAGGGTATCTTAGCCCACATTTTCTCCACTAGTACCAAAGAGGCCAGGTACCAATTATTCGTATCTTAACTAATGTACCCTCTTCTTCAGGGAAGCTCAGACACTACCTGGTTCATTCCCCTCTTGGCATTTATCTCCAAAGACATACATATAAACTAAGGAGTTCTGTCTTAGAGAATTCATTATTTGTATGATATAGGAAAGAACATGTAGGACTTTATTTCAGAACTAATGAAATTAAACAAAAATCTATAAAATTTTAAAATTACCTCTATAAATCTACCTCAAAATTGAACTTTTTTTTTTTTTTTTTAATAAACTTCTCAGAACAAAGTAAAAAAATGTGATAGACTTACTTGGTGCATACCACATGGGTGATAACATCTCTATGCATGTAACTGCGCTCATACATGGATGCACTGGGGAGATTATCAAGATAGACTCTTTCAAACTCTAAGACTGAAGAAAAAAAAGTAAAGTATAAAATATATTTTTAACAAATAAACCAAATACTATCTTGTATTTTATTTAAAATTGTCTACACTCTACTTAGTATTTTCTCCTAGATTTTAATTTTTCTCAATTCACAATTAAAAAATCCAGTATTTTATGTCAGTTTTAACGTCTATTATTTCAGAGCACTGAATAGCACCATGATTTAGTGAGTTACAACAGGTTCCCAGGTATTATATACATGCTAACTGTCCCCAGGACTTAAGAAATGAGTGGTTCTGGCTTAATGTGAATGTTCTATTAAAAAGAAAAGGCCGGGCGCAGTGGCTCACGCCTGTAATCCCAGCACTTTGGGAGGCCGAGACGGGTGGATCATGAGGTCAGGAGATCGAGACCATCCTGGCCAACGCGGTGAAACCCCGTCGCTACTAAAAAAAAATTAGCCAGGCATGGTGGCGGGCGCCTATAGTCCCAGCTACATGGGAGGCTGAGGCAGGAGAATGGTGTGAACCCAGGGGGCGGAGCTTGCAGTGAGCTGAGATCCTGCCCCTGCACTCCAGCCTGGGCGACAGAGCGAGACTCCGTCTCAAAAAAAAAAAAAAAGAAAAGAGAAAAAAAACTTAAAAACTTTCATGAAAATATCACAACCATCTTCCTGACATTGCAGATATAATTTAGTGCTAACTTAAAAGAGTCCAGTGGCCATCTGTAATTTGTCTCAGTTAATATTTAAAGCACTGATTCTCTTTGAAGTTACTGACACTGTGTTTGAAACATTTAAACATGGTACAATTCTTAGATATTTACACCTGAGAACATCCTAGGGGGTATCCAGTTGAATGTATCTCAAATTCTTTCCGAGGGCAAAACCTGGAAAAAATCCACCTGAAAGAGTAGTAATCTGAGGAATGTCAGGAAATACTGATTTACTATATGAGGTATGAACACTTTTACTAGCAAAAAAAAAAAAAGAAAAGAAAGGAAGGGACGGAGGGAATGAGGGAGGGAAGGAAGGAAGGAAAGAAGAAGGGAGGGAAAGAAAGAGGAAGGGAGGGAGGGAGAGAGGGAGGAAGAAAAGGAAGGGAAGGAAGCAGAGAAGGAGGGTAGGGGAGGGGAGAATTATATGTATCCTAAATAAAATAACCCAACGATGGCCAAACGTGTCTAAAAGTTGCTAAATTAAACATGATGAGCTGTTTCAGGCTTGTGTCTGATAAACTACTTTTCCCTTCATTTTTGGGAACAGAACCCCCATTTATATATGGGCATACTGATGTCCAGCTATAACATGACCTTTCTCACTTTCCCCTGGAGTGAGGTTTAACCATATGCTAATGAGTAAAAGTGGAAATGTTTTGTCACAGGAAGTCTTGAAAAAATGTGCCCTTCTTGCTTTCCTCAATCCTATACCTTGGAACTGCGATATGACTGCTGTAATCTTAATCATTCAGAGAAATAAAGATGAGGGCTGTACCTTCGTTATGTTAGGGCAGAAAGCTGGGGAGAGCCTAGGAACTTCTGGAGCCTCCACACCAATCCTGGACTGCCTGTCTTGGTATTTCTACACATAAAAGAAGTAAAGCACTATCTCTTCAACGTCATTGTTATTTTGGGTTTTTCTGTAATATGTAGATAAAGTTAATCCTATCTGATTCAGATTCCTTTTTCTGTGTGATAGTTCATTTGTGGACAAATACTTATTAAGAACAAAATGTGTTCTAAGTCACATGGGCATAAAGAAGAGTAAAACACAGTTCCTGTCCTGAAGAGGCAGTTTAAAGATCAGTGTCATATAATCATGTCTTTCTGAAAATATATACAACAGTCCAATGTCCAAAGAACATGTTAAAGGGGGTGACTCCATTTCTAGAAAGCTGAAACTGTTAAACACTTGTCCATTTAGACAAAATTTTAAATATTTTTGTCACATTCCATGTATGTTTTTTAGTTTCAATTTTTTTCTTCAAACTGAATACACTATTGGCAGTCTTTTTTTTTTTTTTTTGAGACGGAGTCTTGCTCTCTTGCCCATGCTGAAGTACAGTGGAGCAATCTTGGCTCACTGCAACCTCTGCCTCCCGGGTTCAAGCGATTCTCCTGCCTCAGCCTCCTGAATAGCTGGGATTATAGGCGTGCGCCACCACGTCCAGCTAATTTTTTTGTATTTTTAGAAGAGACGGGGTTTCACCATGTTGGTCAGGCTGGTCTCGAACTCCTGACCTGATGATCTGCCCGCCTCAGCCTCCCAAAGTGCTAGGACTACAGGCGTCAGCCACCGCACCCTGCCAACTATCGGCTGTCTTAAAACAATAAACAACTGATTAAAGATTTTCACACCTACTAATTTATATGTCTCAGTTATATTAAGTTTATAAGTCACTTGTCTAGTAACACTAATATCAGCATTTCGATATTTCTGGATTTTTACACTTCTCCTTACTCGTTTAATTAAAGGAGAACTTGCAAAAATATTCATATGCAACAAAATAGTTAAAGACCAGCATAAACGCTTTAATATTCATTCATTAAATAAATACTTAGGCAAAACACTGTACACCAAGCAATGAACAAAAAAGGCGGGATCCTGGTTACTTGCTTACAGTCCTAGCAGTGGAGAGAAACATTCATCAATCACATGAATAAATATGTAAGTAGAAAATGCGGCAAGTGCCATAAATGAAATGGTTAGCATGGAAACATTTAATAAGAGGACCAGGAAGTAAAAATGATAATGCACTGTAAGGGTGTGGGTATACAAGGTTCAAAAAAACAGCTTCTTCAAAATTTGTATACATAAAATTTGAAGGCTACCTATAAATTCAGTGTTGATAGATAACTACCTCAGAATCATGATCAAAGTACTTTAGAAATCCAGTCCAGATTGGAGAAGTCACAGGCTTCCCAGAGAAGATGATAGCTAAGTGCTAAAGGTTGACCAAAAGTCAGTTCAGTGGAAGGGGTGAGGGAAATTATTCCCGGTAGAGACACCATATCTGGGTAGGAATCCAGAGGAAAAAGAGTACATGACCCATTCTCGAGTGATTTTAGAATGGCTGGAGTACAAAGTAAGGGGTTGGAAGAGGAGGATAATGGAAGATGCACTAAGAAGGTAAGGAGAGATCACATCATAAAGGGCTTTATATACCATGTGAGGGAGTTTGGGCTTTAATGAAAATAATGAGCCGGGCGCCGGTGGCCCACGCCTGTAATCCCAGCACTTCGAGAGGCTGAGGAGCGCAGATCAAGAGGTCAAGAGATCAAGACCGTCCTGGCCAGCATGATGAAAACCCGTCTCTACTAAAAATACAAAAATTAGCTGGGGCGTAGGGGCGTGCGACTGTCGTTCCAGCTACTCGGGAGGCTGAGGCAGGAGAATCGCTTGAACCCGGGAGGCGGAGGTTGCGGTGAGCCGAGATAGCGCCACTGCACTCCAGCCTGGGCGACACAAAGAGATTCCATCTCAAAAAAAAAAAAAAAAAAAAAAAAGGAGAAAATAAGGAGAAATCATTGAAGAATTTTAAGGGAAAGTGCTAAAGTACGATTTGAGCTTAGACCACATTTAAAATGTCCTAAATACTTAAGGAAAACAGTTCACAGAAAAACAAGACAAGAAAACAACATAGAAAACTTAACCTACTCCTTTTCCTACCCCTTTTATTTGATAATAATTTGTGATTATTCCCCGTCAGTGACAAAATGCTTCAGCCCATCGTACCAAGAGTATGATTTCAAAACCACAGACTTCGGGTTTTGGATGAAAACAAATCTGTGATCTAGGAAGCTTACGTGACTTTCCCTAGATACGAAAATTTATTAGTGGAAGTGTCAGAGTTGAAATTATCTTTACCTACCATGATTCGAAACAAGCACCGCCTTCCTCTCGCGCCCCAACATTAACGCATTAACACCACGCCTGAACTAAAGCCTTAAAGAGAACTAGTACCCTTTTCCATATCTAAATAAGAGTTCAAAATTCCAACTTCATGTGGCTGCTGTGGGGAGTAAATGAGAGAAGCCAAACACGTAAATATAGGAAAATGTTAGTTTTAGCATCCATCATAACAAATCAACACGTTGTACTACGCTTAAATCACTATTTCGTTAAGACATGCAAGTATGGAGTGGCTAGAAGTGAGGACGGCCCTCTGTTCTGAGGGCACAAAACTCCACACACCATCCCTCTTCGGATCTGGCTTGAACTCAACCCTCCCACTCGGCGAATGCAGCACTCCAATTCGTCCGGTACTATGTCTGCAGCTACCTTTCCTCTTCTTGGCCAGTGTTGCCTCCACAGGTAAAGGCCCAACCCAGCGCTCTTCGTTCTCCTCATCGTTCTCCTGGGACACCGCCACTGCTACTGCCAGCTCTCTTTCGCTGAGTTCTGTTTTTTCCGATTCCTCCGGGTCCCGACGCCTTCTCCGTCTCTGCTGAAAATCGCTACCACTTTCCGCCGCCATGTTGTTCGCGTCGCCAGAAAAACCGCGACACACAACACGGCAACCAATCCCAAAGCAGCGACGCAGTCTTCTGTTAGCGTCCGAGCGAGCTTCGGGATTGGCTGGGGTGGGAAAGAACAGCTCCAATGGGCATGCAGCGCGCGCAGACGTCCGAGGCTGGCAAGCGCTGCCTACGCAGCGGGGAGGCGACCTGGAGTTTGTGGCGCTGTGATGGTAAGAGCTGAGCTGGGGAGGGCGATATAACGGTTGAAGCTTGTGGAGCTCCAGTCCGGAGGGCGCAACCCTTACCGCTGGCGAACTGCATACCTGACTTCCAAACCCGGCTTTGAGCCCCGTTTTTCTCGGCTTCCCGCCCGCCAGCGCCAGCTCCAGAACCTCGCCAGTATCTAGAGAAAGATGGAGGGGTGGGGACAGAAGGAAGTGGTTAACTCGCGGGTTTCCTTTCAAATGCACTAGACCTGTTTTGTCTCCTGACCTTTATTCTCACACAGTCTCTGAAGAAGGTGGTGAGTGCTTGTTACCGTTTCTGGGGATGGAGGGGAGAAGCAGCTACTTCAAGTAACCAAATGACCTAGGGCAGAACGGGTCGCCCTTCTGTGTTCTCCCTGGTATAGGATTTCATCACCTGGCAGTCATCTGAACTCTTTCTCCTCCTTCTCATCTGTCTTCTTCATTTTTAAAAAATTAGGTAAAAAGCACATAACATAAAATTTATAATCTTAATCTCTTTTTAAAAAAATCAAATACAACTTGTCAAAAATGACCTCCGTAAAACACTTTTTTTCTCCGCAGTTACTTTTGCACCAATCCAATGAAATCCTCGTGGTAAATCTCTTCTCTACTTTTGCCTTGAGATAGGCACCATGTACGGGAAGGAACTGCCCCCCCATAGTAGGCTCTTTATTTCAAAGGTTCCCATTGTTTGACTATTCTACCTAGCAAGTCTCATTTCTTCTCTGCCCTCTGCTCTCATCAGACTACTTTCTTTTCTGTCTCACAAATTTCCCTTGTTCGTTCATGCTTCCCAGTCTTATGTGTTTATGCTTGAAAGCATCTCCACAGCAATCTAGCCTTCATGTTTACAACTCATTTTTCAGAGACCATGGCAATAATGAGGATGAAGATGATAATGATAATAATAATGTAGCTAGTTAACATTTATTAAGCATTATTATGGACTAATTCCTTTATTCCGGGTTGGTTTCTCTAACCTTCACTATCTTGAATTCTGATAGTACTTGCAGGCAGTGGTGTATACTTTACCATTTCATAGTACTTCTGACTACCTGAAAGCATATCATGTGTTTAGTTATCCATTCATTTATATTGTCTGCATGAGAATGGAAGCTCTATGAGTACAAAGACTTTTTCACCTACACAGTGTCTGACCAATGGCATATATTAACATATTTGTTGAATAAATGAATATATTTTAGAATTATGTGGGGGTTTTTTTGCTTATTTCGTGTATATTAATCTTTTCCCAATTAATAGTGCAAGTTTCTTTAAGTATAGTATTATCCCTAAATAAAGAGATACTGTTTTTCTTCAATAAATGATTAAGTATTGTAGTCTTAACTGGGGACCTCAAAAGGTTGACTTGTTCCCTTTCCAGGAAGATAGGTTTAAGGATACGAAATATGGGAAGGGGAAAAGTTAAACTCTTAAGTGTGTGTGTGTGTGTGTGTTTTAATTAAACAACTGAAATTTATTTCTCACAGGTCTAGAGGCTGGAGATTCAAGATCTTGGCACCATCATTTTCTGGTTCTTTTGATGACCCTCTTCCAGGTTACATACAGCTCACATTTTGCATCCTCAAGTGGTAGAGAGCAAACTATTAAATGTTTTTATATGTTTTTATTCTAATGCCACAGTAAATCGCCACGCCAGATAATTTGTTGACTATCTATCCCTCACCCTCCACCCCCACCACATGTGCAGAGTTTTGCATTACTTTTGCATATTGATAATATATTTTAGTGGTCAGTAAAGAAATATTTATGTTTGACTTTTTCGCTTAAAAATATTCTAAAATTGATGATGACTGATTTTGGCTTTGTAGACTTTAACTATGTCTTATGGGTGTAGCAGGTGAGATATTCAGCCTTTTACTAGTTGACATTCAAATTGTTAACAGCAAACACTGATAAAGCTCTTTATATGCTAGCTACATTGCTTTTATATATATATACACACACACACACACACACACACAATTCTCATAACCCTAGGGAATATTTAATGTTATCTTCATTTTATAGGAAAGGAAACTGATACACAGGAAGTTTAAGTGACTTGCCCAAGTCTCATAGCTGTTAAGTTATCAAAACTGGGATTTAAACCTATATAGTCTGGTTGCAAAGTTCATACCTTTAAAGTTTTTTTTTTCTTTAAATAATGCGCCATAATTGTTTAGATTTACGCAGACATATCTATCTTTAGGATTATTCCTAGGAATAGAACTTCTGGGTCAAAAGAAATGCATGTGGAATTTTGATGGATATTATCATACAAAGTGGTTGTTCCACCAACAGTGCAAGCTTCTTATTTCACATGCTTACCAGTGTTATCTCTTACCAATTTTACATTATTGCCATTCTGAATGAAAATTAATGCTTGTTTAATTTGCATTTTCATAAATTATATATGAGCTTATGAATGTACTTTTTCTGTATTTAAAAGGTATTTGTTTTTTCTTTGAGTTCCTCATTCGTATCCTTTGCGGGTTTCTGTTGAACTGTTTTGTTGTTTACGTTTTTATTGTAAAAATGCAGACACAAACCCACACAAAATAAATGTAAAGTTTACTAATTATTATGAGGTGAACACCTTACCATCTTGCTAGTCAAGAAATAAAACTTTGATAATTACCTCAGAAATCTCTCCATTTGGCCCATCCCAGCTACAACCCTTCTCTCCCTTCCACTCTTTCTCCAAAGTAATTGATATCCTGACTTTTTTGGTAATCTTTTTTTTTAATTTTTTTTAATGGTGAGTTGTTTGGTTTCTTCTTACGAATTTGTAGGCACTCGTTATACATTAGGAAATTAGGTCTTGGGTTGCCATATATATTACAGGTATTTCTCCTAAGTTTGGGGGTTTTAAATTTTAACTTTGTTGATGAGATGTTTGTCCATGAAGAATTAAAAAAAAAAAAATTTATGTAAAGATTTTAGTTTTGCTTAGAAAGGTGTTTCCTAGTCTAAGATTTAAAAAGTTTCTGTGTTTTCTTCCTATTTTTTATGATTTCTATTTTGGGTTTTTTGAGGGAGTGAGGAGTGACGTAAAGATTGAGGTATGAATTTAGACTTATTTTTTTCTCCACAAGTACTGATCAGTTTGTTAAAAAAAAAATAAAAGGGAAAGATTTATATGGACTAAAATATACAATTAAAAAACAGTATTATATATAAAATACATATCTATTTGGGTTATTTTTTTCTCCTTGATTTGCATTGTCATCTCTGTCATATGTCATGTGTCCATATGTATGTGAATCTAGAAAGTCAAGAAGGGCTTTGTATTGTGTTCGTTGCTCGATTTGCCTATTTTTGTGCCAATTCTACATTGCCATAATAGTGTAGGGTATGTCCTCCCATCTTATTTTTCATGAGGAGCTTAGGCTAGTTTTAACCCTTTGTACTTCCATGTAAGTTTTAGAATTTGCTTGTCAAGTCCCATAAAGAGAAACAAAAACTTTCAGGATTTTGGTTAAGATTCAGTAGCTCAACTTGGGGGAGAATTAATGTCTTTACAATGTGGATCTTTCAGTTCATGAATATGATGTATCTTTCCATTTATTTAGGTTTGCCTTAGAACTTCTTGTTAATAAGTTATTGATTAAGCAGTATAAAATGCCGAAGTTCCATATGAATAAAGATATTGAGGAGGCATATTCTGGTTTGCATTCGATGTGGGGTAGACATCCTCATTCTTTATTGCACTGTCTACCTTCTTAAAATTGCCCGGTTTTGAATCTTATTCCACCAGATTTGGTAACCCCCTTCTATTCTTTGCAGGAATCATCTAGCAAGATTGTTTTACTCGCCCTCATTCCTTGAAGATTTTTAGCTCCTGGCTCACTGTTGCCCTTTGCAGTACTACTATCATCATTCTTAGTGATTTTAATATCCTTGTAGATGATCCAATAATTTGGCCTCTCTTTTTCTTGACCTTCTCTTCCCTAGTGATTATGTTCTCTCTCTCGTATTAGCTGCTTATTCCTATGACCATTCTTTCACTTTGTCCCTGTCTGTGACTGTGGTGCTACACCATAGAAGAAAACATAACAACCATGCTCTGGTTTTACTTTAAACTCATGATACTAATCTCAGGTGAGCCTGTAATGCTACTGCTGAATAATCCTGTAACTTTATCCTCTCCCATCTTTTTATATATCTGTTTTATACATCTCTTTTTCCTGTGCCCTTAAACTTGCAATACTTTCTTCCCATCCTTTCATAGCTGATGACTGTAGTTACCATTTACTGAGAAAAGAGAAACAATCCACATGGAATTTCTACAAGTTCCTAGCAGCACGTCTACTTACCTACCTACATCTACACTCTTGATATTCTGATGACCCTCCCATTAAAATGCATGAACTGCATGTCCATTTATCTTAAGCCAACCCCTCTACTTATGTACTAGATCCCATTCTTTCTTTTCCCCTTTCTCTTTTATATTAGCAATATTTCTTTCTTGTATTGTACCATATAAAGATACTATATTTTCTCCCATCTTTAAAAAAGAAAAAGTCTGTTTTAACCCTATATCTCCCTCCAGTTAGTAACCGTATTTCTCTCTTTTGCTTTAAAGAAAAAAAATTTGTGTGTGTGGTTTTTTGTTTTGTTTTGGTTTTGTTTTTGGTATGGTCTTACGGTCTTGCTTTGTCACCCAGGGTGGAGTGCAGTGGTGTGATCATGGCTCACTGCAGCCTCAGTCTCCTGGGTTCACTGGGCTCAAGGGATCTTCCCACTTCACCTCCTGAGTAGCTGGGATTACAGGCATGTGCTGCCATGCCTGGCTAGAGAAAAAACTCTTGAAAACATTTCATATACTTAATATTTTTAATTCCTTGCCTTCCATTCTTTCTTGAATCCACTCCAATCAGACTTTTATTCTTGCCATTCTTCTAAAACTACTTCTATAAAGGTTATCTGTGGCCTTCATTTTTGTATGTTTACTCCAATAAAATTGTTGTAATAAATTACCCCAGAATGTAGAGGTATAAAACAACTATTTATTATGCTCATGGGTTTTGTGCATTAGAAATGCAGACAGGACACAGCAGGGGCAGCTTCTCTGCTCTACAGTATCTGGAGCCTTGGCTAGAAGATCAAAGCCTAGGGGCTTAATTGTCAGAAATCATCATATGTATGTCTGGCAGTTGATACTAGCTTTTGTCTGGGAACCTCAGTTCCTTTCCACATGGACTTCATGTGATCTCTTCCTTTTGTGCTACTTTGGGCTTTCTCATAACGTGGTGCCTGGGTTGCAAGGGTGAATGTTCCAAGAAAGAGAAAGCGAGAAGTTAGCTATATTGCCTTTTGTGACTTAGTCTTGAAAGTCACGTGGTGTCATTTTCATTGTATTCTGTTTATAAAGACAGCCACAAAGTCACACTCAGTTTCAAGGGGAGGGGAAAAAGACTCTGCCTCTTGATGGGGGAATACAACCTGAAATATTGCTGTGACTATTTTTAGAAAAAACATTTTGTTCCTCTTTATTACTAAATACATTGTCAGTTCTCTATAACTTGACCCGTCTCCAGTGTTTGACAGTTATCATTCCTTCCTTGAATACATTCTTGGATTTCAGGACATCATGTTCTTGATTTTCCTCTTAACTTACTGAGTGCTGCTTCTCAGACTATTCAGTTGGTTCTTACCTCAATAACTCCTGGCCTGAAGATCTCATTTCTATCTGCACGCTCTTCCTTTTCTTATTTCACCCACCCTCACAACTGTAAGTACAGTCATGTATCACTTACCGGGGATATGTGCTGAGAAATGCATTGTTAGATGATTTCATCATGTGAGCACAAACCTAGATGGTATAACCTACTACACACCTAGGATGAATACTGTAGGTAATTGTAACAGAATGGTATTTTTGTATTTAAACCTTTCTAAACATATAAAAGGTACAGTAAAAAATATGGTATGAAAGATAAAAAGTGGAACACCTGTCTAGGGCTTTTACCATGAGTGTAGCTTGTAGGACTAGAAGTTGCTCTAGATGAGTCAGTGAGTAGTGAGAAGATGTGAAGGCCTAGGACATTACTGTACCCTACTGTAGACTGTAAATACTGTACACTTAGGCTATACCAAATTTATTTTTTAATTATTCGATAATAAATTAACCTTAGTTTGCTGTAAGTTTTTTGCTTTATTTTTTTAATTTTTTAACATTTCAACTCTTTCGTAATAACAGCTTAAAACATAAACATGTTGCATAACTGTGCAACAATATTTCCTTTCTTTTTTTATTTTCTAATTTAGAGACAGAGTTTGTCTCTGTCACCCAGGCTGAAATGCAGTGGTGTGATCATAGCTTACTATAACCTTGAACTCCTTGGCTCAAGTGATCTTCCTGCCCCTGTCTCCTGAGCAGTTAGGACTACAGGACTGTGCCACCTCACTGAGCTAATTTTTAAATTTTCTTTTAGAGAAGGGGGTCTCACTTTGTTGCCAGGCTGTTCTGGAACTCCTGGACTCAAGTGATCCTACCACCTTGGCCTCCCAAAGTGGTGTGATTACAGGTGTAAGTTACTGCACCTGGCATATTTTCTTTATGTCTTTTTTTTCTAGCCAATTTATATATTTTTATTTTTTACTTTTTAAGTTTCTTTGTTAAGGACGAAGACACACATTAGCCTAGGCCTAAGGCAGGGTGAGGATCGTCAAGACCTCAGTAGGCAATAGGAATTTTTCAGCTCCGTTGGAACCACTGTTGTATGTGCGGGTCTGTGATTGACCAAAATGTCATTATGTAATGTGTAACTCTTACCTATGTTATGATGGCTGTCAAATTCATATTTATAGCTCAAAACTTTCCTTTCAACTGTAGACATGTATCTCTAATTGCTTAATTAGCAGCTCCAATAATTGACACCTCAAATGTAGCATATTCTAAACTGAGTTTTTAATCAGCACTTCTCCCATGTTTGCCGAATCTGTCTTTTACCATCTTTCTCACCTCAGTAACTGGCAACGTAATAATTTACTTCTCTCTTTGACAGTCCATATACGTGCTGTTAAGATATTCTGTTGGCTCCGTCTTGAAAATATATCCAGAATTGGACATTCAGTGCTGCTTCTATCAGTATTATCCTGGCCTACATCTTGCTTGGGTCATTGCAGTAACTTTCTAATTGGTTTTCTTGTTTCTGTCCTTACTGCCTATAGTTAACCAGAGTTGTACTGTTAAAATGTAATTCAAATGATTAATTCCTCTGTTTGAAACTAATTGCTTATCATCTCAAAGTCCTTAAAATAGCCTACCAAGCCCACATGATCTCATCCCTATTGTCTCTCTGACCTCATATTCAACTCTGTCTTACTTAATCTGCTGTAATCACACCAGCTCCTTCATTACTGTGGAAACATGACAGTCATACTCCTGCCTCAAGGCCTTTGCACTTGCAGTTCCCTCTGCCTGGACCCTCTGCCCCTGTTCATCCCTGTACTTCATTTCTTTATCTTCTTCATGTCTTCTTACTCAGTTGTCAATTTCTCAGTAACCTTATATCACCACCTTATTTAAAATTATATTGTCCTTGCCCTAGCATTCCCTGTGTTTCTTCCCTGTCTTTTCTCCATGGCACTTATAAATCATTTTTTATACTACAGTATATATATGTTCTATTTTTTATTTTGTTGTCTGTTTTCCTTATTTAGAATAAGGTTCACGGTAGGAGGAATTTTTGTCTATTTTGTTCGTTGCTGTATTCTTATCCCCTAGATGAGTATCTGGCAGGTAATAAGTGTTCAACCAATACTGCTGAATGAATAAATATTTTTTGCTTTAGTTTTTCTTCTACAGCTAAAAAATCGCAAAGCACATATCAATGAATCAACAAGATCTAGATCCAGATAGTACTACAGATGTGGGAGATGTTACAAATACTGAAGAAGAACTTATTAGAGAATGTGAAGAAATGTGGAAAGATATGGAAGAAGTATGTATCAAAAAATAGAAGTGATAATATAAGATGTAAATCAACTTCAATATTAGACTCAGGAAAGAAATGATTGTTGTGCTAGTTTCCAAAAGCCATTATGTATGATAAATATTTATATAGCTTTTAGACCTATAAGCATTCATTCAAGAAACTTTACACTAGATAAGCTATAGAAAGAAAAATTTTGGCAATCCATGCTCCCAAGGAGATTACCATTTTATGGAAACAACAGCCATTATATTATGTTGTAGTACAATATTAGATGTATTATAGAAGTACAAAGACTATACTTAGGAGAAGTCCTAAACCCAGATGAAGGGGTCAAGGATAGCTTTTTAAAAGAGGTAATTACTGGGATAGGTGCGGTGGCTCACACCCGTAATCCCAGCACTTTGGGAGGCCAAGGCTGGGGGATCATGAGGTAAAGAGATCGAGACCATCCTGGCCAACATGGTGAAACCCCGTCTCTGCTAAAAATACACAAATTAGCTGGGCGTGGTGGTGCATGCCTGTAGTCTCAGCTACTCGGGTGGCTGAGATAGGAGAATCGCTTGAACCCGGGAGGCGGACGTTGCAGTGAGCCAAGGTAATGCCACTGCACTCTAGCCTGGTGACAGTGGAGTGAGACTCTGTCCCCCCAAAAAAAAAGAAAAAGTAATTACTGATTTCGTTTCTAAAGAATAATTAGTAGTTAGCCTGTAAAAGTAGAAGTAGTATACAAAGCATGAAGAAGAAAATGTGTAAAAGCTGAGAGAGTTGACAGAACACTAAATAGAATATTATGTATAATGTACATTAGGAGAAGGACTTCTAGGGTAAGAATGGAGAAGTAATCAGGGGCAAGAACATAAAGGATTTTGTTGAGTGTGTACTAATGGGGAGCCACTAAAGGATTTTAAGTATGGAAGTGACATGATCAGATATGCAGTTTGGGAAAATTACTCTGGTGTTTTTGAAGAAAATCAAATGCAGAAGAGTGAGACTACAGATAGAAAGCATTTAGGAAGCTCAAGTAATAGTCCTGGTAAAAAGTAAGGAAGCCCTAAGTATTGTCATTGCAAATGGAAGAGTGAATTCAAGAGATAAGTAAGTAGGATTAGAAGTTAATTGATGTGCAATGGAAGGGATATATGGTTAGTTTTAGGTTCCTGGTTTGGGTCATTGGGTTGTTGATGGGATTATTTCCCCAAATAGAGAATATAGAAGTGGGAAGAACACATAATTATGAGTGAAAACATAAATTAATTTAGAAAATGTTGTTTGAAATGTATGTACCTTTTCGAAGTTGGTGAGATAGAACTGCCTTTGGTACACTAGAATATGTTGGTGAAAATTTGTTCTACTTAAAGTAAGCTTGTCCAACGCGCGGCCCAGGATGGCTGCGAATGCAGCCCTACACAAACTTTCTGAAAGCATTATGGATTCCTTTTTTTTTTTTTTTGCTCATCAGCTATTGTAATGTATTTTGTGTGTGGCCCAAGACAATTCTTTTTCCAGTGTAGCCCAGGGAAGCCAAAAGATAGGGCACAGATATTTTCAGCATCTTATTCTTCCCAGTAAAGTTTCAGAATTGGGCAAATTAGTGAGGTTTTTCTCTTTTCTTACAATTATTTTTAATATAAATACTTGGTATTTTGTATTATTAATATATTTTCAGGATAATTTTTATAATCCTCCCACCTTTTATTTTTTGCTTCAGGTATTTTTTCAGTATAAAAATTTGGATTTTAAAATTACTTAAAATTTGTATAGAGAAATGCTGCACTACAAATGAGCAGAAATAGAATTTACTCATATTTTTATCTCATATAATTATCATGAACAGTTTTGTACTTTTTTAACGGCACAGAAACAATGTCTCCTGAAGGCTTTATTTTCTTAGGATTTCTTAGGATCTTTACTATTTTCTTACTTGTTATTTTTCTATAGTGCTATCCCTCATATTTTTTAATCTCCCACTTCCAGTTATCTGACTTATAATTCATTCTAGCTATTAGTTTTTGGGTTTTTTTTTTTTTTTTTTCCTCTTCATTCTAGTGTCTCTTTTTACTTGTGATGTATTCACCTTGGGACTTGTTTGGCTGCCTTAATCGTCCTACTTACAAAGTGAAGAATTTCAACAAACTCTTCTCCATCAGATGTTTGTGGTTTAGAAGAGTGTTATATTGGCCTGGTACGAAGGAGGAGGGGAAGGGAATTTTCTGTGAGTTATCGTGTGTGACTTGCTTTTTTTTATTTTTTAAATCAAGTGTCAGAATAAATTATCACTTACTGGAACCGAAACACTCACTGATTCAAATGCTCAGGTATGAATCTTCTATTTCTTCCTAAAAAATACAAGGTAAGTGGAATTCATTGTATTTTGGAAAAGAAATATATCTGTCTATATTTTTCTCAAGTTTAATAGCTTTGTTAATACCTGTATGCTTAATCATTTGGAAAACTTCTCACTCTTCTTACTTTAAGAGTTGGGAGAATATTCTAAAAACTTACTAGAACAAGCTATTATAAATAAGAGGTTTTTTTTTATTATTTGTCTTTTAGCAGCTATACATATATTTAACAACTGAGTAAATTGCTTGTTGGTTGCTATTTTGCTACCTTATTAAAATTAGAAGAAAGACCAGTCTAGCCTACATGGCAAAACCCCGTCATTACCAAAATGCAAAAAAATTAGCTGGTCTTGGTGGTGTGGTCATATGATCCCAGCTACTCAGGAGGCTGAGGCACGAGAATCAGTTGAACCCAGGAGACTGAGGTTGCAGTGAGTTGAGATTGCGCCATTACACTCCAGCCTGGGTGAAAGAGCAAGACTGTCTCAAAAAAAAAAAAGTATTAGAACAAAGACTGCTAACTTTGTGTTAGGTATAATAGTCACAGATATATTACTATATGTGTCGAATCTGAATTGATTTTACTCTTGGCCTACAAAAAGGACTAAGATATTCATTATAATAATCAGAATTATGGAATTGCTTTAGGAATAGGTCGGTGGATCAGTGAAACAGATTAAAAATTAAAATTGCCTCGAGCAGCATGAGAGTTAGGAATGCCAACCCCTTGCAGAGTATTAAAGTATTAAGAATGTTTATATTTTCATCTATGTATAGCTATGAATAGTCCACAGGATATGACTTTGTTTTCTTCTTTTGTAGCTATCATTATTAATTATGCAGGTAAAATGTTTAACCGCTGAACTCAGTCAATGGCAGAAAAAAACACCTGAAAGTAAGATTCTTATTTTAAATTTGAATTTTTTGTAAGCCTATTAATGACAAATTAATTTAATAATTGTAAGAAAAATTACAAGATCCATTTGGCCTTTCCAACATCGCCCAAATTTCAGTGATACTGAGAAGCCACTTATTTTTTTTCTTTCTATAAATTATTTTGTGCTGCTTTTGTTGTTATTGATAAACATATCTTACATTAGATTATAATAAGCTTGATTATGGAGGCGTTATTATATCCATTATGTTATCCTCATAGACACTTAGACTGCCTTATGCTCACTAGAAATGGTAAATTGTTTTTTTTCTTCCCAGTAATCTGAGAGTGTTGTTCTTTTTTTTTTTTTTTTTT
>NW_012108375.1:601433-601893 GCF_000951045.1 Mandrillus leucophaeus
TAGTTCTTTTAATTGTGATGTTAGGGTGTCAATTTTAGATCTTTCCTGCTTTCTCTTGTGTGCATTTAGTGCTATAAATTTCCCTCTACACACTGTTTTAAATGTGTCCCAGAGATTCTGCTATGTTGTATCTTTGTTCTCATTGGTTTCAAAGAACATCTTTATTTCTGCCTTCATTTCGTTATGTACACAGTAGTCATTCAGGAGCAAGTTGTTCAGTGTCCATGTAGTTGAGTGGTTTTGATTGAGTTTCTTAGTCCTGAGTTCTAGTTTGATTGCACGTGGTCTGAGAGACAGTTTGTTTTAATTTCTTTTCTTTCACATTTGCTGAGGAGTGCTTTACTTCCAACTATGTGGTCAATTTTAGAATAAGTGCGACGTGGTGCTGAGAAGAATGTATATTCTGTTGATTTGGGGGGGAGAGTTCTGTAGATGTCTATTAGGTCCTCTTGGTGCAGAG
>NW_012108375.1:604153-604837 GCF_000951045.1 Mandrillus leucophaeus
GGTGAATCTGACAATTATGTGTCTTGGAGTTGCTCTTCTCGAGGAGTATTTTTGTGGCATTCTCTGTATTTCCTGAATTTGAATGTTGGCCTGCCCTACTAGGTTGGGGAAGTTCTCCTGGATGATATCCTACAGAGTGTTTTCCAACTTGGTTCCGTTTTCCCCGTCACTTTCACACACACCAATCAGACGTAGATTTGGTCTTTTCACATTATCCCATGCGTCTTGGAGGTTTTGTTAATTTCTGGTACTTTTTTACTCTTTTTTCTCTACACTTCTCCTCTTGCTTCATTTCATTCATTTGATGTTCAATCGCTGATACTCTTCCTTCCAATTGATCGAGTCAGTTACTGAAGCTTGTGCATTTGTCACATAGTTCTCGTGTCATGGTTTTTATCTCTATCAGTTCTTTAAGGTGTTCTCTGCATTGATTATTCTAGTTATCCATTCATCCATTCTTTTTTCAAGGCGTTTAGTTTCTTTGCACTGGTTACGTAGTTCCTCCTTTAGCTCTGAGAAGTTTGATCAACCGAAGCCGCCTTCTCTCAACTCGTCAAAGTCATTCTCCGTCCAGCTTTGTTCCATGGCTGGCAATGAGCAGCGTTCCTTTGGAGGGGGAGATGCGCTCTGATTTTTTGAATTTCCAGCTTTTCTGCACTGCTTTTTCCCCATCTTTGTGGTTTT
>NW_012108375.1:607004-607370 GCF_000951045.1 Mandrillus leucophaeus
TGCAGGTTTGTAACATATGTATACATGTGCCATGTTGGTGTGCTGCACCCGTTAACTCATCATTTACATTAGGTATATCTCCTAATACTATCCCTCCCTCCTCCCCCATCCCCACAATAGGTCCTGGTGTGTGATGTTCCCCTTCCTGTGTCCAAGTGATCTCACTGTTCAATTCTCACCTATGAGAGAGAACATGCGATGTTTGGTTTTCTGTTCTTGCGATAGTTTGCTGAGAATGATGGTTTCCAGCTGCATCCATGTACTTACAAAGGACTCGAGCTCATCCTTTTTTATGGCTGCATAATATTCCATGATATATGTGTGCCACATTTTCTTAATCTAGTCTGTCACTGATGGACATTTGGG
>NW_012108375.1:607420-645033 GCF_000951045.1 Mandrillus leucophaeus
CCAGAGGTGGAGTCTACAGAGGCAGGCAGGCAGGCCTCCTTGAGCTGGGGTAGGCTCCACCCAATTCGAGCTTCCCGGCAGCTTTGTTTACCTACTTAAGCCTCAGCAATGGTGGGCGCCCCTCCCCCAGCCTCGCTGCCGCCTTGCAGTTAGATCTCAGACTGCTGTGCTGGCAATGAGGGAGGCTCTGTGGGCGTGGGACCCTCCGGGCCAGGTGTGGGATCTAATCTCCTAGTGTGCTGTTTGCTAAGACCCTTGGTAAAGCACAGTATTAAGGTGGGAGTTACCCGATTTTCCAGGTGTCGTGTGTCTCAGTTTCCCTTGGCTAGGAAAAGGAATTCCCTTCCCCCTTGCACTTCCCAGGTGAGGGCATGGCTCGCCCTGCTTCAGCTCTTTCTGGTCGGGCTGCACCCGCTGACCAGCACCGACTGTCTGACATGCCCCACTGAGATGAACCCGGTACCTCAGTTGAAAATGCAGAAATCACCTGTCTTCTCTCTTGCTGACGGTGGGAGCTGGAGGCTGGACCTGTTCCTATTCTGCCATCTTGTCTGCCCCCCTAGAAGAGGTTTTTTTTTTTTGTTTGTTTTTGTTTTTTAAGACAGGGTCTCATCGTGTTACTCAGGCTGGAGTGCAGTGGCACAAGCATGGCTCACTGTAGCCCCGATCTCCTGGGTTCAAGTGATCCTCCCACCTCAGCCTCCTGAGTAGCTAGGACTGCAAGTGTGCACCACCATGCCTGGTTAGTGGTTAATTTTCTTATTTTTTTGTAAAGATGGGGCTTTACCCTGTTACCCAGGCTGGTCTTGTACTCCTGGACTCAAGGGATCCTCCTCCCTTGGCTTACAGGCTTGCCAGTAAATTGTTTCTGAATGAATGAGATTTACCTAGTGGAAGAGAGAAGCTATAAAGTTAATTTATTTTAGATACTTACACAAAAGGGCCACATGGTTTATATGGTTTCTTGTGTCTTGTCCAACTGGTGCCAACTATATTTTTGTCTTCAGTTAGGGAATAGAAGACAGCATAAAAATTTATAATTGTGATTCTCAACTAGTACATCTTTTTTTTTTATTATGAAAGCTTAAGTTTCTCTATGCAACATATTTCTATACAGGCACACCTCATTTTATTGCAGCTCACTATTACACTTTGCAGATGCTGTATGTTTAACAAATTCAGTTTGTAGTGAACTTGTGTCACGTTTTGGTAATCTCTCAATATTTCAGACTTTTAAGTTATTATTACATCTGTTAGAGGGAATCTGTGATCAGTGGTTTTTGATCTTACTATTTTAATTGTTTTGAGGAACCACAAGCTGTACCTGTATAAGACAGTAAATTTAATCAGTAAATGTTGTGTGTATTCTGACTGCTCCACTGACCAGTTGTTCCCCCATCTCTCTCCCTCTCCTTGGCCCGCCCTTTTCCTTAAAACACCATAATATTGAAATTAGGCCAATTAATAACCCTCCAATTGTTTCTAACTTTTTAAGTGAAAAGAAGAATTGCACATCGATAACTTTAAATTAAAAGCTAGAAATGACTAAGTTTCATGAGGAAGGCATGTCGGAAGCCAAGATAGGCCAGCAGCTAGGCTCTGGCGCCAGTTAGCCAAGTTGTGAATGGAAAGGAAAATTTTTTTTTTTTTTTTTGAGATGGAGTCTCGCTCTGTTGCCAGGCCGGAGTGCAGTGGTGTGATCTCAGCTCAGTGCAGTCTCTGCCTCCTGGGTTCAAGCTATTCTCCTGCATCAGCGTCCCAAGTAGCTGGGATTATAGGCGCATGCTACCACACCCACCTAATTTTTGTACTTTTTTATTAGAGACAGGGTTTCACCATGTTGGCCAGGATGGTCTTGATCTCCTGTCCTCGTGGTCCACCTGCCTCGGCCTCCCGAAGTGCAGGAAAAAATTTTAAAGGAAATTGTAAGTGTTGCTCTAGTGAACACACAAATTATGAGAAAGCAGAACAGCCTTATTGCTGTTACAGAGAAAGTTTTAGTGGTCTACTTAAATGATCAAACCAGCCATATCATTCCTTAAGCCAAAGCCTAATCCACAACAAAGCCCTCGCTCTTTTCAATTCTACAAAGGCTGAGAGAGATGAGGAAGCTGCACAAGAAAAGTGTGAAGCTAGCAGAGGTTGGTTCATGAGGTTTAAGGAAAGAAGCCATCTCCATAACATAAAAGTGCAAGGGGAAGCAGCAAGTACTGAGGCAGAAGCCCCAACAAGTTATCCAGAAGATCTGGCTAAGATACTTGAAGGCAGCTATGCTAAATAGCAAATTTTCAATGTAGACAGAACAGCCTTCTATTGGAAGAAGATGCCTTCTAGGACTCTCATAGGTAGAGAGGAGAAGTCGATGCCTGACTCCAAAGCTTCAAAAGGATAGGTTGACTCTCTTGATAAGGACTAGTGCAGCTGGTGACCCTGAGTTAAAACCAACACTCATTTATCATTCCAGTAATCCTAGGGCCCTTGAGAATTATACCAAATCTACTCTGCCTGTGCATTGTAAATGGAACAGTAAAGCCTGGATGACACTACACCTGTTTATAGCATGGTTTATTGAACAGTTTAAGCCCACTGTTGAGACCTACTGCTCAGGAAAAAAAAAAAAGATTCCTTTCAAAATATTACTGCTCACCATCTCTTCACTCAAGAGCTGTGATGGTGATGTACAAGGAATTTAATGTTTTCATGTCTGTTGATGCAACATCTGTTCTACAGTCCCGGGACCAAGAAGCCATCTCAACTGAAGTCTTATTATTTAAGAAATACACTTTGTAAGGCTATAGCGGTCATAAGTCCTCTGATGGATCTGGGCCAAAGTACATTGAAACCTTCTGGAAAGTATTCACCATTCTAGATGCCATTAAGAACATGCGTGATTTATGGAAGGAGGTCAAAATAACAACATTAACAGGAGTGTGCAAGAGGTTGGTTCTAACCCTTATGGATGACTCTGAGGGGTTCAAGTAACTACAAATGTGGTAGAAGTATCTAACTAGAATTAGAAGTGGAGTCTGAAGATGTGACTGAATCACTGCAATCTCATGATAAAACTTGAACAGATGAGGAGTTGCTTCCCATGGATGAGCAGAAAAAGTGGTTTCTTGAGACGGAATCTACTCCCATTGAAGATGCTTTGAACACGGTTGAAATAACAACAAAAGATTTATAATATTACATAAACTTTGTTGGTAAGGCAGTGTCAGGGTTTGAGAGGAGTGACTAATTTTGAAAGAAGTTCTGCTGTCCGTAAAATGCTATCAAACAGCATCTCATGCCACCGAGAAATCTTTTTGTGAAAGGAAGAGTCAATCAGTGTGGCAAACTTCATTGTTGTCCTATTTTAAGAAATGGCCACAGCCACCCCAACCTTCAGCAGCCACTAACCCGATCAGTCATCAGCCATGAACACTGAGATAAGACCTTCCACCAGCAAAAAATTACAACTCACCAAAGGCTCAGATTAGGCATCTCAGTTAGCATTTTTTAGCAATAAGATGTTTTTAAAATAAGGTATGTACATTTTTAGAAATAATGCTAATGCATAATTTAATAGGCTACAGTATAATGTAAACAAAACTTTTATATGTGCTGGGAAAACAAAAGATTTGTGTGACTCGTTTTGTTGTGATATTTGCTTTAGTGTTGGTGGTCTAGAACCAAACTTGGACTATCTCCAAAGTATCCCTGCATTTGGTATTCTATTTGGATTGTACCCTCTTTTTCTATACGTCTCCCTGCTTCTTTCTTCTCCCACTCTGTTTTCTTTCCTTTAACTGTCCTACACCCCATGCTTCCCTTCTTAGTCTTCTTTGTAGGCTTATCATTCTCTTTCCCAATTAATTGAAATTCCGCTAGGAGCAGTCTTCAGCTGTTTTCTCCTCATTCTCTTCCTATACAATTTTATCCATATTCTTGCTTTAATGACTGTCTTCATGCCAATGTCAACCATTTTTCCACATCGGTACTACTACCTGTTAGTCATTAATTTGAGCATTTCTGATAGGTGTGTAGTATTAAACAATTGTGATTTTAATTTGCCTTCAACCGTATGTCTTACTGCCTTTTCAGTAGTAAGCATCTCAAAAACTGCTCATACTGAAATTTTGTTTTTTGTTTTTTGTTTTTTGTTTTTTTTTTTTTTTTGAGACAGTCTTACTCTGTCACCCAGGCTGGAGTGCAGTGGTGCAACCTCAGCTCACTGCAACCTCTGCCTTCCAGGTTCAAGCAGTTCTTGTGCCTCAGCCTCCCAAGTAGCTGGGATTACAGGTGCCTGCCACCATGCCTGGCTAATTTTTACATTTGTAGTAGAGACGGGATTTTGCCATGTTGACCAGGCTGATCTCGAACTCCTGACCTCAGGTGATCCTCTTGCGTCAGCCTCCCAAAGTGTTGGGATTACAGGTGTGTGAGCCACCATGCCCAGCCTCAAATATTAAAATGTTCAAGTTCTCCAGAGGACTCTATAAGCTATACCAGCATTATATCTTCTGCTCCTATTTTTATGTGTTATATCTATAATAATAACTGCTGAATGTTCATATTCTCCAGAGGACCCTATATGCTATACCAGCATTATATCTTCATCTCCTGTTTTTATGTGTTATATCTATAATAACAACTTCCATATTAGTATACTAGAGCTATCATAACAAACTATGGATTAGGTGGCTTAAACAACAGAAATTAATTTTCTCACAATTCTCGAAAATACAAGTTAAAGATCAAGGTGTCAATAGGTTGATTTCTTCTGAGGCCTCTCCCCTTGGCTTGCAGATGTCCATCTTCCTGTGTCTTCACATGGTCTTCCTTCTGTGTCTTAATCTCCTCGTTTTATAAGGACACCAGTCTTATTGGATTAGGGCCAACCCTAATAACCTAATTTTAACTTAATTACCTCTTGAAATACCCAATTTCAAATGCCATCATATTCAAAGCTATTGAGAATTAGGATGTCAACATAGGAATTTGGGGGTGGGAGCACATCAACCACTCACAACTTACAAATCTATATATTTAAACCAGACTTCTCTGCAATATCAGACTCAAGTATCTTTGTACTCCTAGGCGTCTTTTCCAAAATATTTTATAGACACCTCAGATTCATAAACTGACCTTTTCTGTTTCCTCATTCATTGAATGGAGCATATTTGATCAGTTACCAATTTAAGAGTCCTCCTAGATTCTTCCTTTTTCATTATGCACATATAGCACATTTGTTAAAATTAGAATAGTTGGGCGTGGTGGCTCACGTCTGCAATCCCAGCACTTTGGGAGGCCAGAGCTGGTGGATCACCCGAGGGGGAGAAAAAAAATTGAACAAAAACATTAGAACTAGAACATATGGCTAGTTACTAAGTATCGAGTCCTACTGTCACAGATTTTCTTTGGGTTTTCATCCCCAGTCCATTAGATTATTATAACAGACTTTTTTATCTCTTGACCACAATGGGTTTCCCCCACCCTGGCAATGACAGAAGTTTTCAAACTTAAAGAAAAGTTAAAAAATATATATATAGTTAGCTGCAGTAAACTCAGAGACCAGATTCTACAGTTACCAACATTTCTCAATCTTGTTTTAGGCTTTTTTGGAGTGGCTTTATATAACATACATTTATTATCTCATAATTTCTGTAGGTCAGGGGTCTGAGGACATTTACTGTTTCACGGTTTCTGCCGGTAGGAGTCTGGACATAGCTTAACTGGATCCTCTGCTTAGGAATTTCATGGCTGCAATGATAGATTGTCCTCAAAGGCTTAAGGAGGGATCCATTTCCAAGCTTACTGAAGTTGTTGGCAGAATTTATTTCCTTGTGACTGGGATTTATGGTAGCTTTAGTCTATGTTTTTGTTCTTTCTATTGTTTGTTCTTTCTTCCTGATCTTCTGACATTCCTTTTATTGTTTCTGTTTCAAGAACTTTCTTGAGCCGTTCTTTTAGAGTTGATCTGCTGACAACAAATATTCTTAGTTTTTCTTTATCGGAGAATTTCTTGATTTCTCCTTCATTCCTGAAGGATATTTTCACTGGATATGCAATTCAGGGTTGTTTTCTTTAGGAACTTAAAAATGTTGTGCCACTTACCTCTGCCTCCCTTGGTACTGATGAGAAATGTGCTGTCATTCTGATGGGCTTTGCTTTATAGAGAAGGCTTTGTGTGTGTGTGTGTGTGTGTGTGTGTGTGTGTGTCTGCTTTGGGGACTTTTTCTTTGTCTTCAGCTTTTAGAAGAATAGTTATGTATCTTGGCCTGGCTTTCTTTGGCTTTATCTTACTTAGGAGTCACTCAGATTCTTGAATATGTAGATTTATGTCTTTTGCAGAATTTGAGAACTTTTTAGCTCTCATTTGATGTATTTTTTTTAGCAACTCCCGCCACCTTCTTTCTCCTTTCCTGGAATTTCAGTAACATGAATGTTAGACCTTTTGTTACAGTTACCCAAGTCCCCAAGGTTTTCTTTAGTTTAAAGAAAATTTTTTAGTTGTGGTAAAATATAAACTTTACAATTTTAACCATTTTTAAGTATATAGTTCACAGTAGTGTTAAGTACATTCACATTTTTGTGCAGTGTATCTTCAGAACTTTTTCATCTTGCAAATCTGAAACTCTAAACACATTAAGCAGCAACTCTCCTTTTCCATCTTCCCCCAGCCCTGGCAACCTCAATTCTACTTTCTATTAATTTAATTAGTTTAGATACCTTATATAATGGAATCATATAGTATTTGTGTTTTTGTGGGTGGCTTATTTTACTTAGTGTAATGTCCTCAAAGGTCTTCCATGTTGTAGCACGTTAGAATTTCCTTCCTTTTTAAAGGCTGAATAGTATTCCATTGCATGTATATACCACAGTTTGTTTATCTATTCATCTGTCAGCGGAAACTTGAGTTGCTTTCATCATTTCATTACTGTGAATGTGAGTGCTGCTATGAACATGGATGTGCAGTTATCTCTTTGAGGCCCTGCTTTCAATTATTTTGGATGTCTACCAGAAATAAAATTAGTAGATCGTATGATAGTTCTATTTTAAGTTTTTTGAGGAACCACCATACTATTTTCCATAATGGTTGCACCATATTACAATCTCACCAACAGTGCACATGGTTTCAATTTCTCAACATCCTTGTCAACACTCGTTACTTTCTGTTTTTTTGATAATAGCTGTCTGCTATGGCCTAAATATGTCCAGCGAAATTCATGTTAAAACTTAATCACCAGTATGATAGTGTTAAAAGGTGGGGTCTTTAGGATGTGATTAGTGAGCTTCTTATGGAGGTTGAAGGGGGTGTCTAGTCTTTTTTTCCCCCTTTTGCCTTCCACTATTTGAGGACTCAGCAAGAAGACACCATCTTGGAAGCAGAGAGCAAGCCCTTCCCAGACACTGTAAATATTCTAATACAAACCTATCTATGAAGCACATGTAGAAAGTTCTTTCCTGTTAGAAGGCTTTCTAGAATAGCAGATATCTTTGAAAGTTTTCAGTAGCCTATCATTTGAGAAGTTTCAAATAGCACTTCATTAGGAAAGGAAAATTTCTAGTGTAAGGATTGAACACATTAAAATTTGCTATACAAAATTACACATTTGTTTCTACTCATCAGGCTGGCAAAAATTTTAGAAGAGTTTTTAATGTTTCTTGCTGTTTTTTCTTCATAGCTCATGGGAATTCTTTAGAAAGGAAGCTGACATTCTCGACTCAGATTCAAAATGCATATTTCATTCTCCGAAATTTCATTTCTGAGAATCTGTTCTATAGAAATGAGAGCACCAGTACATAAAAACATATATAAAAGTCTGCTTACTGCATCCTTGTTTGTTATGGTTAGAGACTAGACACAAAGTTAGTCTAAAATCAAAGTGTTCAATCAATAGGGAAATCACTCAGTATATTATGGTATATTCATTTTGGAATATCAGGCAGCCATTAAAAGTTATGAATTAGACCTATATAAGTCTAGGTTTTCCTGGGGGCTTTATTGAGTGAAAGTAAGATGAATATAATATGTATGATATGATCCCATTCTTATAAAACCAATGATGATAAAAATAACCCTCTTAAGTGTATGTATATGTATGTTACATATGTGTACATAGGATACATGACTGCAGGGAAGGTATTTGAGGAACACACTATAGATTATTAGCTTTGCTTTTGAGGGTTTGAAGAACAAAAGAAGAAAAAAGCAGTAAATGGTACATAAATAGGATCAAATTTATCTAAAATTTTATGTAGTTGGCTATATGTGCAAAGATGTTAAACATAAATAAAATGAAAACTACACACATTTCATAAAAAGTTGTGTATTATCAAGGCAGGTGGATCACTCGAGGTCAGGAGTTCAAGACTGGCTTGGCCAACATGGTGAAACCTCATCTCTACTAAAAATGCAAAAATGAGCGGGCATGTTGGTGGATGCCTATAATCCCAGCTACTCAGGAGGCTGAGGCACGAGAATTGCTTGAACCAGGAAAGTGGAGGTTGCAGTGAGCCAAATCGCGCCATTGCACTGCAGCCTGGGTGACAAGAGGGAAAGTCTGTCTTGTGGGGAAAAGAGTTGTATATTATGTAAATGGAGATGGAAAGAATTATCTTAGAAAACTGCAAAATTAAATTCTTGATTTTTGAGAGTTAACGATGTGTGACTTTGTTTTGTTTTTGTAGTAATTCCTTTGACTGAAGATGTTCTCATAACATTAGGAAAAGAAGAGGTAAGCCACTCAATGAATTTGTAGTGACCCCAAATAATTTCTAACTAGATCTATTTTAGATAAGTTCATAACATAAGAAATAGGATGAAACTACTCTAAAACCATATTAAATTTTCCGCTTTTATTTATGTTTTATTGAACATAATATTTGAATTTCGTTTTGTTATGTTATGTTATGTTATGTTATATTATTTTTGGGACGGAGTCTTGCTCTGTTGCCCAGGCTGGAATGCACTAGCACAATCCTGGCTCACTATAACCTTTACCTCCCAGGGTGAAGCGATTCTCCTACCTCTGCCTCCCGAGTAGCTAGGATTACAGGCACGTGCCACCATGCCTGGCTAATTTTTGTATTTTTAGTAGAGACGGGGTTTCACCATGTTGGCCAAGCTGATCTTGAACTCCTGACTTTGTGATCCGCCCGCCTCGGCCTCCCAAATGCTGGGATTACAGGCGTGAGCCACCACACCTGGCCTAAGGATTTGAATTTTGAACTCGATTTTTGCATCAGAACTATTACTGAAGTTAATGGTTATGTGTAAACGTTAATCTCATACCTAGTTTTTAGTTGATTAAACTTCATAATAAAAGCAAAATATTAAACATAGCTTAATGACCCCATACATGCATCTCTCCTTCTGCTGTGGACTAAATATTTATGTCTCCCCAAATCCATATGTTGAAATCTATTCCCCAGTTGATGATATTAGGAGGTGAGACCTTTGGGAGGTGATTAGGTCCTGGGTGTAGGACCTTCGTAAATGAAATTAATGCCCTTATAAATGTCTGAAGAGACCAATGTCCTCCTCTTCCATCATGTGAGTACGCAACTAGAATGTACTGTCTATGAAGACGTGGGCCCTCAGTAGACATTGAATCTTGGACTTCCTAGCTGACAGAATTGTGAGAAATAAATTTCTAGTTTTTATAAGCTACCCAGTCTGTGGTATTTTGTTATAGGAGACTGAATGAACTATGACAGAAAGTTGGTACTGAGAAGTAGAAGTGATACTATAACAAATACCAAAAAATATGGAAACATCTTTGGAACTGGGTAATCAGTAGTAGCTGGAAGAATTTTGGAATGTGTGCAAAGGCCTACATTGCTGTGAGCTGACCTTTAAAGGTGATTCTGGTGGGAACCGAGATTATAAGAGAGCTGTAGAGAAAGCCTCAGTTTTCTTAGAGAATACTTGAATAGTCCTGAAAAGAATGTTGGTAGAAATATGCACAGTAATGGCCATTTTGATAGGTCTCACCTGGAACGAAAGAACATGTTTCCAAGGATAGAGAGGAAAAAAATCAAAATATTTTTCCTAGTCTCCCTTACCACTCAGTATAACATAGCACTTCTGTTACCAAAATGAGTGGGGAATTCTCCTCACCAGCAACCAATTCTTTGGCAGATTCTGCAGAAGATGATTCTCTCCTAAACACCAGTTGGGTGTCCTCTTAATTCACTTCAGTTCTGACACAATCTACTTGGAGGTAGCATCAAATCCAACAGATTGGGCACTCAGTCCCACATGCTTAACCCTAGTTTCAGATACCAGTTGCCAGTAATAGATTGTAGCCTGTATTCTGACTGACTGTAAATCAGGGGTTTCCATGATCCCCTCCTCCTCAGGTTTGATTAATTTGCCAGAGCAGCTCACAGAACTCAGAGATAAACTTACTTTCATTTACTCATGTGTTGTAAGAGGTATTACAGAGGATACATGGCTGGGCATGGTGGCTCACACCTGTAATCCCAGCACTTTGGGAATCTGAAGAGGATGGGTCACTTGAGCCTAGGTGTTCAAGACCAGCCTGGGCAATATGGCAAAAGCCTGTCCCTACAAAAAAAAAAAAAAAAAAAAAAAAAAAAACTGTAGTCCCAGACACTTGGGAGTCTGAGGTGGGAGGATTGCTTGAGCCTGGGAGGTTGAGGCTGCAGTGAGCCATGGTTGCATCACTGCCTTCCAGCCTGGGCAACAGAGTAAAACCCTGTCTCAAAAAAAAAAAAAAAAAAAGAAAAAAGATACAGATGAACAGCCAGATGGAAAAGATGTGTAGGGCAAGTCATGGTGGAAGGGACATGGAGCTTCCATGCCATCTCTGGACATGGTACTCTCCAGAAACTTGCCTGTGTTCAGCTATCTAGAAGCTCCCCATACCCAGTTCTTTTGGGGTTTTATGGAAGCTTCATTATGTAGGTATGATTGATTAAATCATTTGTCGTTGATGACCAGCTTAACTCTCAGTTCTTCTCCCCTCACCAGAGTTTTGAGGGGCGGTGCTGGAAGTCCTAACTCTCTAGTCAGGTTTTGGTCTTTTTTTATGACCCGCCCCCATCCTGATGTTACTGAGGGGCTCCCAGCTATCACTCAACTCATGCATAAAAAGATACCACAATAGGGGTAAAGACCAAATATATGTTTTACAGTATCACAATGTTATTGCATAGTGGAGTAAATATCATTCTTGTTATAAAGAGGCAAAGAGCTTGGCTGAATTGCATTCCTGCCCTAGTGTTTTGTGAAAGATAGAACTTACAGGAATGAAGTTGAATCTTTGAGGAGATAGTTAAGAAAAGTGTTGAAGGTATGGCTTGACTTCTCTTACCTGTGTATAGTAAAATGTGGGAAGAGAAAAATGACTTAAATTGATAATAAAAAATGAAGCAGAATTTAAATGTTTGAAAAATTGTCAGCCTATCCATATTGTAAAGAATGAGAAAGGCTGTTTGGGAAAGAACTTAAAGGGTGTGGCCAAATGACCATCTGATAAGGAGATTAGTCAGCTATCTCAACTGAAGCCAGGAGCTGTTATTCAAAACAATGGAAGAATGCAATGTAAGGGCTACTGGAGTCTGTGGGACCTTGAGCTGTACTGCCTAGCATGAACTCATGCTGTGGGCTCTGCTCCCTATACTTAAACTGTGTTCATCAGTTGCCCCAGGTGCAGCTTCCGTGTGTCTAGATGTGGCAGAGGCTGCAGTGGTCACCCTTCTGGAGGGTCATATCTCCTCCAGGGTGCAGAATGCAGAAGCCAGGGGTAATGGCTGGTTCCACCTGGGTTTTAAAGGAAGGAGCCTCCTGGCAGAGCCTTCAGCTTATGACATCAGCCCAGGAGTGCCATGGTGCCCAGGCACAGCGATACTGTGAGTGAAGCACAGACAGAGCTGCTGGAGGGCCATTTTGCCAAGCTGTGGGAACAAGGATGCTCAGAGCTGTGGAGCCCCAAATCCCTGCTCAGCAAAGCTGCAGGGGCAGAACCTCCTTCACTAGTGGGCCTGGAAAACAGCATCGAACCAAAGATTATTCTTGGGCCTTAATATTTAATGTTGTTTACCCTGTTGTGCTGGGAGTTAATAGGGACATGTTACCCCTTCTTTCCTATTTTGGAATAGAAATGTCTGTCCGATGTCCCTCCCACCATTTTATTTTTGAAGCACAAAACCTGTTTGATTTCACAAGTTCACAGCTGGAGATCAGTTTGCTTCAAAATCTATTGTACTGTGAATTTTACTCATTTAATTTAAATCATATTTAGATGAGATGTTAGACTTCAAACCTTTGAGTCGATGGTAGAATAAGTTAAGACTTTTGTGGCCATTGGGATGGAATGAATGTACTTTTGCATGTGAAGAAGACATGAATTTCTGAGTTTTAAATATGAATGTCCAGACAAGGATCATAGAACTTTCTCAAACCTTAAATGTCAATAATGTCATGTTTTTAAAGTGTCAGTTCATAAGGTTAAAATATAGAAGAGAAGGTAGAAGCAAACAAAAATTTTTACAAGTTATAGAGCATGGAAAGAGGTAAGTATGTGCCTAGAGACAGAAATCATGATGGAAAGAGTTTGTCTGCCCCCACAGAATTGAAGAAAGTCTTGGGATTTGAAGGAACCTGTTACTGCAAAACTCTGAGTTCAAGTGTGGAGCTAAAATCAAGGCTATTTCTTTAAAATAGGAATATAGATGGTTAAATTTTCTTAGCTTACTGTTGCTAACTTCTTACCCATATATTTGAAAACTGGAAGTATATGATATGGAGACAGTAAACTAGTGAGGCTCTTGACTCAGGGATACCAGGTTGGGTGGTTAGTAGGGGTGGTGTGCAGGTCAAAAGTCAGAAAGATCAAGTTAACATTTTTATTTTGCATGGTGTACTGCTAGTTCCCTCCATTGCTGTCTCTGTCTGCAGAGGTCCCTAGTGTTTTATGAAAGATAAAACTTACGAGGAATGAAGCTGAATCTTTTGCTGAGGAAATACTTAAATGAAATGTTGAAGGTATGGCTTGGCTTCTCTTGGACTGTATAGTAAAAGTGAGAAGAGAAAAATGACAAAGAAATTGCTAATCAAAAAAGAACATAGCCTTAGACGGGAGATAAAATATTTTCAAGAGAAAATATTTCTAAGTAATAATATATGGAGTCCCCAGTGAAAAAGCAGGGTGGGCACACATCATGAAGCCTTATTCATAAACATAGCATTCTTAATAAGTTTTTGAATTTTAAATATGAATGTCCAGACAAGGATCATAGACATCTGTGAAATGTCTCCAAGCTGAAAGACAGAAGTTCAAAACAACTGAACAAAGATGAGCCTCAAGGAGAGACAATTCAGGGAACCAACGAGAATTTAAAGAAATAATACCATCCACAGGATAAGAAAAAATTTTGATTCCACAAAATAACAATGCCAGTTTTTTAAAAAGGACCACTTTACACCATCTGGGATGGCTATAATCAAAGAACAGACAATAATGTGGGTTGGTGAAGAAGTACACAAATTGGAATAGCAATACATTGCTAGCGGCAGTATAAAATGGTATACTATTTTAGAAAACAGTATGGAAATTTCTCAAAAGGTAAAAGAGTTAGTATATGACGCAGCAGTTTCATTCCTAGATATATACCCAGGAAGAATGAAAACGTGTGTATCCACACAAAAAGTTACACATGAATGTTCATAGCATCATTTTTCTTACAGGCAAAAAGGGAAAACAACCTCAAATATCCATCAATTGATGAATGAATAAAATGCAATATATCCTAACAGTGGCACATTATTGGACAATAAAAAGAAATGAAGTACAGGTACATGCTAAAATATGGATGTACCTTGAAAACATGCTAAGTGAAACAAGCCAGTCACAAAGAACTGTTGTCCTAGTCTGTTTCCTTCTGCTATTACAGAGCATCACAGACTGGGTAATTTATTTTTAAAAAGTTCATTCACCAGTTGGGCGTGGTGGCTCACACCTGTAATCCCAGCACTTTGGGAGGCCAAGGTGGGTGGATCACGAGGTCAGGAGATCGAGACCATCCTGGCTAGCATGATGAAACCCTGTCTCTACTAAAAATACAAAAAAATTAGCCAGGCGTGGTGGTGGGCGCCTGTAGTCCCAGCTACCTGGGAGGCTGAGGCAGGAGAATGGAATGAACCCAGAAGGCGGAGCTTGCAGTGAGCTGAGATCACGCCACTGGACTCTAGCCTGGGCAACAGAGCAAGACTCCATCTCAAAAAAAAAAAACAAAAGTTTATTCTCCTATAGCTGAAAAAGTTTATTAAAAAGTTTGTTCATACATAGTTGCAGGGAGAATTGAGCACATCTATGCAACTCTACTGGGAAAGAACTCCTGTAAGCTTATCCCGTGTGCCTTTTTCTTTGTCTATATTAATGTTTCCTCTCACTTTAACTCCAACAAAACAAAGTTCCACTTTTTTTAACTGCAGAACTTTAAAAAGGTTGAGAATCTAAGAGCATGGTGTTGTTTCTGGTAAGGGAGGGCCATCTTACTGTATTATAGCACAGCAAAAGGATAGAAGGTGGAAATGAATACAAGAGACAGGAAAAGGGGGGTTGAACTGCTATGATAACTAACCTCCTCTGGCAATTATGGCATTAGTCATTTCATGAGAGTGGAGCCCCCAATTGCTTCCCAAAGACCCTACCTCTTAAAACCACCACAGTGGCAGCCAAGTTTCTGTAGTCATGGAAATGTAAAGAATGGGTCAGGAATGGGAAAAAAAGGACAATTGGAATAATAGAAGAAATAAAGCTAAACTCGAATTACGAAATTTTACTATTAGAGGTTGGAGAATATTAAAAAATGGAAGGCAAGAAATAAATAATACATGGACATTTTCTCAGAATAAAAGGTAATTATTCTCCTAACCCCCACCCCTATATACATATATTTTTTTCTTTGAAACAGGTCATTACTCTATTGCCCCGGTTGGAGTGTAGTAAGATTATAGCTGTCTCATCTCAAACTCCTGGGGTCAAATGATCTTCCTGCCTTAGCTTCCCAAGCAGCTAGGAGTACAGGTGTGTGCCACCATGCCTGGCTAATTTTTATATTTTTTATGTTTGTTTTTTCATAGAGGTGGGGTCTTACTGTGTTGTTCAGGCTGGTGTCAGATTCCTGGTCTCAAGCAGTCCTCCCACCTTGGCCTCCCAAAGTGCTGAGATTACACGCGTGAGCCACTGTACTTGGCTTAGATAATGATTCTTTACATTGAAAAAGATCCACCAAATTTCCAACACAATTTAGAATGACCCATGGTAGATGATCCAGCAAAATTTTTCCCTTTCGAGCAACTCTTAGCAACCCCAAACTAGCAACTGTAGCTTAGAGTGGCCAAAATCCAAACTTGATGCAGTGCCAGCATCCTTCCCAAAAACTTTCATTTTAGCTATTTTTCATTACAGTTAAAAATAAGAAGGGGATTGTATATTTAGCTTGCTTCTCATTTTACATTTTGTTGTATATTCAGTGAGCCAGCTCTACAGGAACTGGTTCTATGATTGTATATTTTACTAGTAACTTCTACCTACAGTAACTTACCGCAGTGCAGCTGTTGTTTTATACCATCGGTGACTTAGTAACCACCTGGCATCAGAGTTGACCCACCCTGTAATCCTTCCTTTTCTTAAACAGTGCTTTCCTCATGTTTCAGCTAGCAGGAGTTATTATAGCAAATCTCATTTGTAATGCTAGTTGGGTCAGAGTTTTCTTTAAGACTACCCTCAGGTGCAATGATTTGTGGGATAGACTCACTGGACTCGGAAGAACTGCTGTTCTCTTGGTTGCAGCTTATTAAAGTGAGAGAGAACATTACAATGAACAAAGGAAAAGGCACATGGGATAAGCTTACAGGAATTCTTTCCCAGTAGAGTTGCATGGATGCACTTAATTCTCCCCGCAACTATGTGTGACATCTCATGTGGTGAGTTGGCAACCAGGGAATCTCACTTGAGCCTTGTTGTCTAGGGTTTTTATTGGGGGTCAGTCGGGTATGCATGCAGTGCTTGTGTGACTGACCTTAACTATGTATACTCCATCCACCTAGAGTAAAAATGCATTCAACACAAATCACATAGTTATCATAAACTCTCTAATCAAACTGGTGCCATGTGACCCAAGGCTCTAGACATAGAAAAATGCTCATCAAGCAGAATATTCCAAGGGCTCAGAGCTTATTTTCAGGGAACTGACCAAGGGCAGTTCTGAAGACAGGCTTTAGTAATGTCAAGGTTTTTGCAATCTAGGCCTGCTGAGTTAACTCTTTACTGCACAATTGTCTTTTCACCTCCCTCCCTCCCTCTCTTCCTCTCTTCCTCTCTTCCTTCCGTCCTTGGCAGGGTTTTGCTCTGTCACTCAGGCTGCATTGCAGTGGCATCATCTCAGCTCATGTAGCCTTGACCTCAGGCTCAAGGGATTCTCCTACCTCAGCCTCCTGAGTACCTGGGACTATGGGTGTGCACCACCACATCTGGCTAAGTTTTGTATTTTTTTTGTAGAGATGGGATTTGCCATGTTTCCCAGGCTTGTGTGCACTCCTGGGCTCAAGTAATCTGCCTGCTTCAGCCTCCCAAAGCGCTGGAACTACAGGCATGAGCCACGGTGTCCGACTCCTTTTCACTTTCTCTGTGGTGTTTTGGAGAACTTAAGTTCCTAATTTGATTAACTCCAAACTCAAGTTTTCTATTAAGGTCTGAACTCAAAATCTAAGAACTGTTTGCCCCATTCAGGGTCACAAAGATTTTCTCCTATGTTTTCTGTTTAAAAGTTTTTAAGTTTTAGGTTTCAGTATTTAGGTTCATGATCCATTTTGAGTTAATGTTTATGTATATATAGTATGAGTTAGTGATATAGGGTCTTTTTTTTTTTCATTTGGATACTGACTGTTTCAGCGGTATTTGTTGAAGAAACTGTCTTTTCTTTTTTGAATTTCCTTTACGCTTTTGTTGAAAATTAGTGACTATATATGTGTGTATCTATTTCTGAACTCTATTTTTCTCTATTCTGTGCTTTGGATATTTCTGTTTTTTTGTTCTGTGTTTCTGTCTTTAAGCCAATACCACATTATCTTTTTTACTGAAGCTTCAAAATAAGTCTTGAAATTAAGTATTATGAATTCTCTAACTTTGTTGTTCTTTTCGAAATTGTTTCATACTTCCATTAACTTTTAGAATTGGTTTGTCATTTTGCCCCATAAAAAGCTGGAACTTTCATTGAAATTTCCCTGAATCTATAGGTTAATTTGTGGAAGATTGCTATCTTTAACATATTTAGTCTGAATGCAGATCCATTAGCACTGTATCATCTTTGTATTTATTTAGGTCCCCATTTATTTGGTATTTAAAAATTTTGTCTCACTGGTATTTTGCAGTTTTCAGCATACAGGTCTAGCACATCTTTCGTCAAATTCATCCTTTTAGTATTTCATAATTTTGACTATTAAAATGGTATTCTTTTAAATTTCAATTTTTGTTGTTGTTGAGACGGAGTCTCACTTTGTCACCCAGGCTGGAGTGCAGTGGTGCAATCTCGGCTCACTGCAAGCTCCACCTTCTGGGTTCACGCCATTCTCCTGCCTCAGCCTCCCGAGCAGCTGGGACTACAGGCGCCCGCCACCACGCCCAGCTAATTTTCTTTTGTATTTTTAGTAGAGACGGGGTTTCACCACGTTGGCCAGGATGGTCTCGATCTCCTGACCTTGTGATCTGCCCGCCTCGGCCTACCAAAGTGCTGGGATTACAGATGTGAGCCACCGTGCCTGGCCTTAAATTTCAATTTTTATTTATTACTAATAAATACAAATATAATTAATATTTATATATTGGTTTTATATCCTTGAGAAACTTTTATTCTATATATTTATTATCTGAGATCAAACACAATTTTACATATTTTTTCCCTTCTGTATGATTTTTATATCTTTTTGGGGGGGTTATTTTGTTGTCCTAGAACTTGTACTTCAGTAAAATATTGAATAGAAATAGTAAGAATGGACATCTTTTCCTTATTCCTGAGGTTATCAGAAAACATTTGCCCTTTCACCATTAAGTGTGATGTTAGCAGTAGGTTTTTCATAGATACTTTTAATCAGATTGCAGAAATTTTCTTCTGTTACAGTTTATGAAGTTTTATTTTATCCTCATACCCTCCCTCCCTTCCTCCCTTCCTCCCTTCCTCCCTTCCTTCCTTCCTTCCTTCCTTCCTTTCTTCCTTCCTTCCTTCCTTCCTTCCTTCCTGCTGTCCTTCTGTCCTTCCGTCCTTCTGTCTTTCCTTCCGTCGTTCCCACTCTGTCGCCCAGGCTGGAGTGCAGTGGCACGATCTCAGTTCACTGCAATCTCTGCCTCCTGGGTTCAAGCAATTCTTCTGCCTCAGCCTCCCGAGTAGCTTGGATTACAGGCACCTGTCACCACTTTGGGCTAATTTATGTATTTTTAGTAGAGACAGGGTTTCATGTTGTTGGCCAGGCTGGTCTTGAACTCCTAACCTCAGTCCTCGGGCTCCCAAAGTGCTGGGATTATAGGCATGAGCCACCGCCCCTGGCCTAAGTCTTTTATTTTAAAATCACAAATTAATATTGAATTTGGTTACTTACTCTTCTTGAATTTATTGAGGTTATTAAATGTTTTTCTCCTTTTTAAAATCTGTTGATATGGTGAATTACATTGATTGATTTTTAAAATTGATTTTTTTTTTTTTTTTTTTGGAGATGGAGTTTCGCTCTTGTTGTCCAGGCTGGAGTGCAATGGCATGATCTTGGCTCACTGCAATCTCCACCTCCCGATTCAACCGATTCTCCTGCCTCAGCCTCCCAAGTAGCTGGGATTACAGGCATGCTCCACCACACCTGGCTAATTTTATATTTTTAGTAGAGATGGGGTTTCTCCATGGTGGTCAGGCTGATCTCAAACTCCCAACTTCGGGTGATCTGCCTGCCTCAGCCTCCGAAAGTTGTGGGATTACAGGCATGACTCACTGCCCCCGGCCTTAAAATTGATTTTATCTGCTTGCTTAACTGCATATTCCTGTGATAAACTCCACTTTGCCATAGTATATTAATCTTTCTTACTTATTGCTGAATGTAATTTGCTGAAATTTTATGAGATTTTTGCTTCTGTGTTCATGAGGTATATTGGTCTGTGGTTTTCTTTTTTGTGATGTCTTTGTTAGGCTTTAATACCAGCCTCATGGAACAAATTAGGAAGTATTCTCTTCTCTTCTAAAGAGTTTGTATAGAATAGAAATTTTTTATTCCTGACATGTTTGTTTGAATTCTCAGATAAAACCATCTGGGCCTAAAATTTTCTCATAAACTGAATAAAAATTTAGAGATGAATAAAAATTTTCATCTGTGAAAATTTTTAATTAGAAATTTTGCAATTTTTAATTACAAATTCTGTTTCTCTGGAGCCAGTCAGATTTCTTATTTGTCTAAATGAGCTTTGGTAGCTTATGTCTCTCAAATAATTTATTTACCTGATTAGTGACAAGATTGTCCATAACGTTTCTCCATTATCATTTTAATGTTTGTAGTGACGTCACCTGTCTCATTTCTGATATTGGTGATTTATGTCCTCCTTCTCCCCACCCAGTAATTAATCTAATTTTATTGACCTCAAAAACCAATTTTCATTGCTTTTTCCTTATTTTTTATGTTGTACTGATTTAACTTCTTTGTTGTTATTATTTCCTCAACTTACTGTGGGTTTCATTTGCTCTTTTTTCATATTTCTTATGATAGAAGCTGAGGTTATTAATTTGTGAACTTTCTTTTCTTTTAAAATAGGCTTTTAGGCCAGGTGCAGTGGCTCACACCTGTAATCCCAGCACTTTGGGAGGCTGAGGTGGGCATATCACGAGGTCAGGAGATGGAGACCATCCTGGCCAATATAGGGAAACCATATCTCTACTAAAAATACAAAAATTAGCTGGGTGTGGTGGCACGCACCTGTAGTCCCAGCTACTTGGGAGGCTGAAGCCAGATAATCTCTTGAACCCGGGAGGCGGAGGTTGCAGTGAGCCAAGATAGTGCTGCTACACTGCAGCCTGGCAACAGAGCGAGATTCTGTCTCAAAAAAAAAAAATAGATTTTTAGTGGTCTGAATTCTCATCTGAGTACTGCTTTTGCTTCATCCCAGAAATCTTGATGTTGCATGTCATTTGTTTGGGGGATGAAAAAATAAAAGACAAATTTTGATGTTAATGTTTTTATTTCTACTCAGTTATAATAATTTCCTATTTTCCTATTGGTTGCTTCTTTGACCCATGGATTATTTAGAAGTACGTTTTTGGTATCCAAATGGTTGCAAAGTTTTCTAGATACCTTTCTATTATTTTTCAATTTAATGCCATTGTTAGACCATATTTAATATAATCAATATGGTTGCATTGAAAGATGTGTTATTGATTTATATTTTTGGGTGGGGAGGGAGGGTTGGGAGCAGAGGATCTTGCTCGATTGCCCAGGCTGGGTGCAGTGTTGATATCATAAATCACTGTAGCCTTGAACTCCTGGCCTCAAACAATCTTTTCACCTTAGCCTCCTAAAGTGATAGAATTACAGGAATGAGTTACCAGGCTTGGCCTTGATTTATCTTTCTTTTCATCCTACTGTTTTTCTGTTCCTGTTTTTTCCTTTTCCCACTTTCTTGGATTGTGTGTGGTGGTGTTGTTGATTGTGTGTGGTGGTGGTGGTGGTGTCGTCGTCGTCGTCGTCGTCGTCGTCGTCGTCTTTGTTGAGGCAGGGTCTTGCTCTGTTAACCAGGCTGGCATGTAGTGGTATGATCTCAGCTCATTGCAGCCTGCACCTCCTGGCCTCATGTGATCCTCCCGCCTCAGCCTTCCAAGTAGCTGGGACTACAGGCTTGTGGCATCATGCCTGGCTAATTTTTGTATTTATTTATAGAGACAGGGTTTTGCCATGTTGCCCAGGCTGGTGTCTAATTATCAGTATTGGCTTATTAGTTATTTCTTTTCTTTTTTTTTTTCATAGTTACTTTAGGGTTTGTAATATACACGTTGAACTTACCTGATTTATGTTTAAAAAGAGCTAATGGAAACCCTTGTGATCAGGAGAATGGAACACTAGTGCTTATTGTAATTCTCTTTAGTCTTCTTTGTTGTTCCTGAAATCCCTCAAGCATACTTTTGCCTCCTGGCCTTAGTACTTAACTATTCCCTTTCCCTGGAACATTCTTTTGCTAGAGAATAACACGATGTTTTCCTTTGTCTTCTTTCTCTATTTTTTTTTTTTTTTTTTTTTGAGTCAGAGTCTCACTCTGTCACCCAGGCTGGAGTATAGTGGTTCGATCTCGGCTCACTACAACCTCCGCCTCCCGGGTTGAAGCGATTTTCCTGCCTCAGCCTCACAAGTAGCTGGGACTACAGGCGCCCACCACCACTCCCGGCTGATTTTTGTATTTTTAGTAGAGACAGGGTTTCACCATCTTGGCCAGGCCAGTCTCGATCTCCTGACCTTGTGATCCACCCGCCTCGGCCTCTCAAAGTGCTGGGATTACAGGCTTGAGCCACTGCACCTGGCCTTTCTCTGTAACTTAAATGTTACCTGATCAGAGAAGTCTTCTCATATCATACTACCTAAAACGTCCATTTCTTGCTCTTCATGCCTTTACTTTTATTTTGATCTTTTTTTTTCTTTATGACACTTGACCATTGCTGGAGTAAATGTCTGAATTCCTCTTTGTTCTATTCACCTTTGCATCTCTCCCTCCTTCAGCAATGCCTAATAGTCAATGATTGATCACAAATTTGATTGAATGATTGATTGAATAAATATTGAATGAGTGAGTCATTTGTGTCTGTTTTGTACAGTCTCCTTAGAAAAGGTACCTGGGGCTGGGCACGGTGGCTCACACCTGTAATCCCAGCACTTTGGGAGGCTAAGGCAGGTGGATCACAAGCTCAGGAGTTTGAGTCCAGCCTGGCCAATATGGTGAAACCTAGTCTGTACTAAAAATACAAAAATTAGCTGGGCGTGGTGTGGCGCGCCTGTAATCCCAGCTACTCGGGAGGTTGAGGCAGGAGAATCATTTGAACCCGGGAGGCAGAGGTTGGTTGCAGTGAGCCAAGTTCACACCACTGCACTCCAGCCTGGGCGACAAAGCAAGGCTCCGTCTCAAAAAATAAAAATGAAAAAGAAAAGAAAAGGTACCTGGGCCAGGTGCGGTCGCTCACGCCTGTAATCCCAGCACTTTGGGAGGCTGAGGCGGGTGGATCATGAGGTCAGGAGATGGAGACTATCCTGGCTAACATGGTGAAACCCCGTCTCTACTAAAAACACAAAAAATTAGCCTGGCATGGTGGCGGGCGCCTGTAGTCCCAGCTACTGGAGGAGGCTGAGGCAGGAGAATGGCGTGAACCTGGGAGGCGGAGCTTGCAGTGAGCTGAGATGGCACTACTGCACTCCAGCCTGGGTGACAGAGCGAGACTCCGTCTCAAAAACAACAAAAAAAGAGAAAGTACCTAATCTCTGATTACTGAAAACACACCATTATCTTGCCTTTCAATATGAAATTAAAATTTACTGCTCAAAACCCCTTCTGATATTTTTGAATTTAACCGTAGAATACTACCACAAATTTAGTACCTACTGTATATTTACCTTTTCAAATGCTTTCTGCTAGGCTTTTTTACTACTGATGTCTGACTGGAAGTATCCTGGACCACTATGTAAATTTGACTGTTGTTCAGAAATAAAACTGTAAGATTAAAGACTAAGCAATTAATTTGAATTATTTTATTCTAGTTCCAAAAGCTGAGACAAGATCTTGAAATGGTACTGTCCACTATGGAGTCAAAGAATGAAAAGTTAAAGGAAGACTTAGAAAGGTATGTTTATGTTATAATTACTATTAATCATTCATATGTATTAAGTGGCCTTTAAAGTTTTATTTACATATTGCTTGTTTTGTTTTTCCATGTCAAAAGAGAACAACGGTGGTTGGATGAACAGCAACAGATAATGGAATCTCTTAATGTACTACACAGTGAATTGAAAAATAAGGTCGAAACATTTTCTGAATCAAGGTATTAATTTTGTGTTCTAGGTTTTTAAAATAGGAAAAGTATTTTATTTTTTGCGTTACATGAAACATAGATGAAGTTAATTTTACCAGGAATCAAGAGTCTTGGCCTAACTTTTGTTAACTATTAGCTATTATATGATATTTTATGAGTGACTTGACTGTACCTTTGGTTTCTCTACTTGTTATATACACAATATTATTTTCAAAAAGGTAGTTATTTGGTTTGAGCAAATGAAGTTTTAACAAAGTTTTCGATCAACTTCATGAATAACTAGTTACATGTGCATATGTGTTTTATCAGTTAAATGTTTCTCTTAATTTTTTGAATCTATTAGAATCTTTAATGAACTGAAAACTAAAATGCTTAATGTAAAAGAGTATAAGGAGAAACTCTTGAGTACCTTGGGCAAGTTTCTAGAAGACCATTTTCCTCTGCCTGATAGAAGTGTTAAAAAGAAAAAGGTAAGTTTTAGAGAAGACATTTATATAAATTATCATATTTGAAATTATTTTAGGTGGGTTTAGAAGCATATTTTCTTATTTAGTTCAAAGGTATGCACATGTATGGAAATATGCCATTATCACATTATATTTATTGAAACACTAGAAGCAACCTAATTATTCAATAAAATGGGATTAAGTATATGTATAGTTTTTTGGAGGGGGCAGGGGGACAGAGTCTCTGTCACTCAGGCTGGAGTTCAGTGGTATGATCTCAGCTCACTGCAACCTCTGCCTCCTGGGTTCAAGTGATTCTCGTGCCTTAGCTTTCAGAGTAGCTGGAACTACAGGTGTGCGCCACCACGCCCAGCTAATTTTTTGTATTTGTAGTAGAGAGGGGATTTCACCAAGTTGCCCAGGCTGGTCTTGAACTCCTGAGCTCAGGCAATCTGCCCACCTCGGCCTCCCAAGTGGGACGATTAGATGTTAGGATTACAGGTGTGAGCCACTGCACCCAGCCAGAGTATATTTTTTATATTATACCCATATGATGGGAGTAAGTCAACTTGTCATATAATGTATTGAACACCTTCAGAGAAGTTAATGAAATACAACTAATTGTTGAACAAATAAAACCCTGATGGTTAAATTGTTTGAATCTAATTTATGTTTAAAAAAATTGATAGTGCTAATGTCTGAGAGCTAGGATTGTAGGTGGTTTTTTTGCTTTTCACAATTTTTTCAATTTTCTGTGATGAGTATGTACAACTTTTTAAATCAAAAGAATGATGTTTAAAATTTGTTACAGATTATTGTAAGTTATTGACTATTTTAATAGTAGCTATAATGAAATAAACCTTTTCTGAAAAAGCGAATAAATATTTTATTGAGTGGCAGAAGATTGTGAACAGTTCTTATATATATACACATATGGTGTTAAGACTTTTTTGAAATTGGAGTAATCATTGAATAATAATATGTTTAGTTTAATCATTTTCAGTATAAAATCTTTCATGTCTTCTTAGGGAATGAAGTCTGTAAACTTCTTAGAAATCTCTTCATTAGGACTTATACTATGGACTTCTGTCTCCTCAGCCTCATTTCCCAACATTCATCCATCTCTTACGTGAATCCATTCAGCTGTGTCACCAGTTGACCTCTCACTTTTTTGTGGCTTACACATTGTTTTTTCTGCCTAGGTTAAAACCCTTCCAATCTGTTGAGGGTGGCAGATTCCTACTTAAGACAGTTCAAACATCTTTTGAGTGAAACATATGAAATTTAGGTGTTCTTTTATTTATTTATTTTTAATTTTTATTTATTTTTATTTTTGGGGACCGAGTCTTGCTCTGTCACCCAGGCTGGAGTGCAATGGCATGATCTCTGCTCACTGCAACCTCTGTCTCCCAGGTTCAGGCGATCAATTCTCCTATCCTAGCCTCCCGAGTAGCTGGGACTACAATTACATGCCACCACACCCAGCTAATTTTTTTTGTATTTTTAGTAGAGACAGGGTTTCACCGTGTTGTCAAGGCTGGTCTCAAACTCCTGACCTCAGTTGATCCTCCCGCCTCAGCCTCCCAAAGTGCTAGGATTACAGGCATGAGCCACCACACCTGACCTATTGATTGATTTTTTTAGAGACGAGGTCTTGCTATGTTGCCCAGGTTAGACTTGAACTCCTGGGTTGAAACTATCCTCCCGCCTCAGCCTCCACACAACAGGTACTGCAGATGTGAGCTGCTGAACCTGGCTCTAGGTGTCCTTTTATTAACACTTTTCAAATGATTTTGTTAGTGTTATTTATGTGTATCTCTCCCTTCACCCCCATGACCTGTGAGCTACTTGATGTGTTCAGTTCATCTTTGTATCTCTTCTATCTTGCATATCTTTTATATAGAGCCTTCTCAGTTCATATTTATTGAATGGATGTGACTATAATAAGAAAAGGAGAAAAAGTTCTGTTTGTTTTTGTTTTTACTATCTGTGTTCTTTTTACTCTTCCCTTTCTTATAATTGTTTATAGGCTTTACATTTGTTATGGACTGTGTCTTCCATTCTATTATTGTTTTTTACCTCTTATTTATTTGTAAAAGTATGACAGCCTTCTTTTGACCATTTCATTAAAGTCATGATTCCTTGCCTCTTTATGACCTTAATCTTGCAACAACTCACTGATATATTTTCTGGTCCCAATCTCCTCCATTTTTTTTCAACTTTTTTTGGTTGCTTTTGCTCCACTAATAGAACCGGAGGTTTGAGGCATCCTTAAAAGGAAGCTTGATTACCATGAGCCATTTTGGGGTCATTACGTCAGATTTGATAACCTCACTTCTTTTTTCCAAGATAATACTAATCCTAATCAGAAAGTTTTGAATTAGGATTAGTATTATCTTGGAACTTTCTAGAAGCTTCCTTTAGAGTCTGTCCTGTTGAACATTTTTAACAATAACTTAGGTAAAGAGATAGAATATATGGCTATCAAAGTTTACAAATGACGTGAAAGTAAGAGGGCTAGATAGTAAATATATTGGATGACGGAATAAAGACTTTATTTCTTAGCTAGTTAGGAACTAAGGCAAATGAAATAGGATGATGTTTAAGTAGAAATACAGAGGATATCTATGTTTAAAACATTATAGAATAAGGAAGACATATTTAGCTAGATATATGAAAAATACTTTGGCATTTTAGATGATAGTATTCTCAGAAGTCCACAAGGAAAAAAATAGACGTCTAAAAGCTAATACCATCTTAAATTTAATGTATAGAATTCTGGTCTCCGTAATTATGAAAGTGGGTGTTCTTTTTTTGTCTTCGGTAGTCAAATCACACCTAGATCATTGTGGGAGACTAGATGAAGGAAAACAAAAGACAAATTAGAGCACATTCAGAGAATAATCATGGTATTGAGAAGCCTCAAATTTGTGCCATATGAAAAATATTGAGGTGGGGTGTGGTGGCTCACACCTGTATTCCCAGCACTTTAGGAAACTAAGGTGGGAGGATTACTTGAAGCCAAAAGTTTGAGACCAGTTTGGACAACGTAGCAAGACCCTGCCTCTACAAAACAAACAAATTTAAACGAAAACATTACTGTGTCATGTGCTTGTAGTTCCAGCTACTCGGAAGGCTGAGGTGGGAAGATAGCTTGAGCCCAGGAAGTCAAGGCTGCAGTGAGCTATGGTGGCACCACTGCACTCCAGCCTGGGTGACAGAGTGAGACCCTGTCTCCAAAAAAAAGAAAAAAATAATGGAAGAAACAAATGGTGATTAATGTGAAAAAGAGAAGACTTGGGCCTTATAATAGCAGTCTTCAAATATTTGAGGAACTCTTGGATAGAATTGGAGTGAGATTTGTTCTCTGTCATTCCAAGGAAGAAACAACTAATGAGTTAACATGACAAACTGTCAAGAGCTATAGAAAGATGATTAAGCCTCTCATAAGAGCAAGTTTCCTGTACTGAAACTGCATAAATGTACTCTAGAATGTCATTTGGGGAGTTTTTATTGGGGGATTTAAATACTAAATTTTTTATATGATTATATATAATGTGTATATCTATTATATGTTTATGGATAGTTTTAATTGTATCTTCCAGTTACTATAAAAGTTTTCACTATCTTAGAAGATATTTCCGCTGCATTTTTATGAATCTGACTTAAATACAATAACATTTACTTTCAGAATTTTTTGTCACTTAATTATGAATATTTGATTTTAGTTACTTTATACCATTACAATTAAAAAATACTAATTTTAAAACTCTTGGCCAAGCATGGTGGCTCATGCCTGTAATCCCAGCATTTTGGGAGGCCAATGTGGGCAGATCACCTGAGGTCAGGAGCTCCAGACTAGCCTGGCCAAGATGGTGAAACCTCGTATCTACTAAAAATACAAAAATTAGCCAGGCGTGGTGGTGGGAGCGCCTGTAATCCTACCTACTCGGGAGGCTGAGGCAAGAGAATTACTGGAACCCGGGAGGCGGAGGTTGCAGTGGACCGAGATTGGCCATTGCACTCCAGCCTGGGCGCCAAGAGCGAAACTCTCTCAAAAATAAAATAAAAGTCTTGTAAAAACAGTCCAATATTTCACCATTGGCAGAACTGAAGTGGTAATTGTTTGTTATTCACATTTCTCTTGAAGAAAAACATTCAAGAATCAACTGTACAGCTGATAACACTGCATGAAATGTTAGAGGTAAGTGTTTTGTGTACTTTGTCTTGTCTTGAAGCTGTCTCTTAATTAGTTATTTGTGAACAATTATACTCAGACTTGAAAAACAAGAAATAATTCTTAAAGTATTCATCATTCTTTATTAAATATATTTGTAATAATGTATCTTTGGTATAAAATTAGTTTCTGTTCCCTGTATAGTACTGAGAGGAATATTGTTATTTTTAAAATAATGTTAATTTAAGGTCTATCTCTTAATCATATTCCCAAGATTTATTACAGGTAAAGTTTTTATCTAGGTATGAGCTGACAGGGTGAAAAAAAATTTTTAATGATGTCATCTAATATTTACATAGTAAAATTCTATGCTGTTACATTGACTCTTTAATTGGTAGCTCTGTACTCTGTATAAAATACATAATGAACTTAAAGATTCCTTCCACAAAGTTGTAGGAATTGTACAATTTAAAAAAAAATAACATCAGTCTCTTTTCTTGTAATGTAAGTACTGAGTTTTCCAACTTTCTCTGACTTGACATATACCTTGTTTTATAAATATCTTCGACCTTTTCAAAAATGTTTTTGAACCTCAACCATATTATGAATTATTTTAAATACTTTGGAAGATCTTGATATGACAATTCATGACAAATTGGGCAGAAAGGAAAATGAAATAGTGTATGAAGAACAGGGTATTTACCAATTAGTGTACCCCCTTTTAAAATCATTGGTAAATTTTGAAGAAAGAGTGATTTCAGAAAATGTGTTTCATTTAACTTAATGAACTAGGTGTTAAAGTCTCTTTTTGCCCAGCTGACAAGTTTTGGTTCCTCAGGATTTAATACAGAATATTATTGCTTTGAAAAGCAAAATACAAATATATATTAGATTTGTAATTAGAATATTTTAACATATTTCTAGCTACTCTAGTTTATGCTGAAACTAAATTGTCTATAGTTTCTCATGGATAACTTAACTTTTTTTTTTTTAATGAAAATTGTCAGTCATGGAAATACTGAAAGGTATTACATGTATAATTTTTAAGTAGTGTACATAGTATGTACCATATGTGTTAGGCCATTCTTGTATTGCTGTAAAGAAATACCTGAGACTGTATAATTTATAAAGAAAAGGAGTTTAATTGGCTCATGGTTTGCAGGCTGTACAAACATGACACTGGCATCTGCTCAGCTTCTAGGGAGGCCTAAGGGAGCTTTTACTCATAGCAGAAGGTGAATCAGGAGCAGACAGTTTACATGGCCGGAGTGGGAAAGCAAGAGGGAGGGGGAAAGGTACCACACACACTTCTAAGGAACCAGATCTTGCAAGAACTCACTGTCATGAGGACAGCACCAAGGGGATATGCTAAAGCATTCACGAGAAATTCACCCTGATGATCCAATCACCTCCCACCAGGCCCCACCTCCAACACTGGGGATTACATTTCAATATGAGATTTGGCAGGGGATACACCTAAACTATATCAGCATATAAAACTTAGCATTAGAATCCTAAGTTTGTCTCCAAGGCTCATATTGTCAGTGATAAAGGAACTAATATTAAAACTGCAGTTAGGTTAAAAATAATATGATTAAAATTAGAAATGCAAAATAGGAAAGATTTGTACTAAAATAAGCCATTTGTACTAAAATAAGCCATTGCTCTAAAAATACAATTAATATTTAGTTCTATATCATGGTACTCAAAAAAAATGAGGCCAAAGCTTTTTTCCTCCCATGGGATGTGGGACATGAAATAATTAATGATAGTTGAAAATTTTATTTCAAGAAATAAAGTATTACAGGCCGGGCGCGGTGGCTCAAGCCTGTAATCCCAGCACTTTGGGAGGCCGAGATGGGCGGATCATGAGGTCAGGAGATCGAGACCATCCTGGCTAATACGGTGAAATCCCGTCTCTACTAAAAAATACAAAAAACTAGCCGGGCGAAGTGGCGGGTGCCTGTAGTCCCAGCTACTCGGGAGGCTGAGGCAGGAGAATGGCGTGAACCCGAGAGGAGGAGCTTGCAGTGAGCTGAGATCCGGCCACTGCACTCCAGCCTGGGTGACAGAGCAAGACTCCGTCTCAAAAAAAAAAAAAAAGAAATAAGGTATTACAAAATTTTATTGAGATTAGAGCTTGATGGATTAATTTGATTTATTTCTATGGCACTTTGTAATTGTATAAATTATGCCTTTTCTTTTCCATGTTCCTTAAAATAATAGCATCTTTCAGTTAAAAATTTGGCCTGACAAATTTCTGAGATGCGGAGGTAATTTTGAAATATGGAGTCTAATCCAAGATCCACCACTGATTATGTGCCCCTAAGGAATCCCTTAACTCTTCTGAGTTCTAGTTTTGTAATTTGTGAAGGCACTGGAAGATAGCTGAGGAGGCAAAATAATAATTGATCTACATTTAGCGTTTTTCACTGTATTTCATAACATTAGTATTCAAACAATTGTAAATACTTCTTTCTTCAGAAGACTTTTACATTAGCAGTGGATTTGGGAAAGACAGCTGATTCTCACTTCACATTAGCAAGCTTTCCCAAGCTTGTTTGATCACAGAACTCTGTTTTTCAGGAACTAAGAACATCTTCAGGGAGACTAATTCTATGGAATGCAGTTTGGAAAATGCTAGCCTATATAATTTAATACAAATAATAAAAATTCAATTTGTGGTTGTAATTCCACAATATCCTTAATGCAGATCAGGGATACTCAGGATGAAGCTGAAGGAAGCGATGGTGATAAAATTGAATCTTGTAAATATTTATCGGAAGAATAGGTGTTTTGTGGAGGACAGGACCAGTGATTTTTCCCTCAAATATTAAGACACACTTGCTCACTTTCTTTTTAACTTTTTTGTGTTTTTTGTGAAATATTAATTTTTTAAGATTTTTGTCTTTATCCTAAAGAAGATATTAATCCCAAGAGAAGTGGGAGAATTGTAAATTCTTTCTTACCAATTTTTAGGAAATGTTTTTCTAAATTAAAGATGCAAAACTTCACTTTAAAGTTTTTTTCATTAGCTAATACCCGTAGTCCTTTCAAAAAGGAAATTCAAATTTGTAGATTAAAAGTATTAAAACAGTTGTTGAAAAAGAAAAGAGGTCAATATTCTTTGACAAAAAACTTTATTATAGCTGTATTGACTTTTTCCCAAGTAAAGTATATTTTGAATGATATTTTCTCCTAGATTCTTATAAATAGATTATTTGATGTTCCACATGATCCATATGTCAAAATTAATGATTCCTTTTGGCCACCTTATGTTGAGCTGCTGCTGCGTAATGGAATTGCCTTGAGACATCCAGAAGATCCAACTCGAATAAGATTAGAAGCTTTCCATCAGTAAAAGGATGTTTTCTTTTTTCACACAGTAAAAAAATCTTATCATTCAAGGATATTGGAACCACAGGACTATTTGGATAAAAAACATTGTTTGCAAATTAATGCACATAGTCCATCTTCCTTTTATCGCTAAATGGCATGTGCTGCCATCTATTATTCATTTTTAAATGATCCTTTCTTCAGTCAGTGCTTTGGTGTTTTAAACTATATGGAGAAGAATGCAGGTAGATAATATTCTAGGCATAAAACATTTAATATACCTTACCTCATGCAATATTCTTTGGAAAATTCTTTGTTGATTTATTATATTGCTAATATAATGTTTTCTTAAAATGTATAACAATATCTTTCATGCATTTTGAGTTCCAATTGGTGCTTCTTTATATTTAGAAATTATAATGGGAAGGTCATTTAATTTGCGGATGATTTTAAAATTGAGGTAATATCTGATGTAGAAGCTGGCATAATTTAAAAGTATTTAGCAAATTGTTTCATATGTACTGCCTTATTTCTAGCTTTGTTTAAAATTGGAATATGAAAAACTGATGGATAAAGCTAGCATAAAATTGATATTTTAGTTTGTATTATTCATATACCATGTAACCTTATATATTAATCTACTCTTGATTCTGCTAATTATTACCAACAAAATTGTATTCATGACATTTTATTAATCCTCTATGAATTTTCTTTAAATAAAATTATTTCTAAAAATCTCTAGCAATTGGTGATGTGGGATATTTTTATAAGTAGCAAATACTTTTTAAAGCTGGATAAATTAAGATATAGGACTCATTTAGTATTGCATACAAGCTAAACTAGAGAATCCTAAATCCATTAATATCATTAGTTTTCTAAGAGAAATTTGTTACTTTTTTACTTGAAAGTGCTTCCTACTGTATATTATCCAAGTTCCTTGCTTACCTTAATTGCTTCTTATTTTCTAAAGTAAACAAATAATATTTGAAGTATACCAATCCCTCTGTAGAAAATACAAATACTATTATATTTTAGGGAATGTAACTCTTTTAGGGGAAGATGATACATAAAGTACCTCCTAGAATACTCGAGTTGGATATTGAAGGGGTGAGCAACTTTTTACTCTTTGAAGTAACTGGAGAGGGAAGAAATGGCAGTGTAGGTCTGACAAGAATTCTTCAGAGCAGGTGGTACTGTTGTCCATGAATTACTAGCAAAACACTTTTGGTGTTTGCTAATGAAAACATTAAAAATATGTAAATCGAGCCAGACATGGTGGCTCACGCCTGTAATGCTAGCACTTTCGGGGGCCGAGGTGGGTGGATCACTTGAGGTCAGGAGTTCGAGACCAGCCAGGCCAACATGGTGAAACCCTGTCTTTACTAAAAATACCAAAAATTAGCTGGGTGTGGTGGTGCACACCTGTAATTCCAGCTACTTGAAGGCTGAGGCAGGAGAATCGCTTGAACCTGGGAGGCAGAGGTTGCAGTGAGCCAAGATTGCGCCGCTGCACTCCAGCCTAGGCGACAAGAGCAAAACTCCGTCTCAAAAGAAAAAAAAAAAAAGCAATCCTTATGCTTGCAGTGTCTACCAATAGACCACATTTTTCTAAAAGTTTATATGGGGTATGTCAGTAGGCTACCAACTGCTAAATGTAGTGGTATCAAATACTTTATTGCATTTTATGACATGCTGACTCAAAAATTAGTAAGTGAAAAGTTGCTAATGGCTTATTTTTAATATTCTTAATACTTTTCCTAGATTATTGTTTATCCTACAACTTTGTTTTGATGGAATCTTGCCTTTTTTTTTTTTAGCTTGTAGAGATGTAAAATTTTTAATTTATTTTTTATTATACAAGAAATAAATGCAGATATTACAGATAAAAGTGAAATGTCCTTTGATATTTCCTATCTAGGTCGTCCTCTCTGCCTTGGGGTAACCACTATTTGATACATGCTGTTATTTTTCATGTTACATAATTATTCTCTTCTATCATTTGACTGTGTCCAGAAGTTTATCCATTTTAATCTTGTTTTGCAACAATCAGAGAGCCAGTTCACATGATGGTAGATTGTTACATATCTGTTTAATCCTGGTAAGAGAGCAGAGACAATGGAATTGTACAGGATGCTAGATTAAACTTAGAGAAGGCAGAAAAGTGGAAGACAAGAACAAAAGAAGAGCAATTAATAGAAAACATTAACAGATATAGTAATTTATATCAATCAGTTTAAATGTGAGTTGTCTAAATACACAAATACACAGATACTGTCACAGAAGATTAAAAAACAAGACTAAACAAGAAATCCACTTTAAATACAAAGATGGAGAAAGATACATCACGTGTTAATGGACTGAATGTTCATGTTCCCCCTGTCCCCAAATTTGTATGTTGAAGCCCTAACCCCCAGTGTGATAGTATTTGGAGATAGGGATCTTGGAAGATAATTAAGGTTAGGTGGCACCATGACTAACATGAAGTTAGTGTCCTTATAAGAAGGGACACAGAGAGCTTGCTCTCTTTGCCATGTGAAGATACGACTAGAAGGTAGCTGTCTACAAATGAGAAAGCCTTCCCCAGAAATTGTGATGACACCCTGATCCCAGACTTCCAGTCTTCAGAAATTTGAGAAAAAGAAAATTTATGTTGTTTAAGTCACCTAGTGTATGGTATTTTGTTAGGGTAGCCTAGATAGACTAACATATCAAACTACACTCATGAAAAGAAAGCTGGAGTAGCTATATTAATTTCATACAAAGCTGACTTCAGAACAAGGAAAATGATCAAGCAACATATGGTGATAAAGGGGTAATTAACTTTTAATAAAAGACACCGTAGAATGTATGTCTTTAACTACAAGGGAATTAAATTAGAAAATACCTGGAAAATCCCAAAATACTTGTAGATTAAGGAGCACACTTTTAAACACATAGGTCAAAGAAGTCTCAAGAGAAAATATATTTTGAAATAAATGAAAATACAAATTACCAAAATTTGTGAGATGCGATGGGGCGCGGTGGATCATGCCTGTAATCCCAGCACTTTGGGAGGCCGAGGCGGGTGGATCATGAGGTCAGGAGATTGAGACCATCCTGGCTAACACGATGAAACTTCATGTCTACTAAAAATACAAAAAATTAGCTGGGCATGGTGGCGGGCACCTGTAGTCCCAGCTACTTGGGAGGCAGAGGCAGGAGAATGGCATGAACCTGGAATGTGGAGCATCCAGTGAGCGGAGATGGCACCACTGCACTCCAGCCTGGGGAACAGAGCGAGACTTTGTCTCAAAAAAAAAAAAAAAAAAAAAAAAAAAAAAAAAAAAAAAAATTGTGAGATGCAGCAAAAGCAGTGGCTAGAGGGAAATTTATAGTATTGAATGCATATATTGGAAAACGTTAAAGATCTAAAATCAATTACTACTTTAGGATATTAGAAAAAGAGCAAATTAAATGCAAAGTAAGCAGAAGAAATAGTAGAGTAGAAATCAATAAAATTGAAACAAAAACAATAGAGAAATTCAGTGAAACAAATGAAATTCAATGAAAAGTTAAAATTTATAAAACTTCCTGCCATAACAAAAGAAAAAACAAAAATTACTAAAATCTGAAATGAAAAGAGGTGCCGTTATTATTACTCTTCTTCTGAACATTAGAACATTAGAAGGATAATAAAGGAATGTTATGAGCAATTCTGAGTGCACAAATTTGATAACAGATGAAATGGACCAATTTTGTGAAAGACACAACCTACCAAAACTCACACAAGGAGAAATAACTGCCTTGCATAAACTTATAAAATAAATTGAATCAATTATGAGCTTCCAAAACAAAGCACTGGCTTCACTCATGAATTCTACCATTCAAGGAGAAAGTGATGCCAGTTTTATACAGCCTATTCTAGAAAATAGAAGCAGAGGAAATGTTTTAACACATTCTGTGAGGCCAGGTGTGGTGACTCATGCCTGTAATCCCAGCATTTTGGGAGGCTGAGGCGGGTGGATCATGATGCCAGGAGTTTGAGACCAGCCTGACCAATACGGTGAAACCCCATCTCTACTAAAAATACAAAAAAAAAAAAAAATTAGCCAGGCATTGTGGCGCGTGCCTGTAATCCCAGCTACTCGAGAGACTTAGGCAAAAGAATCACTTGAACCTGGGAGGGGGAGGATGCAGTGAGCTGAGATTGCGCCACTGCACTTCAATTCAGCCTGCGTGACAAAGTAAAACTTTGTCTCAAAACAACAACAACAACAACAACAACAAAAGCATGTGAGGCCAGAATTACCCTGATAACAAAATTAGGTAAAGTTGTTACAAAAAAGGACTACAGACCAGTATCTCTCATGAACATAGCTGTAAAAATTCTCAACAGAGTATTAGCAGATCTGCCGGGCATGGTGGCTCATGCCTGTAATCCCAGCACTTTGGGAGGCCAAGGTGGGTAGATCACCTGAGGTCAGGAGTTTGAGACCAGCCTGACCAACGTGGAGAAACCTTGTCTCTACTAAAAACACAAAATCTGCTGGGCATGGTGGAACATGCTGAGGCTGGAGGCTGAGGCAGGAGAATCGCTTGAACCTGGGAGGAGGATGTTGCGTTGAGCCGAGATCACACCATTGCACTCCAGCCTGGGCAACAAGAGCGAAACTGTCTCAAAAAACAAACAAAGAATATTAGCAAATCTAACGCAACAATATATAACAAAAAACTATACACCACAGTCAAGTGGCATTTATTTCAGGTATGCAAGGCTGATTCAACAAATCAGTTTATACAATCCATTACATTATCACACTAAAGGAGAAAAGTCATGATCATATCAACAGAGGCAGAAAAGCCATTTGACAAAAAAGCCAACACCTATCTGTGATAAAAACAAAGCTCTCAGCCAACTAGGAATATAAGAAAACCCTTAACTTCATAAAGAATATCTACAAAAAACCTACAGCTAACATACTTAATGGTGGGACATCAGATGCTTTCCCTTGAAGAACGGAAACAAGGCAAGTAGATTACATCATTCCTATTTAATGTTGCTCTGGAAGTTCTTGCTAATGCAATAAGACAAAATTCCTATGTCTCAACGAAAAATAATTTGGAACTAAAACCTGAATATAGCAAGTTTACAGAGAATGTATGGTTCATACACATTCAGTTACTTTCTTGTATATACCAGGGATGAACATTTGGAATTAGAAATTTAAAACATTTACATTAGCACCAAAAGAGAGTAGAGAGAGAAGAAAGGAAGGAAGGAAACGAAATTAACTTTGTACAAGATCTATATGGAAAACTACAAAAGTCTCATGAAACAAATTGAAGATAGAAATAAATAGAAGAATATTCCATGTTCATGTGTAGGAAGACTAAATATTGTTAAGGTGTTATGTCTTCCTGACTTTACAGATTCAATGAAATCTCAATAAAAATCCTAGCAAGGTACTTGTGGATGTTGACAAAATTTTAAAGTTAATGAGGGAAAGACCCAGAGTAGCTGCCAAGATACTTAAGAAGAACAAAGTTGGAGGACTGACACAGACTTTGGCGATGACTTTTTAGCTACAACACCAAAAGCATGATTCATGAAAGAAGAAAATTAGTTGGACTTTATTAAAATTAAAAACTGCTCTGTGAAGGACACTGTTAAAATGAAAAGATATGCCACAACCTGGGATAAAAATTTTGCAAAATATATATGATAAAGGATTTGTATCCAAAATATACAATGAACTCTTTAAAAATCAACAATAAGAAAAACCAAATAAAAAGTAGGTAAAAGACCATTTGGCGAGGGGTGCCCAAGATGGCTGAATAGGAACAGGTCCAGCCTCCAGCTCCCAGCATAAGTGACACAGAAGATGAGTGATTTCTACATTTTCAACTGAGGTATTGGATTCATCTCACTATGGCGTGTCAGACAGTCCATGCTGGTCCGTGGGTGGAGCCCAGCCAGTGAGAGCTGAAGCAGGATGAGGCATTGCCTTACCTGGGAAGCGCAAGGGGGAAGGGAATTCCTTTTCCTAGCCAAGGGAAACTGAGACACTCAACACCTGGGAAATCGGGTAACTCCCACCTTAATACTGTGCTTTACCAAGGGTCTTAGCAAACAGCACACCAGGAGATTAGATCCCACACCTGGCCCAGAGGGTCCCACGCCCACAGAGCCTCCCTCATTGCCAACACAGCAGTCTGAGATCTAACTGCAAGGCGGCAGCGAGGCTGGGGGAGGGGCGCCCACCATTGCTGAGGCTTAAGTAGGTAAACAAAGCTGCCGGGAAGCTCGAATTGGGTGGAGCCTACCCCAGCTCAAGGAGGCCTGCCTGCCTGCCTCTGTAGACTCCACCTCTGGGGACAGGGCATAGCTAAACAAAAAGCAGCAGAAACCTCTGCAGATGTAAAAGTCCCTGTCTGACAACTTTGAAGAGAGCAGTGGTTCTCCCAGCACAGAGATTGAGATCTGAGAACGGACAGACTACCTGCTCAGGTGGGTCCCTGACCCCTGAGTAGCCTAACTGGGAGACACCACCCACTAGGTGCAGACCGACACCTCACACCTCACACGGCTGAGTACACCCCTGAGACGAAGCTTCCAGAGCAAG
>NW_012108375.1:649424-656708 GCF_000951045.1 Mandrillus leucophaeus
TTCTGCACAGTAAAAGAAACTACCATCAGAGTGAACAGGCAACCTACAGAATGGGAGAAAATTTTTGCAATCTACTCATCTGACAAAGGGCTATTAGAACCTACAAAGAACTCAAACAAATTTAATAGAAAAAAACAACCCCATCAAAAAGTGGGCAAAGGATATGAACAGACACTTCTCAAAAGAAGACATTCATACGGCCAACAGACCCATGAAAAAATGCTTATCATCATTGGCCATCAGAGAAATGCAAATTAAAACCACGATGAGATACCATCTCACAGCAGTTAGAATCGCAATCATTAAAAAGTCAGGAAACAACAGGTGCTGAAGAGGATGTGGAGAAATAGGAACACTTTTACAGTGTTGGTGGGATTGTAAACTTGTTCAGCCATTGTGGAAAACAGTGTGGCGATTCCTCAAGGATCTAGAACTAAAAATACCATTTGACCCAGCCATCCCATTACTAGGGATATACCCAAAGGATTATAAATCATGCTGCTATAAAGACACATGCACATGTATGTTTACTGCAGCACTATTCACAATAGCAAAGACTTGGAATCAGCCCAAATGTCCATCAGTGACAGACTGGATTAAGAAAATGTAGCACACATACACCATGGAATACTATGCAGCCATAAAAATGATGAGTTTGTGTCCTTTGTAGGGACATGGATGCAGCTGGAAACCATCATTCTCAGCAAACTATCACCAGAGCAGGAAACCAAACACCACTCTTCTCACTCATAGGTGGGAATTGAAGAATGAGATCACTTGGACACAATAAGGGGATCATCACACACCGGGTCCTATCGTGGGGAAGGGGGGTAGGGATAGCATTAGGAGATATACCTAATGTAAATGACAAGTTAATGGGTGCAGCACACCAACATGGCACATGTATACACATGTCACAAACCTGCACGTTGTGCACATGTACCCTAGAGCTTAAAGTATTATAATAATAATAAAGAAGTTAGGTACAAGATCTGAGCAGGCATCTCACAAAAGAAGATATATAGATAGCAAATAAGCATGAAAAAGTTGTTCATGATCATTTGTCATTAGATGATTTCAAGTTTAAATAAAGAGACATCACTATGTGTCTACCACAATGGCTGAAATTAAAATATAATACCAAAAGCTGATGAGGACGTGGAGCAACAGGAACATATAGCTGCTTTGTGTTACAGTTTGACAGCTTTTTGCAAAGCTAAATATAGCCCTACTGCAGGCATACCTTGAGGATACTGTGGGTTTGGTTCCAGACAACTGCAATAAAACAAATATCCCAAGTGAGTCCCAGAAATTGTTTGATTTCCCAGTACATGTAAAAGTTTTGTTTACACTATAGTCTAGTAACTATATAGCATTAATTCTAAAAATGTACATACCTTATTTAAAACAAACCTTATTACTAAAAAATGCTGAGATGCCTAATCTGAGCCGTCAGCAAATTGTAATTTTTTGCTGGTGGAAGGTCTTGTCAGTGTTAATGACTGCTGACTGATCGGGGTAGTGATTGTTCGAGGTTCTTGCGGCTGTGGCCATTTCTTAAAATAAGACAGTGAAGTTTGCCACATCGATTGACTCTTACTTTCACCAATCGATTTCTCAGTAGCATGGTAAGATGCTGTTTGATAGCTTTCTACCCACAGTAGAACTTCTTTCAAAATAGGAGTTACTCCTCTCAAACCCTGCCACTGCTATGTCAAAAATGTTTATGTAATATTCTCAATCTTTGCATTTCAACCATGTTCACTGCATCTTCACTGGAAGAAGATTCCATCTCAAGAAACCATTTTTTTCTCATCCATGGGAAGTAACTCCTCATCTATTCAAGTTGTATCATGAGATTTTATCGATTCAGTCACATCTTCAGGCTTCACTCCTAGTTCTCTTGATATTTCTACCACCTGTGTGGTTACTTGAACCCCCCCTCAGAGTCATCCAAGAGGTTTAGAACCAAATTCTTGCACACTCCTGTTAATGTTGATATTTTGACCTCCTCCCATGAATCACACATGTTCTTAATGGCATCTAGAGTGGTGAATAATTTCCAGAAGGTTTTCAATGTACTTGAAATCCCAAATCCGTCAGAGCAGCCATCTCTGATCTTTTTGTCACCAGGGACCGGTTTGGTGGAAGATAGGTTTTCTATCGACCCACGCCATGGCTAGGGGGATGGTTTTGGGATGAAACTGTCCTACCTCAGATCATCAGGCATTAGCTTCTCATAAGGAGCATGAAACCTAGATCTCTCCCATGTGCAGTTCACAAAAGTGTTTGTGCTCCTGTGAGAATCTAATGCTGCTGATCTGACAGGAGGCAGAGCTCGGGCCGTAATGCTCACTGGCCTGCTGTTCACCTCCTGTGATGTGACCCACTTCCTAACAGGCCATGGACTGGTACCAGAGCACAGGCAGAGCAGATTTTAGTATGATAAGGACCCTAGGATTGCTGGAATGGTAAATGAGCACTGGTTTTAACTTAAGGTCACCAGCTGCATTAGCCCTTAACAAGACAGTCTTTCTGTCCTTTGAAGCTTTGAAGCCAGGCATTGACTTCTCTAGCTATGAAAGTCCTTGGATGGCCTTTCTTCCAATAGAAGGCTGTTTTGTCTACATTGAAAATTTGCTGTTTAGCATTGTCACCTTTATCAATATCTTAGCTAGATCTGGATAACTTGTTGCAGCTTCTGCCTCAGCACTTATTGCTTCCCCTTGCACTTTTATGTTATGGAGATAACTTCTTTCCTTAAACCTCATGAACCAACCTCTGCTAGCTTCACACTTTTCTTTTGCAGCTTCCTCACCTCTGTCAGCGTTCATAGAATTGAAAAGAGTTAAAGCCTTGGGGATTAGCCTTTGGCTTAGAGGAATGTTGTGGTTGTGTCTTAGTCCATTTTCCATTCTTATAACAGAATAACTAAAACTCTGTAATTTATAAAGAAGACGAATTTCTTTCTACAGTTATTGAGCCAGGAATTCCAAGACTGAGAAGCTGCATCTTGTGAGGGCTCTCTTGCTGCTGGTGACTCTGAAGAATTCCAAAGTGGCACAGGCCATCACATGGTGAAGGGTCTGAGAGGAAGATCTCTCTTCCTCTTATAAATTCACCAGTCCCATTCCAATGATAACCCAATACTCCATTAATTAATGAATGGAGTAAGCCATTTTTCTTTCCTTTTTTTTTTTAAGATGGAGTTTTGCTCTTGTCCAAGCTGGAGTGCAGTGGCACAATCTTGACTCACTGCAACCTCCACCTCCTGGGTTCAAGCGATTCTCCCACCTCAGCCTCCTGAGTAGCTGGGATTACAGGTGTGCGCCACCATGCCTTCCTAATTATTTGTATTTTTAGTAGACACGGGGTTTCACCATGTTAGCCCAGCTGGTCTTTAACTCTTGACCTCAGGTGATCTCCCCATCTCGGCCTCCCAAAGTTCTAGGATTACAGGCGTGAGCCACCGCGCCCAGACGCCATTTTTCATTCATTAGAGCACAGTCCTCGTGACCCAATCACCTCTTAAAATCCTTGCCTCTCAATACTGCCATGTTTTGTGGATTGAGTTTCAACATGGATTTTGGAGGACACTCATTCAAACCATAGCAGGCTGGTTTGATCTTCTCACCAGAAAACTAAAACTTTCTCCATTGATCAGCAATAAGGCTGTTTCCCTTTCTTACCATTTATATGTTTGCTAGAGCAGCATTTTTAATTTTTTTCAAGATTTTTCTTTGTATTCATTATTTGGGTAACTATTGGTGCCAGACTCCCAACTTTTGTCCTATTTTGACTTTTGACATGACTTTTTTCACGAAATTTAATTCTTTCTCAGCTTTTGATTTAAAGTGAGAAATATGTGATTCTTCTTTCATCTGAACACTTAGAGGTCATCGTAGGGTTAGTAGTTGGCCTATTTCAATATTGTTGTGTCTCAGGGACTAGGGAGGCTTAAGAAGAGGAAGACAAGGGAATAGCTGATTGGTGGAGCAGTCAGAATACACAAAACATGTATTACTTAAGTTTGCTGTTTTATATGGATGTAGTTCTTGATTCCTCTAAACAATTTGACTGATCGCTGATTACACATCAACATAACAGACATAATAATGAAAAGTTTTGAAATGTGAAAATTATCAAAATGTGATATAGGGACACAAAGTGAGCATGAGCTGTTGGAGAAATTGTAGTGGTAGACTTGCTCAACACAAGGTTACCAAAAACCTTCCATTTGTACAACAGACAATATCTATAAAACACGATAAAGGGAAACTCATTAAAATAAAGCATGCTTTTATATGATCTAGCATTACACTCCTAGGTATTGGCCCAAATGCGTTGAAAATATGTCTGTACAAAATCCTGCATATGAATACTTATAGCAGCATTATGTATAATTGCCCAAAATTGGAAGCAACACAGATATTCTTCAGTAAATAAATGGATAAACAAAATGAGGTACATTCGTACAATGGAATAATATTTTGCAAAAATATTTGGAGCGATGAAGCTATGAAAAGACATGGAAGAACCGTAATGCCAGTTACTCAGTTGGAGAAGCCAGTCTGAAAGTGCTATATGCTATATGATTCTAACTATATGAATTCTGGAAAAGGCAAAACTACAGAGATGGTAAAAATATCAGTGGTTGCCAGAGATTGAGACTGAGAAGGGAGAATGGAAGCAATGCATAGGTTGCCCAATGAGGACTGACTTTCTTAACATAGAGGTGAGACCAAGCATATTGTTTATAACTGAGAATCTACCCAACTCACAAAGCAAAACCCAAATGCACTATACAGGAGATACACCAATACAAGATGATTCAGAAAGGGTAAACATAAAGGGATGGGAAAAAGTGTATTAAATGGAATTCTTTTGCCCATGTTTAGAGTGGGTGGTCTTATTAAGTTTTAAGAGTTTTTGTATATTCTGAATACAAGTCCTTTCTTAAACGTATGTTTACAAATAGTTTCAGTCTATGGCTTGTCTGTTTTTATTTTCTTAACGGCATCTTAAAGCACAAAAATATGAAATTTTAATGGCATTCTATTTATTAACGATTTCTTTCATGGATTGTGTTTTTGATGCCATATCTAAAAACTCTTTGCCAAACCAAAGCACAAAAAGTTTTCTTCTAGAAGTTTCACAGTTTTAACTTGTTGTTGTTGTTGTTGTTTTGAGATGGAGCCTCGCTCTGTCACACCCAGGCTGGAGTGCAGTGGTGTGATCTCCGCTCACTGCAACCTCTGCCTGTTGGGTTCAAGCGATTCTCCCACCTCAGTCTCCCAAGTAGCTGGGATTACAGGCGCCTGCCACCATGCCTGGCTAATTTTTTTGTATTTTTAGTAGAGATGGGGTTTCGCTATATTGGCCAGGCTGGTCTCGAACTCCCGACCTCAGGTGATCCACCTGCCTTGTCCTCCCAAAAGTGCTGGGATTACAGGCGTGGGCCACCACACCTGGCTCATAGTTTTAGCTTTTATGTTTATGTATGTAAACTATTTTGAGTTAAATTTTGTGTAGAATATGATATAAGGAGATAGTTTTGATTTTAATACGCAGAATAAAATAAATATCCAAATCCATAGTGATATAAAATTACAATCAACTAAATGTGAGAGAATGGATAATTCTTCCTTTTAGAAGTATTACAACTAATAAATGTAGAAGAAAAGTTGTCTTTAGGCAAATACCCTAGTAATAATTTTGTAGACACACAGTAATAATTTAGCATCTTCTGAAGGATGCTAAAATTAGTGGGTGAAAATTCAGAATGAAATAGGATCTTTGCATCATCTAAAATTATATTTTGTATTTATTACTTACACAGGGAAATACAGTAACTTTATAGTGGAGAAACCCAGCAGACACCATCTTATTCATGTGGTCAAGGTTAATATCACAGGTAATCAGATAAAAGGTCTCAATAATGAAAATCTCTTTATATGATATAATTAGAAAGACACAACATTGTTTCTGTAGTATTATTGCCAAAAATGCATAACCTCATTCTAATCATGAGAAAATGTCAGACAAATGTAAATGAAGTTTATCCGATGAAATAACTTGTCAGTACTTTTCAAATGTGTCAAGGTTATGAAATACAAGGAAAGTCCGAGAAACTCAAATTGGAGGAAACTAAAAAGAGATAATAACTACTTGTAAGGTGGGATCCTACATAAGTTCCTTTAACTGAAAAAGAACAATACTGGAAAAATTGGTGAAATTTGAATAGGGTCTACAGTTTAGTTAATGCCATTATATCAATGTTAGTTTACTGGTTTCAATAATTTTAATATAATTATTATAAAATGTTACACATAATGATATCATGATAACTGACTCGGAGCTTGTAGATGAGGCAGACTGAAACAATTTAAAACCTTTAGGTGGGGAGGGGCGAAAACAGAGTGGGAGTAAGAGAATAAAAATGACAAACCGTAAACATAACACTTTTCTAGTAATATGACCGTGCAAATCAAAATGAAGGAATCTAATGCAAAGATAGCCAAGGCAAGCAGATTTTGTTTTTTGGCTCTCCCCTTCTTGCTTTCTAACAGAATTGATTTTTGTTTTGGTAATCCACTCTTGGCTACACAGCCATGCATTTAGCTAAACCAAACATGCTTATCTGAATCCTCTTTAGTGATTTATTAAATAATATATTTGATGCCGTATTTACTTATTATGTATCTTCTGAGGAACTTTGGGGAAATGTTTTTTTCACTGATTAAAAAAATGCCAGGAAGAAGTGGCTTCTCTTGTTCTGGTGGATATTACTTGGTCTGCATGGGACATCTGGAACTGCTTAGCCATTTTGTAACCATAAGGAGAGCTTGCCATGGACAAATCTGGGATGTTTAATATGGCAGAAACACAAAAGAAAAAGAGCAAATTCTGATAATGTTATTGAGCAAGTGAATTAATTTATTCTAGAGCTTTCCTACTTGGGAACATAATATGTAAGATAGTAAATTTTCCTTCTGGTTTAAGCTGATTGAGACAGGTTTTATGTTGCTTGAAACTGAAAGCATCCTAGCTGGTTAGCAACACCTAACAAAATCATGAAGTGGAACATTTATTTAGTCTTGATCAAATTAGTTTTATAGAATAGTGTGACAGAGGCTTTTGTAGGGACATGGATGCAGCTGGAAACCATCATTCTCAGCAAACTATCACAAGAACAGAAAACCAAATACCACATGTTCTCACTCATAGGTGGGAATTGAACAATGAGATCACTTGGACACAATAAGGGGATCATCACACACCGGG
>NW_012108375.1:656758-657267 GCF_000951045.1 Mandrillus leucophaeus
ACTAACAGCAGATCTCTCAGCAGAAACTCTCCAAGCCAGAAGAGAGTGCGGGCAAATATTCAACATTCTTAAAAGAATTTTAAACCCAGAATTTCATATCCAGCCAAACTAAGCTTCTTTACTGAAGGAGAAATAAAATCCTTTACAGACAAACAAATGCTTAGAGATTTTGCCACCATCAGGCCTGCCCTAAAAGAGATCCTGAAGGAAGCACTAAATATGGAAAGGAACAACAGGTACCAGTCATTGCAAAAACATGCCAAAATGTAAAGACCATCAATGCTAGGAAGGAACTGCATCAACTAACGAGCAAAATAACCAGCTAACATCATAATGACAGGATCAAATTCACACATAACAATATTAACCTTAAATATAAAGGGACTAAATGGTCCAATTAAAAGACACAGACTGGCAAATTGGATAAAGAGTCAAGACCCATCAGTTTGCTGTATTCAGGAGACCCATCCTACATGCAGAGACACACAGACTCAAAATAAAGGGATGGA
>NW_012108375.1:657486-657848 GCF_000951045.1 Mandrillus leucophaeus
ACCCAGATTCATAAAGCAAGTCCTTAGAGACTTACAAAGAGACTTAGACTCCCATACAATAATAATGGGAGACTTTAACATCCCACTGTCAACATAGACAGATCAACGAGACAGAAAGTTAACAAGGATATCCAGGAATTGAACTCAACTCCACCAAGAGGACCTAATAGACATCTACAGAACTCTCCACCCCAAATCAACAGAATATACATTCTTCTCAGCACCACATCGCACTTACTCCAAAATTGACCATAATTGGAAGTAAAACACTCCTCAGCAAATGTGAAAGAACAGAAATTAAAACAAACTGTCTCTCAGACCACAGTGCAATCAAACTAGAACTCAGGACTAAGAAACTCAAT
>NW_012108375.1:658193-658503 GCF_000951045.1 Mandrillus leucophaeus
TCACAATTAAAAGAACTAGAGAAGCAAGAGCAAACACATTCAAAAGCTAGCAGAAGGCAAGAAATAACTAAGATCAGAGCAAAACTGAAGGAGATTGAGACAAAAAAACCCTCCAAAAAATCAATGAATCCAGGACCTGGTTTTTGGAAAAGTTCAACGAAATTCGACCACTAGCAAGACTAATAAAGAAGAAAAGAAAGAAGAATCAAATAGGGGCAATAAAAATTGATAAAGGGGATATCACCACCGACCCCACAGAAATACAAACTACCATCAGAGAATACTATAAACACCTCTACGCAAATAAACT
>NW_012108375.1:660418-676457 GCF_000951045.1 Mandrillus leucophaeus
TGGGTGCAGCACACCAACATGGCACATGTATACATATGTAACAAACCTGCACGTTGTGCACATGTACCCTAGAACTTAAAGTATAATAAAAAAATAAAATAAAATAAAATGGATATTTTGAAGATGTTTGAAAAAACAAATTTCTTTTAAAAGACTTTTTATTTGTTTGTGTTTTGAAACCAAGTGTTGCTCTGTTGCCCAGGTTGGAGTACGGTGGCGTGATCTTGGCTCACTGCAATCTGCTCTTCCCGGATTCAAGAGATTCTCTTGCCTTAGCCTCCTGAGCAGCTGGGATTACAGACACCCACCAACACACCTGGCTAATTTTTTGTATTTTTAGTAGAGACGGGTTTTTGCCATGTTGGCCAGGCTGGTCTTGAACTCCTGACCTCAAGTGATCCACCTGCTTTGGCCTCCCAAAGTGCTGGGATTACAGGTGTGAGCCACCATGCCTTACCAATTTTTGTGTTTTTAGTAGAGACCATGTTTCACCATGTTGTCCAGCCTGGCCCTGAACTCCTGGGCTCAAGCAATCCACAAGCCTCAGCCTCCCAAAGTGCTGGGATTACAGGAGACAACCACCTCACCCGGCCTTTTTTTTTTTTTTTTTTTTGAGATAAGGTCTCACTTTTGCAAAGGCTGGAGTTCAGTGGCTTTGAACTCCTGGGCTTAAGCCATCTTTCTGTCTCACGAATAGCTAGGACTACAGGTGCCTGCCACCATGCTGACTAATTTTTTTTTTTTTTTTTTTTAGAAATGGAATTTTGCTATGTTGCCCAGGCTGGTCTTGAGGTCTCGGTCTCAAGACATTCTCCTGCCTGGGCCTCCCAAAGCACTGGGATTACAGGTGTGGGCCACCATGCCTGGTTAAAAAGAGCAAGGACCTTTAAAACAAAAATAGGAACAAATGAACCAACATTTGGTTATGAAATTGAATTAATTACAGATTCCATATAGGATTAAATATAATAATTTCAACACAATTTCTACAAGTAGGATAAGTTTTGACTGGCAACAGTCAGAGAGAATGAACTGAAAGACAGTTGAAAAATTTACCCAGAAAGATTAAGAGGTAAAAATTATGAAGCATGGATAAGAAATGTAGAGGAGAGATTGAAGGACCCTACCATATGTCACATAGAAGTTTGTGATAAAAAGAATGAAGGAATGTAAATAAGTAATATCTGAATAGATTATAGCTGAAAAATCTCCAGAACGGAGAAAAACAGAAGTCTTTGGAAAAGCATGTACACTAAATGCTGTGCAGGATAAAAAAGCTAAATGTGCTAAATCTACAACACGACATAAGTTTTTGATTTGTTTTGTTTTTGAGATGAGCTCTCACTCTGTCACCCAGGCTGGAGTGCAGTGGCAGAGTCATGGCTCACTGTAGCCTCAACTTCTTGAGCTCAAGTAATCCTTCCACCTCAGCCTCCCAAGTAGCTTGGACTACAGGTGTGCACCACCATGCCCAGCTAATGTATTTTTTATTTTTATTTTTGTAGAAACAAGGTATTACCATGTTGTCCAGGCTGCTCTCAGACTCCTGGCCTCAAGCAATCCTCTTGCCTTGGCCTCCAAAAATCCTAGGATTACAGGCATAAGCCACTATGCTCAGCATATATAGTTTAGTGAAACTACAACACATTAAAGAGAAAATATTCAAAGATACCAAGAGAAAGGATAGTAACCTAAGGACAGTAATTATATATATCATCAGAAACAGTAGACATTGGTGCTGAGGGGTAAAAGGGATCATCAGTCTTGAATGACATAACCAGCTCAAGTATTACTCAAGAATGAGGACAAAATAAATGTTGTAGCCTGGGCAGCAAAGTGAGAACCCATCTCTACAAAAATAAAAATTAAAAAAAAAACTAGCTGAATATGGTGGGACATGCCTGTAGTACCAGCGACTTGAGAGGCTAAGGCAGAGGATTGCTTATACCTGGAGTTCAAGGTTGCAGCTAACTATTCACTATATTCTATCAAGCCTGGGTGACAGTGAGTGACCATCTTTAAATAAATAAATAAACTTTCTGACATATAAAAACTAAAAATCTTTCCCACTTACACAATTTCCCTAAAATAAGAGTTAACAGATATAACTTCAACCAGAAGAAAAGTTAATCCAGGGGAGGATGGGGTTAAGGAATCAGCCATGAGCACATAAATTTATTTAAAATCAGTTGTGGAAAGAAGAATGTAAAGACATTTAGAAAGAAAAAGTGTTTCTTGAAGAGATGTCACAGGGATGTCATACTTCAGAACAACTGGCTATTCAATTAAAAAATGCAATATATGTTTAAAGGAAAATTACCTGCAAGGTTACAAAGTTTGTATTAGCCTATTGATAGTGGGGACAAAAAAGCAATTTTTTCACATTGATATCATGCACAAAAGTGCATATGTTCAGACAGTTGTATTACATAAGTAAGTAATAGGCATTTTGTAGAAAGTTAACTTTTGAGAAATACTCTTTTTTTTTGTTGTTTGTTTTTTGAGACAGAAATGCGCTCTTCTGGCACGATCTTGGCTCACTATAATCTCCGCATCCCAGTTTCAAGTGATTCTCCCACCTAGGCCTTCTGTGTATCTGGGATTACAGGCATGTGCCACCACATCCTGTCTCAGGTAGATTACCTCAGGTAATCTACCCACCTTGGCCTCCCAAAGTGCTGAGATTACAGGCATGATCCACTGCACTGGGCCAGATTTTGTTTTTTGTTTTTTTTTAATTTTTTAAATATAAGACAAGATTTCCCTTATTTTTAGCTTATATCTGGGTCAAAGTGTTTTCTGGTTGGTTTGTTCTTTGACTGTGGAACATGATATTCATACTTAGTATAATGATAGCAAAGGGTTGTGTTTGCTTCAGGACAGTTGCATATTACAAAGAAGCCAATGTTTTTTGCTTTTCCAAAAAAAAAAAATGTTTAGCAGGCCAGGCATGGTGGCTCACGCCTGTAATCCCAGCACTTTGGGAGGCCAAGGCAGTCAGATCACGAGGTCAGGAGTTCTAGACCAGCCTGGCCAATATGGTGAAACCCCATCTCTACTAAAAAATACAAAAATTAGCCGGGTGTGGTGGCACGTGCCTGTAGTCCCACCTACTCTGGAGGGTGAGGTAGAGAATTGCTTGAACCTAGGAGGCGAAGGTTGCAGTGAGCTGAGATCAAGCTACTGCACTCCAGCCTGGGCGACAGAGTGAGACTCCATCTCAAAAAAAAAAAAAAAAAAAAAGAGGTTTAGCAAGTAGACAAAAACAAAAAGTATCTTAAAGATAATAGAAAGAGTTCTAAATATTTTTTTAATTTTAAATGTGCCAATTTAAATTATAAATTTCTGTCTATAGAAAAAGAAGACATCTTTAGACAGAGTCTATTAGAAGGCAACCCATAGAGTGGGAGAAAGTATTTATGGTAACTATCCAACAAAGAATTCACATCTCAAATGCATAAAGAGCTCTCCTTAAATCAACAATTAGAAGACATTCATCCTAATTTAAAATTATAGGCCGGGCGCAGTGGCTCATGCCTGTAATACCAGCACTCTGGGAGGCTGAGGCAGGCAGATCACCTGAGGTCAGGATTTCGAGACTAGCCTGGCCAACATGGCGAAATCCCGCCTCTACTGAAAATAGAAAAATTAGCTGGGCATGGCGGTGTGTGCTTCTAATCCCAGCTACTCGGGCAGCTGAGGCAGAATCGCTTAAACCCAGGAGGCAGATTTTGCAGTGAGCTGAGATCGAGCCATTGCATACACCCTGGGAGACAGAGTGAGACTCCATCTCAAAAAAAAAAAAAAAAAAAAAAAAAAAAAATTACATTGGTGGGCAGGCGCTGTGGCTCGCACCTGTAATCCCAGCACTTTGGGAAGCTGAGACGGGTGGATCAGTTGAGGTCGGGAGTTTAAGACCAACCTGGCCAATATGGTGAAACCCTGTCTGTCCTAAAAATACAAAAATTAGCCAGGCGTGGTGCCTGTAGCTCCAGCTACTTGGGAGGCTGAAGCAGGAGAATCACTTGAACCTGGGAGGTGAAGGTTGCTGTGAGCCGAGCTTGCACCACTCTACTCCAGCCTGGGTGACAGAGCAAGACTCTGTCTCAAAAAATAATAAATAAATAAATAAATAAAATTTTAAAAATTATATTGGTTAGAAGACTTCAGAACCCAGGCGCAGTGGGTGATGCCTGTAATCCCAGTGATGTGGGAGGATTGTTAGAGCCCAATAATTTGAGGCTGCAGTGATCCCACCACTGCACTCTAGCCTGGGTGACAGAGTGAGACCCTATTTCTTAAAAAATCAAACCAAACAAACAAACAAAAAAAGAAGGCTCTTCATGTTAGAGAATAAATATCTTGAAAATGTTTTAAATATCTCTTCATATTAGAGAATAAATATCTTGAAAATGTTTTAAAGGAAGGAGAGAACTTCTAGTTGCAGACTAAGAATAGACATACTTCTCTCTATTCCTTCTGTTAATTGTAGCTTAAAACTTTGCACATTATATGTGATATACGTGTTAGGAAATGTCTGAAAAGTAGAGCGAAGGCAGCAGACTGCCTAGGGACTTTGGGACGCAAAGAGGGACACAGCAGTTTTCTTTTTGCCTTGTATATACCAGACTGGATGCTAGAGAAGCTTGTAACCTTGAAAACACCAATGGAAGGCAAGTCTCCCAAAACTTGGCTCTATCAAAAGGATGAGGAAAGAGGCAACACTGTAAGACAGAAAACTTTTCAACTATAACCACCCTACTACACCTTAACACAATGGAAAAAGTACCACCCTACCACTACTGCTGTCCAAAAAGGCCAAAAGTGGTAGACCTCAGGTTCTACCCTTGTTGAGCTATAACATGGTGTCCTGCCCCTGGGGTGATCAGAGAAGACTGAGTTGGGAGTCAGGACTTTCTTCCCTGCCAGCAGTAAGAAGGCCATGTGGTGGCTCGGAACTTACATACCCACCCAGTGGTAAAGAGGCAACCCTGTTCATTAGAGGAAGCCACGTCAGAACTTTCACCACCATCCAGGGGTAAGGAGGCCTCCTACTCTTGACTGTAGAATCAGTGGAGGCCACCTGGCAATCAGTAACAAGGTGCTCCTTCCTTTCTTAGCCAGACTGATGTCAGTGGAGGCCTTTGAAGAGGCTGAAATTCCCCAGCTGCCCAGATGTCACAAAGCACTTCTGTTTCCCTACCCCTGGGTGTCAAAAAGGCTGAGCAGGAAATGTGGACTTTCACCACTACCTGTGGTAGTAATGAGACTGTGCCCCATTTTCCTTCCATCAGAATGGTGTCCAAGGTGGCCTGCTAAAACAGAAGATTTGAGTAAGATCTAGAGTGTTATAATAACCAAAATGTCCGGGGTACAATACATGCCCAACAAGAACTAGAAAAATCTGAACTTTAATGAAAAAAGACAACACACAGCAACATCAAGATAAAACAGGGCCAGGAGCAGTGGCTCATGCCTATAATCCCAGCATCTTGGGAGGCCAAAGCAGGTGGATCATATGAGGTCAAGAGTTCGAGACCAGCCTGGCTAACATGGTGAAACCCCATCTCTACTAAAAATACAAAAATTAGCTGGGGGTGGTGGCAGGTGCCTGTAATCCCAGCTACTACGGAGGCAGAGGTAGGAGAATCACTGGAACAAGAGCGCCAAATGTGGCAGTGAGCAAGATTGTGCCATTGCACTCCGCCTGGGTGACAGAGCAAGACAATGTTTAACTCAGCAATTGCAAACATGCCTGAAACAAATGAAAATAGAAAGTCTCAGCAAAGAAATAGAAAATATAAAGAAGAATCATATTGAAAAGTTTAAAATAAGAGGCACAATAACCAGATTCAAGATTCGGTGATGGGCTCAATAGCAAAATGAAGAGGGCAGAGGAAAGAATCAGCGAACTTGCAGATAGAACAATAGATACGGCTAGGCACAGTGGTTCACGCCTGTAATCCCAGCACTTTGGGAGGCTGAGGTGGATGGATCATGAGGTCAAGAGATTGAGAACATCCTGGCCAACATGGTGAAACCCTGTCTCTACTAAAAATACAAAAAATACAAAAATTAGCTGGGCGTGGTGGTGTGCACCTGTAGTCTCAGCTACTCGGGAAGCTGAGGCAGGAGAATCGCTTGAACACAGGAGGCGGAAGTTGCAGTGAGCCAAGATCGTGCCATTGCACTCTAGCCTGGAGACAGAGTGAGACTCAGTCTCAAAAAAAAAAAAAAAAACCAAACAAACAAAAAACAGAAAAACAAAGAACAATAGATATTCCCTAATCTGATTAACAGAGACAAAATATGATGAAATCAAATGAACAGAGCCTCAAAGACCTATGGTTCTGTAATAAAAGATCTATATTTGTGTCATCAAAGTCCCAGAAAGAGAGGAGAAAGAGGGTGGGTTTTAAAATAGTGGCTGAACATTTCCCAAAGTTGGTAAAAAGCATAAACCTACAGGTTCGAGAAGCTGAGAGAACCCCAGCTCAGGAAAGGATACACCTAAATAAGCCTACACCAAGACACATTGTAAGTAAACTGAAAACAGAAGGCAAAGAAAAAGTCTTAAAAGCATTGTGAGAGAAAGGATACCTTACCTACCGGAAAAAACAGTTGGGAGGACAGTAGATTTTCATGAAGTATCAAGGAGGCCGGAAGGAAGTGGCTCAACATTTTTCAGTTGCTCAGCGAACTGTCAGCCCTGTCAGATACCATTTATCTGGTAAAATTACCCCTTAGGAACGAGGGGGAAATAAATACATATTAGATGAAGGAAAACTAAGAGAGTTTGTTGCTAGCAGACCTACCCTAAAAGAAGGCTAAAGAAAGTTCCTGGCTGGGTGCAGTCTCACTCCTGTAATCCCAACACTTTGGGAGACTGAGGCCTGCCAAGCTGAGGCCAGGAGGACAGCTTGAAACCTGGAGTTCAAGATAAGCCTGGGCAATAAAGTGAGGCCACATTCTCTATTTAAAAAAAGAAAGTCCTGAAACGTAAAGGGAATCATAAAAGAAGGAATCTTGGAACATTACGAAAGAAGGACAACAGGAAGGAGCAAAAATGTGACCAAATACAAGACTGGGTATGTTGACTCACACCCGTAATCCCAACACTTAAGGAGGTTGAGGTGAGAGGACTGCTTGAAGCCAGGAGTTTGAGACCAGTCTGGGCAACATGGCGAGACCCTGTCTCTACAAAAAATAAATTAGCCAGGCGTGGTGTCATGCGCCTGTAGTCCTAGTTACTAAGGAGCCTAAGGCAGGAAGATTGCTTGACCCAGGAATTTGAGGTTATGGTGAGCCATGATCAATGCCACTGCACTCCACCCGGGGTGGAGTGAGACCCTGTCTCAAAAAAGAGACAGAATCAGACCCTGTCTTTAAAAAAAAAAAAAAGAAAAGAAAAGAAAGAAAAGGAAGATATATGACCAAATACAATAGTTTCCTTCTTGAATTTTCTAAGTTATGTGTCCATGATTGAAGCAAAACGTATAACGATGTATGATTTGATTCTCAGTGATGTAGAGGAAATATTTAAGACAATTATAAGTGGGGAAAGGTAAAGATATTTAAAGGAAGGTAGGGTTTTACTTCATTCAAACTGATAAAATGTTAATACCAGTAGACTGGTAAGTTATGTAAGTGTTATGTAAATGTAACAAAGCAGTCACATACAAAAAACATATAAAGAGATATGCCGTCAATCCCTAGATGTATTCCTTGAAGGTTGGGAATATATCTATATTTGTATATTGATAAACATTTATGTAACATTAGAGATATATAATATATTAAAATGTTTCAGAAAACATTAAAGATATTTTAAAAGTAAATTCTTTCTAGGCTAGGGTAGCAAATGATAATGTAAGGAAATTGTAGCCTAGTCTTATGAACATAGATGCAAAATCCAACAGAAAATACTAGAAAAACAATTCATACCACTTATACATATAGTATAAGAAATTTACAATACTGAAATTCAATTTCTTCCCTCTTGGCATTTGTGTTATTGTCAGGTCTTTTATTTTGACAAATGTTACAAACTCCACACTATATTGTTTTTATTCTAACTTAAATAGACTTTTGAATATATATATGTGTATATTTTTTTTATTTGTTTGTTTGTTTGTTTGAAATAGGGTCTTGCTCTGTTGCCCAGGCTGCAGTGCAACGGCACAGTCATAGCTCATTGCAGCCTTGAACTCCTGGTCTCAAGTGATCCTCCCACCTCACCCTCAAAAAGTGCTGGAATTACAGGCATGAGCCACCGGCCTGCCTTTTTATTGGAACATTTAGTTCATTTGTGTTTACAGTAGACAGACTTCTAAAACCCTGTTCAATAATTTTCACCTCCTGGTATCCCTGGCTTTGTGTTATCCCCTTCCCGTTAGGTGTGGACCAGGGAACTTATGACTTGTTTGTAATGAATCAATAGAATAAAGGGACATGACTTCTGAGACTAGGTTACAAAAGACTGTGACTCCTATCTTGCTGTCATTCTGTTGCTCTTTCTCCTTTGCTTACTTTGACGAGGTCAACTGCTATGTTGTGATTGTCCATATTGTAGTTTCTTATCACTAAGGGTGACTGCTTCTAACAGCCCGTGAGGAACTAAATTATTATTATTGTTTTTTGAGATGGAGTCCCAGTCTGTCACCCAGAGTGGAGTGCAGTGGGCCAGTCTTGGCTCACTGCAACCTCCACCTCCCGGGTTCAAGCGATTCTCCTGTCTTAGCCTCCCGAGTAGCTTGGATTACAAGCATGTGCCACCATGCCTGGCTAATTTTTGTATTTTTAGTAGACATGGGGTTTCACCATGTTTGCCAGGCTGGTCTTGAACTCCTGACCTCAGGTAGTCCGCCTGCCTTGGCCTCCCAAAGTGCTGGGATTACAGGCTTGAGCCACCGCACTTGGCCACTTTTTAAATTTTATTTTTATTTTTTGGAGACGGAGTCTCGCTCTGGTCGCCCAGGCTGGAGTGCAGTGGCGCGATCTCAGCTCACTGCTACCTCCGCCTCCTGGGATCAGTCAGTTCTCTACCTCAGCCTCCCGAGTACCCGGGATTACAGGCGCCTGCCACCATGCCCGGCTATTTTTTTTTTTTTTTTTTTGGAGAGATGGGGTTTCACCATCTTGGCCAGGCTAGTCTTGAATTCCTGACCTTGTGATCTACCTGCCTCGGCCTCCCAAAGTGCTGGGATTACAGGCGTGAGCCATCGCACCCGGCCTTTTTATTTTTATAGTAAAAATATAAGTACTTAGGAAAAAAAAAAGGAAAGTATTAAAATGAAAATTTAAAACCCCACCACCCAGAGATAACCACTTGTGACCTTTTTTGTATTACTTAACCTTGATCCTAACTCTATGACATGTGCTAGAAAATATGAAATTATGATCCTAATTTTATGAAGTGTTTATATATACATTTTACATATATGCTTATAATGTTCTTTATGATTATACTATATAATGAGCTCTGCTTGTTTTACTCTTCGTTGTATTTTTCTCATAACTAGGTAATATTAGAAAAAACATTTTCAAGGCTACTGGACTATTAACAAAGTAGGAGTACCATCATTTATTTAACAATTTTTCTGTTATTGGCTATTGAGGTTGTTTCCAGTCTTTCACTCTTAAAAACAGCACCATGATCAATGTCTTTATATAAATTCCTAGAAATAGAGACACTAGGTCAAAGAGTGTAAGTGTTTTGTTTTGTTTTGTTTTGTTTGAGATTTTAGCCCAGGCTGAAATGCAGTGGTGAAATCATGGCTCACTGCAGCCTCAACCTCCCTGGCTCAAGTGATCCTCCCACCTTAACCTCCTAAGTAGCTGAGACTACAGGTGTGCCCCACCACGCCTGGTTAAGTTTTTGTATTTTTTGTAGAGACGGGGTTTTGTCCTGTTGCCCAGACTGGTCTAAAACTTCTGGGCTCAAGCAAATCCACTCACCTTGACCTCCCAGAGTGCTGGAATTACAGGTATGAGCCACCTTGCCTGGCCACTAAGGCTCTTGATTCATATTGCCAAATGCCTTTCCAGAAAGGTTGAAGCAATTTCTACCCCCACCAGCAGTGTATGAGAGTGCCCATTTTATGGAACCCTTGCCAACAATGAGCATTTTAAAAAATTTTGTCTATTTGATAAAAAATTCTTGTTTTAATTTATATTTCTAGGATTATAAGTGAAATGGAACTTTTTTTATAGATTACTGGCTGTTTGTGTTTCTTATTTTGTGAATTTTCTCTTTGTTTCCTTGATCATTATTCTAGAACAATACTGAATAGGCACCTAATGCAAACTATGTATGTAATTTTATAATAAATTTTCTTATGGCCTCGTTAAACAAGTAAAAAGAAACAGGTGAAATAAATTTTAATGATAAAACTATTTTAGTAATAGCAATCTTAATAATAAAATTTATTTAACTAAATACACCCCAACTATTATCATTTCAACATTGGCACTGGCTACATTTCAAGTGCTCTTGTGAGCAGTGGCTACCATATTAGACAGTGCAGATTCAGAACATTTCTGAATGTTCTGGAAAGTTCAACTGGACAGCACTAGCATGGAGCTACAGCTTTTGATTTTTTTTTTTATAAGGAAACTTTATATGTTTAGTTTTTTGTCTATCCTATTTGTTGTAGTTTTTTCCAGTATGCCATTAACCTTTTAATTTTGTTTATTCTTTTTATTTACTTATATTCAAACAATATAGGTGGATCTGTCATTCCCTTTGTTGTCTCTTCCATTGTTTTAGGTTTACCTATTCCCAGATAGTTAAATCTTCACCTATATTTTCCCCCCTCGCCTCCCTTGTTTTTACAGACAGGGCCTCACTATGTTGCTCAGGCTGGAGTGCAGTAGCTATTCGCAGGCATGATCATAGCACACTACAACCTCAAACTCCTGGCCACAAGTGATCCTTCTGCCTTGGCCTCCCAAGAAGCTAGGACTACAGGGACACCCTACTGAATCAGGCTACCCTAGATTTTTTAATGGCTTCATTTGTAATGCAATTATTTAATCCTGAAATTTATCACATTATTTTAAAAGTGTACCTGGTTTATCAAGAAGCTGACTATGGTTGCATGTCTATCAATTTCTCCGTGGAGTTTCTAAGAGTTTCTATCTCAAGTATTTTGATGCTGTGTTATTTAGTACATAACAGTTTGGGATTGTTGATCATTGTAAACGACTATGATTCTCCTGGTCCTTTGTAGCAGTTTTTGTTTTTACTCTACTTTATTTGAAATTCATATTGTCACCCCTGCTTTGGGTGGCAGCATTTTCCTAAGAAATCATTGCCCAAGTTTTAATTTTTAATCTTCCAATTTTATTTTGCATATACTTTTGGAATTATTATTATTATTATTATTATTTTGAGACAGAGTCTCACTCTGTCTCCCAGGCTGGAGTGCCGGTGGCGTTATCTTGGCTCATTGTAACCTCCACCTCCCAAGTTCAAGTGATTCTCCTGTCTCATCCTCCCGAGGTAGCTGGGATTACAGACATCTACTACCATGCCAAGCTAAGTTTTACAATTTTAGTAGAGATGGAGTTTTACCATGTTGGCCAGGCTGGTGTTGAATTCCTGGCCTCAAGTGATTCACCCACCTCAGCCTCCCAAAGTGCTGGGATTACAGTTGTAAGCCACTGCACCCATCCTTTTGTAATTATTTTTGTAACTGTGATTTAATCTTAACTCTGTTAAACTGATTTTTTTCTTATTGCTGGTCCTTTTATATGTCAGTTTCTCCCATTTTTGAGTTGTTATTTTGTATATCACTTAGACTACTGATATATGCCTTTGGTAATTATTTTCAAAAACATAACTTATAGTCAGTACTCAATAAATATTTCCTGAATAAAATAATAAATGAAGGAAGGAAGGAAAGAAGGAAGGATGTTAAGCCTTTACACATCATAGAATGTCTTCCTGTTCTGTAGTAAAAAGCATGTGTCTTTTTTATGATAAATCTACTTTTTACTCTTGAATGATGGTCTCATGTCTCTCTCTTTTTTTTCAACAAACTTAATTTTTTAGCTTTTATTTTCTTTTAAACATTTAAACATTTTGCCAGAATATGTCTAGGTTTTGGTTTCTTTACATTGATTTTACCTGGAAAAGAATGAGACTTTTAATCTTCCAATTTAAGTCATTCTTAAATTCAGGAAAGTTTTCTTCTGATATGTATTTGTCTGTTTTTGTACAGTTGTTCTGAATCCATTTTCAGGAATATGACTAATTTTGAGATTGGATCCCCAGGTTCTAGCCCTCATATCAATAATTAATTTTCATCTGTTTGCTCATTTTATGTATATTTAGAAGGATTTTTGGCAAATGACATAAGGTGAGGAATTAAGTCTTTTTTTTTCTAACTAGCTTGCCTCCTCAAAACTGAAAAAAAAAATGTTTATTTTCTATATCTTTCATTCTGTTTTTATTTTTTAATTAATTTTTTATTTTTTATTTTTATGGGCACATAGTAGGTGTATATATTTATAGGGTACATGAGACATTCTGATACCGGCATGCAATGTGTAATAATCACATCAGGGTAAATGTGATATCCATCACTTCCAGCATTTCTCTTTTGTTTCACAAACAATCTAATTATACTTTTTTAGTTATTTTAAAATGTACCATTAAATTGTATTTGACTGTAGTCACCCTGTTGAACTAGCAAATACTAGGTCTTACGCATTCTTTTTAAAAATTTTTATTTTAAATTATTTTTTGTAGACACAGGGTCCCCATATGTTGCCCAGGCTGGTCTTGAACTCCTGGGCTTAAGCAGTCCTCTACCTTGGGCTCCCAAAGTGCTGGGATTACAGCCACTATGCCCAGCCATGCATTTCTTTATTATTTTGTACCCATTAACCATCCCCACTTCTCTTCAACGCCCTGCCCCCCACTATCCTTCCCAGCCTCTGATAACCATATTTCTACTCTCTGTCTCCATGAGTTCAATTGTTTTAATTTTTACCTTCCACAAATAAGTGAGAATGTTTGAAGTTTGTCTTTCTGTGCCTGGCTTATTTCACTTGACATAATGACCTCCTGTTCCATTTATGTTGGTGCCAGTGATAGGATCTCATTCTTTTTTATGGCTGAAGAGTAACTTCATTGTAGAGTATTCCATTGCATACCACATAGTTATGATTGCTAGTGAGGTTGAACACTTCGTTATTTATTTATTGGTCTTAGCTTGTTTTCTCCCGTGACTTGCCTATTTAAGGCATTTTCCAGTTTTTTTGGTCTGTCTCTCATAGATTTGTGAGAGTTATTTAATGAGAGATATTTATTCTGTTTCAATTATATGTATTGCAAATCCTCCCAATCTCTGGTTTATATTTTTCACTTTTTAATGATCTTTTAATTTTCATTTAATGAAGTAAAACTCATCAGTCTTTTCCTTTATGCTTTGAGTCTTTGCACTTAAGAAATTCTACGATAATTAGAAAATATTTATTTTTACTATATGAGATTCAAATCCCATCGTATTGAAGGAGTGAAATGTATCATATTGAAAGTATATGCAATTTGGCCAGGTGTGGTGGCTCACGCCTGTAATCCTAGCACTTTGGGAGGCAGAGGGAGGTGGATCACCTGAGGTCAGGAGTATGAGACCAAACTGGCCAACATGGTAAAACCCCATCTCTACTAGAAATACAAAAATTAGCCGGGCATGGTGGCATGAGCCTGTAATCCCAGTTACTTGGGAGGCTGAGGCCCAAGAATTGCTTGAACCTGGGAGGCAGAGATTGCAGTGAGCTGAGATCACACCCTGGGCGACAGAGTGCGACTCTGTCTCAAAAAAAAAGAAAGTATATGGAATTTGGTTTTAACATTTTTTTTTTTTTAGAAACAAGTTCTTGCTGTCACCTAGGCTAGAGTATAGTGGCAGCATCATAACTCATTGTAACCTCAAACTCCTGGACTCAAGCAATCCTCCTATCTCAACCTCTCAAGTAGCTAGGACTACAGGTGTGCACCACTATACCCAGCTAATTTTTAAAAAAATTTTTTGTAGAGTCAGTGTCTTGCTATGTTGCCCACTCTCGTCTCAAGTTCCTGGCCTCAAGCCAGGAATTCCCATTTCAGCTTCCCAAAGCAAGAGATTTCAGGTATGAGTCACCATGAGAGTTTGGTTTTAATGTGTTACATCTAGTTTTAATATCTCAGAAGTTGAATTAATAATTCATCATCTTTAGAGAGAGTCACCTGCCTCAATGCAGCAATTAATTCCCAGCAAGTATACAATCAGAATTCTTCATGTCATTTTTCTGAAAACACAAGCAGTCTAATTTTAAGAAATGACTTGGTTTTCAACTTAAACATTTAAGTTTAATTTATAGGTTAATGTATTAAAATTTTTAAGGGTTTGTTCTTACCTCTATAAATTCCTCAATCTCTGTTCTTTGGCTGTCAAATTCTTCTGCCTTTGCTTCTAGTTTTCAGTTTCTGAAATATATACCTGTATATAAACAAATTTCTTCCTCTCCCCAATTTCCATTTATTCCATCTTTGGTTTCCTGAACAGGGTTCACTTAAATTTATTAGTTTTCTAAAGACTCCTCTAACTTTTTTGGGAGGGTGTGACTAGGGAGTTTGCTGTCAACTCTGTTCTGCCCATAATCTTCATTTCTTAATTAAATGAAGAAAGAAAACCTGGAGGGAATGAATGATGGGAAACCTGGGTCCCCTGAGGAAGGACCCCACTACACTACCGACAATTTATGCTGTTAATCTTTCTCCCATCTTTCCCCAAGGAGACCTCTGGCCTTTTACCAGAGTAACTGCACTGGGGAAAGGGGAATGATCAGACTTTTCAGGGACTTACTGGATACTGGCTCTGAGCTGACATTGATTCCAGGGGACCCAAAACATCATTGTGGTCCTCCAGTTAAAGTAGGGGCTTATGGAGGTCAGGTACTTAATGGAGTTTTAGCTCAAGTCCCCAGGAGTCCAGTGGGTCCCTGTACTCATCCTATGGTCATTTCCCCAGTGTCAGAATGCATAATTGGCATAGACATACTTAGCAGCTGGCAGAATCCCCACATTGGCTCCCTGACCGGTAGGCTGAAGGCTATTATGGTGGGAAAGGCCAAATGGAAGCCATTAGAGCTGCCTCTACCTAGAAAAATAGTACATCAAAAACAATATTGTAAAAACAAACAAAAACAACAACAAAAACGAGTATCACATCCCTGAAGGGAGTGCAGAGATTAGTGCCACCATCAAGGACTAGAAAGATGCAGGGGTGGTGATTCCCACCACATCTCCATTCAGCTCTCCTATTTGACCTGTATAGAAGAGAGATGAATCTTGGAGAATGACAGTGTATTATCATAAGCTTAACCAAGTCGTGACTACAATTGCAGCTGCTGTGCCAGAGGTGGTTTCATTGCTTCAACAAATTAATACATCTCCTGGTACCTAGTGTGCAGCCATTGATTTGGCAAGTGGCTTTTCCTCCATTCCTGTTTGTAAGACCCATCAGAAGCAATTTGCCTTCAGCTGGCAAGACCAGCAATATACCTTCACTGTCGTACCTCAGGGGTATATCAGCTCTCCGGCTTTGTGTCGTAATCTTGTTTGCAGAGATCTTGATCACTTTTCCCTTCCGCAGGACATCACACCGGTTCATTACATTGATGACAGTATGTGACTGGATCTAGTGAGCAAGAAGTAGCCAACACACTGGACTTATTGGAGATACATTTGCATGCCAGGGGATGGGAAATAAATCTAACTAAAATTCAGGGATCTTCTACCTCAGTAAAATTTCTAGTGGTCCAGTGGTGTGGGGCCTCTCGAGATATTCCTTCTAAAGTGAAGGATAAGTTGCTGCATTTGCCCCATCCTACAACCAAGAAAGAGGGACAACACCTAGTGGGTCTATTTGGATTTTGGAGGCAACACATTCCTCATTTTGGTGTATTACTCCAGCCCATTTATCGAGTGACCCAAAAGGCTGCCAGTTTTGAGTAGGGTCCAGAACAGGAGAAGGCTCTGCAACAGGTC
>NW_012108375.1:676507-695029 GCF_000951045.1 Mandrillus leucophaeus
CTGGAGGGAATGAATGATGGGAAACCTGGGTCCCCTGAGGAAGGACCCCACTACACTACCGACAATTTATGCTGTTAATCTTTCTCCCATCTTTCCCCAAGGAGACCTCTGGCCTTTTACCAGAGTAACTGCACTGGGGAAAGGGGAATGATCAGACTTTTCAGGGACTTACTGGATACTGGCTCTGAGCTGACATTGATTCCAGGGGACCCAAAACATCATTGTGGTCCTCCAGTTAAAGTAGGGGCTTATGGAGGTCAGGTACTTAATGGAGTTTTAGCTCAAGTCCCCAGGAGTCCAGTGGGTCCCTGTACTCATCCTATGGTCATTTCCCCAGTGTCAGAATGCATAATTGGCATAGACATACTTAGCAGCTGGCAGAATCCCCACATTGGCTCCCTGACCGGTAGGCTGAAGGCTATTATGGTGGGAAAGGCCAAATGGAAGCCATTAGAGCTGCCTCTACCTAGAAAAATAGTACATCAAAAACAATATTGTAAAAACAAACAAAAACAACAACAAAAACGAGTATCACATCCCTGAAGGGAGTGCAGAGATTAGTGCCACCATCAAGGACTAGAAAGATGCAGGGGTGGTGATTCCCACCACATCTCCATTCAGCTCTCCTATTTGACCTGTATAGAAGAGAGATGAATCTTGGAGAATGACAGTGTATTATCATAAGCTTAACCAAGTCGTGACTACAATTGCAGCTGCTGTGCCAGAGGTGGTTTCATTGCTTCAACAAATTAATACATCTCCTGGTACCTAGTGTGCAGCCATTGATTTGGCAAGTGGCTTTTCCTCCATTCCTGTTTGTAAGACCCATCAGAAGCAATTTGCCTTCAGCTGGCAAGACCAGCAATATACCTTCACTGTCGTACCTCAGGGGTATATCAGCTCTCCGGCTTTGTGTCGTAATCTTGTTTGCAGAGATCTTGATCACTTTTCCCTTCCGCAGGACATCACACCGGTTCATTACATTGATGACAGTATGTGACTGGATCTAGTGAGCAAGAAGTAGCCAACACACTGGACTTATTGGAGATACATTTGCATGCCAGGGGATGGGAAATAAATCTAACTAAAATTCAGGGATCTTCTACCTCAGTAAAATTTCTAGTGGTCCAGTGGTGTGGGGCCTCTCGAGATATTCCTTCTAAAGTGAAGGATAAGTTGCTGCATTTGCCCCATCCTACAACCAAGAAAGAGGGACAACACCTAGTGGGTCTATTTGGATTTTGGAGGCAACACATTCCTCATTTTGGTGTATTACTCCAGCCCATTTATCGAGTGACCCAAAAGGCTGCCAGTTTTGAGTAGGGTCCAGAACAGGAGAAGGCTCTGCAACAGGTCTAGGCTGTTGTGAAAGCTGCTCTGCCACTTGGGCCATATGACCTAGCAGATCCAATGGTGCTTGAGATGTCAGTGGCAGATAGGGATGCTATTTGGAGCCTTTAGCAGGCCCCCATAGGTGAATCACAGCAGAGGCCTCTAGGATTTTGGAGCAAGGACCTGTCGTCTTCTGCAGATAAGTACTCTCCTTTTGAGAGACAGTTCTTGGCTGGTAGAAACTAAATGTTTGACTGTGGGTCATCAAGTCACCACGCAACCTAAACTGTCATAAACTCGTGCTTTCTGATCCATCTAACCATAAAGTGGGGGCATGCACAGCAGCATTCCATCATCAAATGGAAGTGTATGTATGTGATCAGGCTTGAGCAGGTCCTGAGGGCACAAGTAAGTTATGTGAGAAAGTGGCTCAAATGCCAATGGTCCCTGCCCTTGCCACCTAGCTCTCTTTCCCCCAGCCTGCACCAATGGCCTCATGGGGAGCTCTCTTTGAACAGTTGAAAGAGGAAGAGAAGACAACGGTCTGGTTTACAGATGGTTCTGCATGATATGCAAGCACCACCCAAAAGTGGACAGCTGCAGCACTACAGCTGCTTTCTAGAACATCACTGACAGACAGTGGTGAAGGGAAATTTTCCCAGTGGGCAGAACTTCGAGCAGTGCACCAGGTTGTGCAGTTTGCATGGAATGAGAAATGGCCAGATGTGCGATTATATACTGATTCATGGGCTGTAGCAAATGGTTTGGCTGGATGGTCAGGGACTTGGAAGAAGCATGATTAGAAAATTAGTGATGAAGAAATTTGGGGAAGACGTATGTGGATGGACCTCTCTGAGTGGTCAAAAACTATATTTGTATCTCTTGTGAGTGCTCATCAAAGGTGACCTCAGCAAAGGAGGATTTTAATAAGTGGATAGGATGACTTATTCTCTGGGCATCACTCAGCCCCTTTCCCCAGCCACCCCTGTCATCACCCAATGGGCCCATGAACAAAGTGCCCATGGTGGCAGGGATGGAGGTTACGCATGGGCTTGGGAACATGGACTTCCACTCACCAAGGCTGACCTGGCTATGACCACTGCTGAATGCCTGATTTGCCAGCAGCAGAGACCAACACTGAGCCCTTGATATGGCACCATTCCTTGGGGTGATCAGCCAGCTACTTGGTGGCAGGTTGATTATATTAGACCTCTTCCATCATGGAAAGGGCAGCAGTTTGTCCTTACCAGAATAGACACTTACTCCAGATATGGGTTTGCCTATCCTGCATGGAATGCCTTGTCCACCATCATGGTATTCTGTATAGCATTGCCTCTGGCCAAGGCACATACTTTACGGCTAAAATGCGGCAGTAAATTCCATGCTCTTGGAATTCACTGGTCTTCTCCTTATCATTTTGAAGCAGCTGAATTGATAGAACAGTGGAATGGCCTTTTGAAGTCACAATTACAACACCAACTAGGTGACAGTACTTCGCAGGGCTGGTGCAGAGTTCTCCAGAAGGCTGTGTATGCTCTGAATCAGTGTCCAATATAAGGTACAGTTTCTCCCATAGCCAGGATTCACGAGTGCAGGAATCAAGGAAGTGGAAGTGGCACCACTCACCATCACCCCTAGGGGCCCATTAGAAAAATTTTTGCTTCCTATTCCCGCGACATTACATTTTGTTGGCCTAAAGGTCTTAGGTCCAGAGTGGAGGGTGCTGCCACCAGGAGACACAACAATGATTCCATTAAACTGGAAGTTAATATTACCAACCAGACACTTTGGGCTCCTCCTACCTTTAAGTCAACAGGCTAAGAAGGGAGTTACAGTGTTGCCTGGGGTGATTGACCCAGACTATCAAGATGAAATCAGTCTACTACTCATCTTGAAATCAGTCTACTCTTCCTTACCTAATGGAGGTAAGGAAGAGTATGTGTGGAATACAGGAGATCCCTTAGGACCTCTCTTAGTATTACCATGCCCTGTGATTAAGGTCAATGGGAAACTACAACAACCCACTCTAAGCAGGACTAAAAATGACCCAGACCCTTCCAGAATGAAGGTTTGGGTTACTCTACCAGGTAGAAAACCACGACCTGCTGAGGTGCTTGCTGAGGGCACACGGAATACAGAATGAGTAGTAGAAGAAGGTTGTCATCAGTACTAGCTATGACCACCGTTACCAGTTGCAGAAACAAGGACTATAATTCTCATGAGTATTTCCTCCTTATTTTATTAAGAACATGTTTATACATGTATACAGTTGTACTAAGAAAATATCTTCATTTTCCTTTTTCCTTTATCGTGTGGCATAAAATTTATTGACTTCATATCAGCATTTAAGTGGCAACTTTATGTAATAGCAGTTAAAGGATTAGTGTGCTTCCGGTTTTACAAAGGATAGAGATAGCTGTATTATGTTAGGCATAATTATGACCTTATTATTATTGTCTTTATTTGAAGATTATGTATGATTTCAGGAGATGTGTATGAGTTCAAGTTGGCAAAAGGTAGACTTCTGATGGTTAATGTTGAGTGTCAACTTGATTGGATTGAAGGATGCAAAGTATTGTTCCTGGATGTGTCTGTGAGGGTGTTGCCAAAGGAGATTAACATTTGAGTCAGCAGACTGGGAGAGGAGGACCCACCCTCAAGCTGGGTGGGCACAATCTAATCAGCTGCCAGCATGGCTAGAATAAAAGCAGGCAAAAGAACGTGGAAGTACTGGACTGACTGAGTCTTCCAGCCTCATCTTTCTCCCGTGCTGAATGCTTCCTGCCCTCAAACATCGGACTCCAAGTTCTTCAGCTTTTGGACTCTTGGACCTATACCAGTAGTTTGCCAGGGGCCCTTGGGCCTTTGGTCATAGACTGAAGACTACACTGTCAGCTTCTCTATTTTTGAGGTTTTGGGACTTGGACTGGTGTCCTTGCTTCTCAGCTCGCAGATGGCCTATTGTGGAACTTCACCTTATGATCGTGTGAGTCAATACTTAATAAACTCCCCGTCATATATACATCTATCCTATTAGTTCTGTCCCTCTAGAGAAACCTGACTAATATAGCTTCTGTTTTTTGGTTTTTGAAATATATACATATAAATAAATTTCTTCCCTCCCCAGTTTCCATTTATTTCATCTCTGGTTTCCTGAATGGGGTTCACTTAAGTATATTAGTTTTCTAAAGACTGCTAGCTTTTTTTTTTTAAGATGTGACTAAGGAGTTTCCTGTCAACTCTATTCTGCCCGTAATCTTCATTTCTTTCTTTCTTCCTTTTTTTTTTTTTTTGAGAGGGAGTCTCGCTCTGTTGCCCAGGCTGGAGTGCAGTGGCGCAATCTTGGCTCACTGCAAGCTCCACCTCCCGGGTTCACGCCATTCTCCTGCCTCAGCCTCCCGAGTAGCTGGGACTTCAGGCGCCTGCCACCACGCCCGGCTAAGTTTTTGTATTTTTAGTAGAGATGGGGTTTCACCGTGGTCTCGATCTCCTGACCTCATGATCCGCCCGCCTCGGCCTCCCAAAGTGGTGGGATTACAGGCGTGAGCCACCGCACCCGGCCCAATCTTCATTTCTTAATTAAACGAAGAAGGAAAAGAAAAGCTGGAGGGAAAAGTTTTGAAAGAGAAAAAAATTGGTCTCTATAATAATTTTCAAGAATTTTTATTGCAACTAAAATTCTTTCAGTGTTTAGTTTATGAAGAAAAAAATGGATGGGTATAGTACATACATTTCCATGGTAACAGAAGTGTTAAATACAAGATATTTGTATTTAAATATCTTGTATTTAAATATCTTATTAATTTAAATATCTTGTATTAAAATGGTAAGATATACCTGTAATCCCAGCACTTTGGGAGGCCCAGACAGGCGGATCACGAGGTCAGGAGATTGAGACCATCCTGGCTAACACGGTGAAACCCTGTCTCTACTAAAAATACAAAAAATTAGCCGGGCGTGGTGGCGGGCGCCTGTAGTCCCAGCTACTCTGGAGGCTGAGGCGGGAGAACGGGGTCAACCCGGGAGGCAGAGCTTGCAGTGAGCCGAGATCATGCCACTGCACTCCAGCCTGGGCGACAGAGCGAGACTCCGTCTCAAAAAAACAACAACAACAACAACAAAAACTTAGCTGGGGATGGTGGTTCATGCCTGTAGTCTCAGCTAATATATATATATATTTATTAGTCAATTTAAGTAAGTAAATAGATAATAAAATAAAAATTTAAAAGAGACTTAAGAGAATGGCGGTTACACGGGACAGTTCACTTGTGAAAATTCATTAGACTGAACACTTGTCATCAAACTATATAATTATTTATGCATTTTTCTGCGTGAATATTTTACTTCAATTAAAAGTTTATTTAAAAAGAGATCAAGCCATTGCAATGTATGGATCTTGATTCTAATAAAAGAGGCATTTTTTAAAGCCCTTTTTGCAATTGGGACAGCTGAGTACAATATTTGATGACATGAAAGAGTAACTGATGTTTTAAGAAAAGAGTTACTGATGTTTTAAGAATAATAGTGGTGTGTATTTATTTTTTAGTCCTTTTATTTTAGAAATACAGGGAAATACTTAATGGATGCAATGAAATGATATCCGAGGTTGACTTCATACAGTAGGGTTGATGGAACAACTAATGGGAATACCTAATAGATGAAACAAAGTGGGTCACACTTGAACACTTGAAACTGGATGATGGCTGCATGAGTGTTCATTATACTGTTTTTTTTTTTTTTTTTTTTTTTTTTTGGTATATGTTTGAAATTTTCTGCAATGCAGTTAAAATATTTACACAAACACATATATATATACACATATATAAAGTTAAATTGACAATTCGCCATTTCCCACCCTAATCAATTTTCACCAGTTTTTCACAGTATTCTTGACCCAATCACTTGGAGACAGAATCTGCTGGAAAAGTTTCATTACTCTGTTTAGACACAGGATGGCACTCTTTGAATAAGTAATTAGCCAAAGTCCACTCCCACTAAGTAAGCTCCTCTACAAGCTGCTACTTTGTAGGGCAGTTTATCTTAGTTGAGGGTAAAATCTTTTCAGAGAGCTTACATAGATGTTTACTGCTCATACCTTTATTTTTTGTGTGTGTACTGGCTGTCCCTATTTACTGCCAGTACTGGAAAAATTAAGGAAGGTTAAGGTTCAAAACTATTTAAATAGTCATTTGATGCCTACTTTTCTTATTTTTGGTGTTTACAATTCTTGCTATATTTTGCTACCTCATGTATTTCACATATATGTACACACATATGTACACATACAAATACACACACATACATACATACATGTGAATCATCTTTATTTAAAACTCAAGGCCAACTATTGAACAGATTTCTACATTTTAAATGGCATTTAGCCAAATACTACTGATTAACGTCAGGATGAGGACTATTGACTGTGGACAGATGCTTTCCGGACACTTTCAACCCTTGAAGAAGAATTGAAATAATTGTATTCTTGGACGTTCTCGGTCTGATTCATGCCTCCTTTTAGCCAACTATTCATAGATTCACCAGAAGAATTACACCTACTACCTCCGGCGTAGGAAGAAAAAAAAAAAAAAAATCAAATGGGCAATAATGTTAGCAGAAGCTTGAAATTTAAGAGCCGGTGTTGGGAAAGATCATCCTACTCCCTTCCCCCTGGTCCAGTTCTCCTTTCTGGTTCTGGCCATCGGAAATCGACTTGGCATTAACTAAGGACTGGAATTTCAAGGCGTCAATTTTCCCCTGCCCCCAACCTCGGAAACTCTTAAACAGCTCCCTATTCTACACTCAATGGTAGAGACAGATAAATGATGCAGCAGATTACACCGTTGAAAGGCAACATTTGTCCTGAGCTATTTTCACATTTTTTCCTGTTTCCGATGTATGTGCCAGACTTTGTTTGCTTGCTTAGGACATGGAAAACATTGGGCATTTTCTCCCCAGTGGCAGGTTTCTCTCAGCAAATGAAAGTGAAAGTGCTACATTGTAGCGGTATTTTATCCTTAAAGTCTGGACTGGCAGCTGGTGTGTAGGGGGGAGGGAGGGTGGGCTTGGGAAGCTTGAAGAACCAGTTTTGAGGTTTTGTTTGTTTATCTTGAGATCGCAGCAGGGTTCCTGTCCCCCCCCCCCTTTTTTTTGGTGGGGGGTGGTGGGAGGGAGGTCCTATTTCGGATTTATTTTCATTTGGGCATCATTGAAGTTTCATTCAATGGACTGACTTTAAAAAAATACACTCCACTTGTGGTTTTTCCCGGTTGCACTTTAAAACACCATCCAGTCTCACCCTCATCTGGAAATAATGCAAGCTTCTCTCTTCCCCCGCTCCCTCCTCCCCTACTTCTTTTTTTTTTTTTTTCTTTTAAAGCTCCACATAACCTGAAGTCGATAATCAGATGGAAAATGTGCTGGTATTAGTTTACTTTAGTTTACTTTTCCTTTTGGTGCTAACCTTACTTGCTGAAGTATGTATAAAACACAGGCATTTTGTACACTTGTAGCTACTGAGGCTTGATGTCTGCCTGCTCCACGAATCTAAGCTTTAAGTTTCCTCACAGGCACTGTTTACGTGCAAGTTTTAACATTTTGATTGTGTGGAGTTCAAAAATAAAATTACACAGAGAATGACACCAGAGATCTTAACAGTGACATTAGTCCATCTAAAGTCATTCATCCTTCTCCCTCCCCCTTCCTTTTTCCAAGAAACAACTAATAGCAAACCAGGCTAGAATTTCTAAGAGTTTAGAGGAGGAGGAGGAAAAGAGGCGGAGTGAGATAGGAGAGAGGTTAGAGAGGCCAGAATTTCTCTCATTCACAGTGTGGAAAAGTTGACATTGTCTAAGCCCTTCTGAATGGCTGGTAGTTGGTTACCCCGATTGTACCTCTACCTCCCCTCCCCCTCCACGTGACGACCCAGGACACATGCGCACCCGACGCAGCCCAGGCACATCTGCAGACTGACGTCAGTGTGCTCTGCCTCCGAGGAAAAGCTGCCAAAATTTTCTCCTGCTGCAATTCAAGTTGGCTGGGGGCCGGTAGTGAGATCTAGGGCTACTTCAACAAAACTTTGCTGCCCTTCCTGCTCCTCTTGTCTTCTTTTCTCCTGATACCTTTTGATGCTCTGCACATGTTATTTGCATAGCAAAGGCACTAAGCTTTCCAGGAAGAGAGGGCACCACTTCCACCCCCAATAAGTCTTTTTTCCCGTCTTTTCTTTCTTTTCCTTTCCTTTTTTGGGGGGTGGGGAGGGAGAGAAAGGGGGTTTGCAAAGGCAGCATCTCAGAGTGATAGCCTAGATGTATTGAAGGCATCTCTTATTCTGCCAAATCGGAAAGTCAGTTCTCTAAAGCCCGGGTTAGCCAGACCATAGGGTTTTATTCTGGCTGCAGAATAACTGGCTGGTGTGGCTTTGCAAAGGGGGGCAAAAAATTAAAAAAAAAAAAATTAAAAAAAGTTAGAGAAGAGAGGGAGTACGTGAGTCGTCCAGTGCAATCTCTATTGTCTGAAACTTACTTTTTATCAGAATTTGAAGATGAAAACGGTAAGGAAGACTTAACAATATTCAATGAAGCTTTTTTTTTTTTTTCTTTTTTTCCTTTTTAAACCAACAACTTGTGCTTTGCTTGTCTTCCGAATAACGCTTAGAAAACTTTTTTTCTGTGTGTGTGTTTTGGGTTTTTTTTTTTTCTTTTTCTTTTTTTTTTTAAATGGCAATGAGTGAGCTTGACTGAACTCATTTTACAAATAGATATCTTTTTAACTCCAGACTTGTCGGGGGTTGTAGAATTCTGGGACTTGCAATTATTTTATGATGCAAAAAATACGTTTATTTTATGAATATACAATACATGTTTTGTGAAGTGGACTTGATTATGATTATTGTAATCTTTTAACTGATCACCAAATAGTAATCCGGAAGGTAATAGTGATGTGTGTGTTTTAAATTGATTTCCAGTTTTCTTAAAGAAAAGTCTTCTGCATTTTGTAGTTTCATGTCAGTGTCGTAAGTCTTCAGACAAGTGCATATTTTATGCTTGGACTCAGAGGGTAGCATTAATGTGCTAGCTGTAGCCCCGATGCTCTAGGACATGTTAAGCTCTTAATAGGCTAATCAAAGAGATGGAAGCGTGTGTTTTTGATTTACTTTTGGCCACTTGGGACGTGCTAGACTCATAACCCTCCGGAGCCTTGTTTATCGGGGTATGTCTGTATATATGGTGTATGGGACCAAAGTTCAGGGATTGAGGAGGGAGAGCGAGAGTGCGAGAATGGGGTATTGGAAAGCCTCTTTCTGATAATATGTGCTGCAATTCCTGTCTTTGATGCTTTCTTTCCTTGTACTAGAGGAAAAGTGAGCGAGAGATTGAGAAAGCGCACTGAGAGGGAACAAGAGAGTGAGTTTCTTACTCTTGTTTTTATTTGAGCTGCCGGTGCAACGCGTTTGGGCCAGATGCCAACTGTCTGGGTCACACGCGTTTTATCCAAATAGATTTAGCGCTGCTGTCTGGAAATGGGCTGCTGAATGTTAACTTTAGGATCAACTCAACCAGGGCAGCTCAGACTGTTACCCTCTGTCTGGGCGAAGTGGAATGGTGGGGACGGGGGGAGGTGAGGGTGTGCAGAGCAGAGAGAAAAAGGGAAACTGAACCATTGCTTGGAACTTTAAAAAAGACACTTGAGTGTGATTTTCAACATATTCTTTTTATGTTCAGATGTCGTGGACTAATTTTCTGTTCTTTTTTCTTTCTTTTTTAGTTTTTGTTAATTAGACTGAAATGTTTAGATGTGGGAATGACAGTTTTCAGAATTCATGACAGGAAAAGAAATGTAACACAAACTTGGTGTAGTTGAAAGAAATTAAGAAAATTAATTTTGGAGATAATTGTTTTCTTGTGTTGCAGCAAAGTGGTAGCTGCAGTCTAGTTTATGTTAATTTTGTGCTTAAATGTGATCATTAGTGTTTTGAATTTTTGAAGAATAGCATTTAGAGGCAAATACTTTGATTTCAAACAAGTCAAATTCATTCATTTGCCACAACATTTGCCACAAATGGCTGCAAATGAAATCTGTGTAGTGGTCTTAATATTTTTGTGATTCCCAAGAAGAAAAACTTCTAGCCTCAAGACTTAAAATACTGTAATATTCCTCATGTCTGATTCCAATACCTGTAAGATTAATTCCTACTCTGGTCTACTCTTAGCACTTCCTCTTTCTTTACTTAGTAACCACTAGTAGTTACTAGGATGGGTCTTTATGCCAAATCTTATCAAGTTTGTGACTTTAGTGAGTGAATGAAGGGAGTTACCATATTGAGAGTTAGTTAACAACATATTTTGGAATATGTGTTGGGGGTAGTGGGGAGAAAAAGAGGGCAAGAGGTGGATAGCTCTCTTGCTTCTGCCAAAAAACATGGTTGATTATCAAGCTAACCTCAAGAGAAAAAACTTCTAATACAGATAATGTGTATTTACTTGCTATCTGGAAAAAAGTGTGAGACTACATGTAATTTAGGGCTTGAGTTTTATAAATCATGGATTGTGTTTTTGCTTTTAGCTCGTTTGCTTTTCTTGATAGATATGTTTTGGGTAATTTATGTGTTTAGTTTCACCTTTCCTTGGAAACCAATCTCACAAATTTTATAAATGACCTAGAAACCTTTATACTTAGAGCCTAATTGTGTCCTTAGCATACAGTAGGTGATAATAAATATTTGTTGAGAGAATAAATGGAAAATGAAAGAAGTTAATTTTCATATATAAAATTTAAATATCTGAAACGAGCATGGTATTGTTGTTTCTTCCATGGAGATCAAATCAGCCTTAAATAAATAACCAGAGTTAAGATGGATGAAAGAAGTTGAGAAGAACGTTATACATGTTCTTTAGCTTCATAATAATAGTTCACAAGAGGAAATTATTACCTTGGATACTCCCAGATCACTTGAGTGGGAAGTAAAGATGATAGAGGAAAAAAGACAAGTAATACCTTCCAACCAGAGCAGACTACTGAGGAAATCACTATAGTGCAAGTTGTGTGATCTTTTTTCTTCTTAGGTAGTGTAGCTTTGATCCATGGAAGCAGGTAAATGATCACTTTACTGCCTGGTGCATTTGTGTTAGGGAAAAAAGCATACGTGAAATCAAAGTGAAATGGATGTTTTGGTTCTGTTTTCAAATTTAAAGTAGTTATAAGTATCATTATCAAGACCGAAGTTCTTTATTCCTTGCTGTAAAAGACGATGTAACTAGTTGATTCACTCCATCATCATATCTAACTTATTTCACATTTATGAGGGAAAGAGGAACATGAAACTATTTTTGAGGGAAGGCCTTTGAAAAGTGATGTTAGATAATGAAGGAGGGCTAATATTATTTAGCTTAAAGTGAAGTACAGAGACACTTTACATCATATGTAATCTAATCTCTTAACAAGTCTTTGTGAGATAGACATCAGTATCATGGTTTTATAGATGAGAAAGCAGATACAGAGAGGTTAAGTAACTGGGGGTCGGGCCAGGACTCAAAGCCTTTGCGCTTTCCACAACATAATGATGTTTCTGCTATACAATTTAAAAGGTCAATGCATTGTAATTTTTGGACAACTCTTTAGTATTTTAATGTTAGTTTGAACTTTGTAAACTATATCTGGAAAAGTCACAGGCTCTACATATTTATGGTGTCCAGATTAACCTCCCCACCAGGTGTCAGAAAGTGGGTTAACTCATTCACTTTTATTTTGTAGGGGACTAAGAGTCATTAGATTTGTTAGTTGTGTTGATTTTAGTTAAATTCTTTTGTTTTTTGTTTTTTGTTTTTGAGACCGAGCCTCACTGTCACCCAGGCTGGAGTGCAGTGGTGCAATCTTGGCTCACTGCAGCCTCCACCTCCCATGATCAGGTGATTCTCTTGCCTCAGCCTCCTGAGTAGCTGGGATTACAGGTACGCACCACCACGCCTGGCTAATTTTGTATTTTTAGTATATTCAAGGTTTTGAAATGTGGGCCAGGCTGGTCTCAAACTCCTGACCTTGGGTGATCTGCCTGTCTCAGCCTCCCAAAGTGCTGGGATTATAGGTATGAGCCACCATGCCTGGCCAATTCTAGTTGAATTCTATCTAGACTAATTTACTTAATGTTAAGTTTCTTCACTGAGCACTGGAGGCCAAAAAAAAAAAAAAAAAAAAAAGAGGGAGCAAGGGAGCGATAAAGGAAAAAGAAACTCACATGCCAGCTATTGTAACTAGTGTTGGAACCAAGACTATAACTGGTTTGTTTAACTTCAAAGCTCCTGCTTTTTCAACTATGCACCAATGCCTTTTTTACTGCAAATCTTTAAATCATACGGTAGTCTACTTCTGGCCAAATAGGTATTACTTTTTTTTCTCAATGCTACTGGCTTAGTTAACTTGGGCATTTACAGGAGAATAAGTAAGAGTGAAGGTTATGAAACTGTAACAATTTACAAAAAGAGCAGGACATTTCTCAAGAGGGAAAAATAGTTACTCCCTAAATCCAGTCAACTGTATTGTAAGTTTCTCAGTAGTTTCAAAACCCAGAAAAATAGGGATGAATGATTCAATCAAATCTATCTCCATTGCTAGAAAATTAACTCAAATGTGTTAAATATATGTTCTTTAAAGGAAGATTATAACCTAAACTATATGAGGGACTCATTTAATGTCAGATTTTATTACTCAGAACACTCCAGTGATTTAAAAAAATTAAAACAATGAGAATGAATGTTGTTCATGAGGCAACAATTATAATTTTAAAGTTACATGGGAAGGTTTAGAGTATGGAAACTGTATTTAAGTAGGTTGGAAACCAAGATAATGGAATTCTTTTTATTGCTGTTATTGAATAATGGTATAACTTAATCTCTCTAAAAATTTTTACCTGAGAAAGGATATATAGTACCTGGTATCTTGCCTAAATTAGTGTAGAAGTAATTTTGAGAAGAAACAATGACTGTATGTGAAGTTGTTAAAAACTATTCACATTAACTAAACAATACCATTTATAAATATCTTGGCCGGGTGCAGTGGCTCATGCCTGTAATCCCAGCACTTTGGGAGGCCAAGGCGAGCGGATCAGGAGGTCAGGAGATCGGTGAATCCCCGCCTCTACTAAAAAAAAAAAAAAATACAAAAAATCAGCTGGGCATGGTGGCATGCACCTATAATCCCAGCTACTCAGGAGGCTGAGGCAGGAGAATCACTTGAACCTGGGAGGCGGAGGTTGCAGTGAGCCAAGATCGTGCCACTGCACTCTAGCCTGGCCAACAAGAGTGAGACTCCATCTTGAATAAAAAAAAAAAATCTTATTTGACATTGGTTGCTATTAACTGCTATTGACTGTTTAAATTTGAGTGCCTTAAACTGAAAGTGTGATGTAATACAAAGAATTTAGACTTTAGAATCAGACAGCCTTGTGTGAATCTGGGCTCTACTGTTTTATACCTATCTGACCAGTGAACTTCAGTTTATTTGTGAATTGGTGGCTGTATTAGTAATCAATTGCTGTGTAACAAATTACCACAAACTTAGTGAGTTAAAACAATACACATTTATTATCACACAGTTTCTCTGGGTCAGGAATCTAGGGGTTGTGTCCTCAGCTTTAGTGTATCTCACGAGGCTACAAAGTGTTGCCAAGGACTAGGGTCTTTACAGAAGGCTTGACTGGGGAAGAACCTGTTTCTAAGCTCACTTATTACTGAATAGGATTTAGTTTCTTGCATACTGTTTGACTGAGGGCCTTAGTTCCTTGTTAGTGATATCAGAGGCTGCTCTCAGTTTCTTCAATGTGGGCCTCACCAAATGACAGCTTGCTTCATCTAAACCAATTAGGGAAAGATGTGGCTGGCAGGATGGAAGTCAGAATCTTTTGTATGTAATAATGAAGTGATATCCCCTCAAAGTTGAGATATTCTATTGGTTAGAATCAAATTAAGAGGAGGGGAACAAGGGAATGGATATGAGGAAGCCAGATTATTTTTATGGGCTCATCAGAGTCTACTCTACCACAGGGGCAGAGTATATTTACTTCACAAGATTGTTTTGGAGATTAAAAGAAGCAATATATATTTAAAGGTTTTTATTTTTGGTCTGATCTTAAACTACCTTTCTGGTTATTACCTGTTATTTTTTTTTTTTCCACAGGAACAAAATTTGCTATTGCTATTATTACTAATATTGTTTACTATTTCCCATTTTTTTTTTCTGGTTATCTAGACTTTGTGGAATGCATTTCTTCTATTTGTAATGATTACCTTCAGCAATTTGATTTGTAAAATTATATTCGTCTTCCAGGATCTGTCTGAAATGCTGCTTTTTCCATAAACATTCCTTGATCAATTCTTCTCTGACCCAGAAGTTATCTCCCTCATCTGATCTCCCACAACAACTTTGCACAACCTTGTCATGGCATTTGTCAGTCTGCCTTACACTTTTCCTTGTTGTTTAGATTATGAGCTCCCCAAGGGCAAGGATTGAATCTTAATCTTTTCTGTTTCCCTTAATCCTTTTCTGTATTCTGATGTTGTTATAACATCATCTTTTTAACATAGTAGGACAATATTTATTGATTAATGAATTAGCTTTTCCAAGGCTTAGCAGTTTAATAACTTGTAGAGACAGATGTAAGGAATTTTAAATGGCTGTTGTTGTTTTATATGTTGTATGTACCAATATTTCTAGCACCGCAGGGAATGAAGTGTTTCACATAAGTTAATTTTACAGGTAACTACAAATACTTTTTATATGCCTAAAGTGATTTTATTTTAACCACTATTCATTTATTCATTCTTTTACTCATCCATTTTTTTCAACCAACAAATATATATTAAGTATTTAGTATGTGAAAATTTTATATATTAGGGATTTGGAATGAAAATCTTTCTAATATCTTTTGTGTACTTTCCTAACTTATTAACAGTAACGTATCTTATTAAAAGCATTTATCTTCTTATTTTGGACTCAGGCATAATATTATGAATGTCAGATATTGAACTATATAACACAGTTATACATACAATAGGAACTGTTAAACTATGTAAGACCCATTTGCCTCTACCCCAAACTATATTACTTTGGGGTTCTTAAACTACATTTTAGTTTTTTATCCTTTTTTTGGGTCACAGTTTTGCTGTTTATGGCTAGTTTTTAGTCTCTTAGTTATTTTCTTCTTCTGATCTGCTGTATCCTGGGAAATCAGGCAGCCAAATATGCTATTCTGTATCAAGTGTGAATGAAGACTCTGAGTGAGGTTGTTAGTTGAAAGTAAAGTACATGAGATAGGACTTGAAATCTGTTGTAATACTTGAAATGAAGTTTTTAAAATTTCTTTTAAGTTACATTCCAGAGAGTTGAAATTGACTCATGAGTTGCCTTGTAAGTCACATAAGACTTCCAAGTAAAGTCAAGGGTTATGGTACATATAGTTCAACTTTTTAGAAGTTTAGTTTCTGATACTGTCTTAGTGTTCACAGATGGCTGCTAAATGTCACTGTATTTGTAGATCTACTTTGTCAGAAAAAAAATGATAGGTGCCTTATAAAGCAACACAATATCTGGATATGAGTGTGTTTAAAAGGCATGTTATGGAATGGGATCACAAATTGTTTGTCACTTACATTTAATGAACTGAGGTAGTGAAGTCAGCTGACTTTATTTTATCAAAAGGAAGTTAACTCACTGCCCATCATTGTTATCTTCAAAGTTTTTTAAAAAGAATTATGATTTCTCTTTAGATTCCTTATTTGATTATTAAGTAGCTCTGGCATTATGCTGATAACCATTGAGGTCTCTAATTCTGTGTCTAATCTTGTGAATGTTTATTTAGACTACAAAGAGTAACAATGGTCTAATTTAGCTATATTATTTTGTAGTTACGTCTTTTGGCAAGGATTCAGTACTATATAGGACTTGGATTTTTTCATTCTGGATATTTTTCAGTTAACTTAAATTTTTTTTTTTCTAGGTTAAAAAATGGCCATACTTTAGTAACTAATCAGCCTAATGCTTTGCTTATGAAAACTTTTACCATCATTATTTTTTCATTTTGGATTGAGAAAATGAATCCAGATATAGAAGAAAGTGCAGGATGTTGGATAAAAGTGCCTCTTAAACAGTGGAACATCCAATAACTAATTTACAAGAAGTTTTAAAGAAATAAAATTGTTATGCTTCGATTTTGGTATGGTGTTGACTCTTTAGCACATAGGTAGCCCTCAAAAAAATCATCCAGTTTTCTAAATTATGGAAATTTTGTGGAAGACGTTGACCTGGATTTTGAGCCTCATCATGGCTTCATCGGAATTTCATAGTGACCACAGGCTTTCATACAGTTCTCAAGGTAGGATTCTTGCTTTTGAAACTGACACAAAATATTGCTATTAATTGGACAAGAAAAGATTCTGCATATTTAGTTTGGGTGGATAGTTTTTTTTGGGATACGTAGTGATAGGAATAGAGTCCCACTGTGTCAATTCGGTGCTCGTTTCATAAATGTTAAGGGCTATGCGTCGTTTAACTTGTCCTACTAGTATTTAACATCCAGTGGATTTTAGAGTTGACTGGTCTTTCTTGGAAAATGATAGACCCCAGGCCTTGTTCTTCTGAGACTTAAACTTTAATAAGCTTGTTCATGACTAGAGTTTTTGGGCAAGGACATGTTCAAAAAAATCCAAACATTTATACTGTGGAAGAAGAAACCAGATAAATTATGATACAGGACCCTTTTAATATGGGCCCTTTGTGAAAAAATACTTTTCCAAACCTAAGAATTCTGATCTACAGACTAGAATCTGAGTATAAGAGTGAGAACTGTAAGAAGTGCAGCTTTTCATGTTCTAATCTTTATAATTTTAATCTATAGAATTGAGCCTTATATCATAGAAATGATCTTAATAAAGCAGGCCCAGGAGTAAATGTCATTTTGCTTTCCATGGACCAGTCCAGTCCCTATAGAATTATTGAAAGGCATACCTTTTGGATTTCCCTCCCATGAATACATAGTAACAGATAATTTTTTGGTGCCAATGAACCAGATTTTCAAGACTATTACAGATTGATGTATGTGTCTAGAAGTCCGTGTTAAAAAGTGTGGCTTTCAGAGTAAATCAATGAAGCCGTGACATTTAGTATGAACTCTATTTATAAGAAATGAAATAAACACTGTCTTTTAATTTATTTACCATTTGGTTATGGTTTTATGGGAGTTTATATTAGTGAGTAAACTCCATGTGTAGATACTGAGGCAAATAAGCAGACATTTGGTTTCCCTTAGTGGTAAATCTAGCTGAAAGAAGGTATGGCTAAGAAGGTAGGTGGATAATATTTAGTACATCTAAATGAGGAAAATATGTCTAAAAGTTATCTGAAATTTTAGTCAAGCTGTTTTTAAAATAGCTTTATTGAGATATTACTACACGTACCATGTAATTCACCCATTTAAGGTATATAAATTCAGTGGTTTTTAGTATTTTCAGCATTGTACAGCCATCACAATAACCTATTTTATTTTATTTTATCTTATTTTATTTTTTGGCACTAGTGTCATCGCCAACATAATCAATTTTAGAACATTTTCATCACTCCAAAAAGAAGCCTATACTTCTTAGTGGTCACTCCCAAATTCTCTCCAAACCAGCTTTCACCCCCAGCTGTAGGCAACCTCTAAGCCTTCTGTCTGTAGAGATTTTCCTATTCTGGATATTTCATATAAATGTAATGATATGTGGCATTTTGTGACTTGCTGTTTTACTTAGCATAATGTTTTAAATGTTAGATAATGAAGACATAAAATGTTTGATTATGAAGACAGTTGTTATGAAGGTTCATTCATGTCATAGCATGTACCAGTACTGCATTCCTTTTTATTGTAAAATAATATTCCATTGTGTGTATATACTACATTTTGTTTATTCATCAGTTGATGGAAATTTGGTTTAATTCCCCTTTTTGAGTATGATGAATAATGCTGGTAAGAGCATTCACATCTAAATTTTTATATGAATATGAATTTTCATTTCTATTGTGTACATACCTGATAGGAGAATTGCTGGATCACATGATTACCTCCATGTTTAAAATTTTGAGGAATTGTCAGGCTGTTTTTCAAAGTGGCTACAGCATTTTACATTCCTATTGCCGATTTTTTTTTTTTTTTTTTTTTTGAGACGG
>NW_012108375.1:695079-722316 GCF_000951045.1 Mandrillus leucophaeus
GGCAGATATTTCACACTTTTACACACCAGTTTTAGTAAACTTTACCTTCATTCTTATTCTGTATAAAGTTACTTTTTTTTTTTTTTTTTTTTTTTGAGACGGAGTCTCGCTCTGTCGTCCAGGCTGGAGTGCAGTGGCGCAATGTCGGCTCACTGCAACCTCTGCCTCCCAGGTTCAGGCGATTCTCCTGCCTCAGCCTCCAGAGTAGCTGGGACTACAGGCGTGTGCCACAACGCCCAGATAATTTTTTGTATTTTTAGTAGAGACGGGGTTTCACCATGTGATGATTTCTTAAAAAATAATAATTTCTACAAGGCTATACAGATTCTTTTTTGGATAACTTTCAAAAACAGATTCTATCTGAGCTAAACTCTTTTCTTTTACATATGTGTGCTTTTCATTATTTTTTATTTCAATGTAAAATTTTCATATTTCTTAGAGAATTTAGCTCTTAGGATCCATGTTTTAAAAATTAAAAAAGTAAAATAGTCTTTCACAAGTAATATTAAAATAATTGCAACTTAACTTTCAGATTTTAAATTTTTCTTTCATTTTTGTTTAATATAACTTTTTTTGTACATACCTCACATATAACGATTCATAGTTTTAACTGACATGGTTGTTGTTTATATTGCTGCTTCTTTGTTCTGTTAAATTTTCTTTTCTTCTATGTGTTTTTTTTCTGGATTCTCTGCCTTGTGATTACAAAGAGGAATTCCTGACTTACCTTGAACACTACCAGCTAACTATTCCAATAAGGGTTGATCAAAATGGAGCGTTTCTCAGCTTTACTGTGAAAAATGATAAACACTCAAGGAGAAGACGGAGTATGGACCCTATTGATCCACAGCAGGCAGTATCTAAGTTATTTTTTAAACTTTCAGCCTATGGCAAGCACTTTCATCTAAACTTGACTCTCAATACAGATTTTGTGTCCAAACATTTTACAGTAGAATATTGGGGGAAAGATGGACCCCAGTGGAAACATGATTTTTTAGACAACTGTCATTACACAGGATATTTGCAAGATCAACGTAGTACAACTAAAGTGGCTTTAAGCAACTGTGTTGGGTTGGTAAGTAGATGCTACAATTTTAAACTTCTGATGGGAAAATAAGTTCGCAATATAAATGTCTTTCCTCAGATTAAAAATATATATATTATATATATGTGTAGTTTAAGTAGGAAGGTAATAGTTTACATTTTTTTTGCTATTTCTGCTGCCTTTGATTTTGATTTTCTTTTTAATAATGTATTGACTTTTCAAATGGCAGCTTTTAAAACTCTATTATTAGAAGAGGAATGAACAAAACTTCAAGTTTCCCTTTGACTTAAGTTTTTCTGTTCAGATAAGATATCTTTTATGCATAAACAAAACTCAGTCATTTTTGAAGAATTTTAGGGTATGTTTGTATGTATGTGTGTATTATGGCAGGAAGCCATGACACTGACATTCTTTTTATAATCTCTTTCTTTGGTAGATAACATATCTTAAAATTACTTATGACCTACTTATAGTTACGAGTTCTCGAAGTAGAATCTTTTATACCAGTGTCTATGAGATAATTTTTTATGTATTTATATGAAGATTGATGTAAATCTTACTTTACTTAGAAACTGGGTTCTAGGCTGCGTGAGGTGGCTCATGTCTGTAATCCCAGTGTTTTAGGAGGCCGTGGTGGGTGGATTACTTGAGGCTGGGAGATCAAGACCAGCCTGGGCAACATGGCGAGACCCCCATTTCTAAAAATATATTTTAAAGAAAGAATAGAAAAAAGAAAAGAAAATGGGTTCAAGACTACAGAGTTTATCCTGGGCATTTGAATCCATTCTAGTCTAATGGTAAATACACAGTTCAAAGTTGCACATAGTAATAATTGCAAAACAAAGCAAATTTCCATACTTTCTTTTCTGTGTTTACCCTGTTCAGGCTAATGTAGATGTTCCATTAAAGCTGTGTCTGTGAAAAGGGTACAAACATTTTGATGCTCAAGGAATAGTTTCAGAAACTGTTTTTCTTTTTTATTGTAACATACCCATATTCTCTGTTTCAATATAAAATAACTATAATTCGAGTTGGGTTTAAATAAGTTTTAAATTTGAAAGAACTATCAAGAACTACACAATGGAGAAAAACATTTCACTGTAGATGTATATAGGAATGTGCTCCAATTGTCTGCTTTCTATCATTGTTAAGTAAAATGAGCCAAAATGTTTACTTAGCTTATAAGATTTAGGTTTAATTTCTATAGACAAATTGAGTACACTCATTACTAGTTTCTCTATAAGCAGTGTTAGGACTTTATCTATAAAACAGACTTATCTTTTTGAATAAGATTATCCAAAATGTATTCTAAAACTTCTCATATGTTAAAATGACACACTATTAATTATCATAGAAAAATGCTATTCCTAGTCATTGACTAAGTTATTTACATTTGGCATTAACATTAATTATGCCATTGCTAGTTTTAACAGGGTGATGAAATGAGCAAATTCAAGATTTAGAAAAAAGCAAAACAAAACTAATTCCATTGTGGGATTTGAGAGAAGAGTGATTGTAGATATGAAGATAATTTAGAACATGTAGGAGACAATAAGGGCCTATTCAAAGACTATGGCATTGAGAATAAAGAAGATAGAATGAATTTGAACCACATTTTAGGACAAAATTTAAAATATTTGCATCCTATTTTTTCTTTCCTGACATATAATAAGACAGAGAATAGTAGGTAGTTAATAATATTTTTAAAATTGAAATAGAATTGAACTTGTTGTGAGAAACAGGAGAGAAAGCAATTGAAGATGGCTGAGATATCTCTTTTGGATGAAAGTATATATGAATGTTATGAGTTGAGAACGAATGTCAGAGGAGAGCTGGATTGGAGAGTAATTTGAAGAGAATGCCTTTGATATAGCAAATATGAGGAATCTGAATAAATAAAGGTTAAAGATGTCTAATGGTATTTGAGAAATATAGCTCTGAAGTTTAGAAAAGAATTCAATTCTGGAAACAAGTAACTTCAGAGCAAGTAACTTCATATAGGTGACTTTATGAAATTGTGAAACATGCTCTTTGATGACTCAAAAGTGAGAATAAAGTTGAAAATGGAACCTTTTCTACAATGAAGGAGATGACAAAATGTCACCTATTCATCCTTATTGAGACTTTGTCTCTTGTTCTTTCCCTCTGTTAACACCTTTCTATTTTACTTCATCCCTTATTGACACTGTATGGTCCATGTTAACTAAGTTAGCTTATTTGATTAAGGGGTGATCTGCCAGGTTTGTCCTCTGAAGTTACTATTTTTTCCCTTGATAGTTCCTAAGGAATTTGTGGGCAGATATTTCACACTTTTACACACCAGTTTTAGTAAACTTTACCTTCATTCTTATTCTGTATAAAGTTACTTTTTTTTTTTTTTTTTTTGAGACAGGGTCTTACTAACTCTTGCCCAGGCTGGAGTGCAGTAGCGTGATCTTGGCTCACTGCAACCTCCACCTCCTATGGATGTTACATTTTTAATCAAATGGAATATGTAAACAAGTGTTTTTTTTTTTTAATTCTACTTTTCAAAGGCCACCACTTTTAATAAATTTTGTGTTTTTAATCATTCTATATAAAATAGTTGTTAATGCAGAGATCATCAGTGTTTTCTACTCCTATCTCCTCACCCATAGTTTTAGTGCTGGGACTCTTGCACCATTCAAAGGACAAAATTCCTAACATTATAGTCTGTCACTTTCATATAATGTCATATTTTAATTTGCTTTGTATTTGAACCACGGTTTCTTACTCAGGTTTTATTTTTTTCTGGAGTTTCTATTTACTTTTACTTTTTCTTATTGAGAAAAAAACATAGTTTCTTTATCAAGTGATACAATATTTTCCAGTTCCTTAGTCCTTGTATCTATTGCTTGAAATACATTCCATTCTTCTTTGGAGGCATTTTTCATGGAGCCATTTAATTAATTTCTTAGGCTAATTTCTTGATGTTAGTTTCTGTAACATCTCTCATTTTGGGGCTTCTTCTTTCCTAAATTAGTTCCACATCTTTCTCTTTCTGAGTTTACATCCTGGTTTTGTTGGAGAATATCTTCAAATAATTACCTCAGAACAGGCAACTGGGAAGTAAAGTTTCTGAGTCTGTGTCTGTTTGAAAGCGACCTTGTGCAGCCCTCATGTTTGATTGATAATTTAGCTGAATGTGAAATTCTGGGTTCAAATAATCATCTTCCTTAATGATGATGGATGGTAGTACTGGGAAAGGGAATATATAGGGCATAAAATTTATTTATATGGTTTTATAGCTTTAAAAAAGGAAAAATACTTAAAGGTCTTAAAAGTTAGCATTGATTCACAGGTAGATGTCTGCTGCTAGTCAGATTCTTGTCCTTTTTTTCTTTAAAAAATTTTTTTAGTTAAAAAAAATTTCCCTCAGTGAAAGCATGTTCCTTTTATCCTTCCTGTTTCAGGAATTTATAACACGTCTAACTATGGGTTTTCTTTCCTAATTTCTGCTTAGTATTTGATGGGTGCTTTTAATAAAGACCCTCCTTCAGCTTAGAGAAATTAAAAAAATTATTTTCTTAATAATTTTATCTTCTTATTTTTTTCTTCCTCCATGTTCTCTCTTTCTGGAATTGGTTCTCTGCTTCTCTTATCGTTTTCTCTTTTTCCATTGTTTTCTTTTTTGTTCTAAGTTCTATGAGATTTCCCTGATTTCATCTTCTTTTCCTTCAGTTGATTAAAAAATTATAGCAGTCGTATTTCTAATTTTCAAAAGTTCTTTCTCTTTTTTCTTGGATTTTCTTACATTCTGTTATTTCATGAAAACTGATTATCTTCAGTCCCTCTGAAGATTATAAAGACTATATAGCTAGTTAGAAACGCTCAATGACCCCATTAGACTTTCTGTTCATTTAGTCATGTCCACAGTTGTCATTCTCCCCTTTTCATTATTCATTCATTTCACTAATACTTATAAGTACCTTCCATATAATGAGCACTGTTCTAGGTGCTAGGATTACAATAGTCAAAAATAAAAATCTCTATTATCATATAGCTTGCATTCTAGTGGGGCATACACACAATAAGATAAATAAATAAAAACTATAATATATTGAGTAGTGATAAATGCTCAGGAGGAAAAAGTATTGAGCAAAGACCCTAAGGGAAAGGAGGAAGGAAGTGCTGGCATCTGAGGGATAAGATTTTCAGGTAGAAATTTTCAAGTACAAAGATATGATCTGAGAGTGTTTGAGGAACGGCATGGAGGCCACATGGCTGTAGCCAAGAAAAAGTGAGGGAGAGTAATGGAAGTTGAGGTCAGAAAGGAAACTGGGAGCCAGACGTAAAGACTTTAGGGGTTGCAGAATAAAATCAATGATAACTACAAGTTCGAGGCCTGAGCAAGTAACATAATCTAACACCCATCAATTAAGGTGAGAAAGACTCAGGAATCAACTGAGATGAAAAAGCTGTTTGAAGAGTAGGTAGGGGGATGTATATCATGAATTCAGTTGGAGGTATTAAACGTGAGATGTTGTATAGGATATTGGATATGTCAGTCTGGAGTTCAGAGGAGAGATATGAATTAGAAAGTTATAAATTTGGGAGTCATCAATGTATAGATGCCATTTAAAGCCAAGAGATTATATGAAATTGCTTTGAAGGGAGCATAGGTTGAATAGAGAAGAGGTCTAAGGACTGAGCCCTTGGGCATTCTGAGAGGTCAGGGAGGTCAGAGAGACATAGAAGAAACAACAGAGAACAGAGTAATAAAGTTGAAGGAATATCAGGAAAATGTTCTGGCAGCCAGAAGGAAATATTTCAAGAGGAAAATGCTGCTGATGAGTGCAAATAAGAGTAGCACTGCAAATTGCATTGAATTTATCATTGAGGAAGTTATTGGTGACCTTGACAAAAGCAGTTTCAGTGAAGAAGAGTTTGGAGAAGAGGCAATGACATGATTAGAGTAGGTTTAAAATGGAGTGGGAGGAGAGAAAAAGAGTATATAGACTGTTATTTCAGGACTTCTGGAAAAGCAAAAAAAATTTTTAGTAGCAGGCAGAAGTATGGTCACAGGAGGTTTTGTTTTGTTTGAAGATGGGAATGATTAGGTAGAGTGAGAGGTGTTGGAATGAAGTTCTTGATAGGTGAGAAATGATAGAATTTTCCACACAAAGAGAATAATTATCTTTAGCTAGGGGAATAGATAGTTCATCCATTATAATAGGGAAAAATAGATTTTATGGACATAAGATGCAGGTAGATGAGTATTTGTGATTGTAGGAATTTGTAGGAGGTTTTGCGTTGTCTATTGGAGGGGAATATGAAGGTTTTAGAGGATTAAGTAGAGATGAGAAAACATGAAAGAGTTATCCAGGAGAATGGGTTACTGAATGAACTTGATAAATATACAATTTCTGTGAAGCATTACAGTTACAGTTAAAATTATTAATGAATTTAAAGTGAGACCAGTCAGCATTCTGGTATATTTTCCTCTGGCTAAATGCAGCTGCAAAGGTGCAAGCTCAGCAAAGTTGAATCTTATCAAGGTTGTGGTTTAGCCAGCTGGATTCCATGAGGTGAGAAAGAGGTAAGGGAATTGAAGGTGGAATTGAAGCTGGGTTATGAGGGAAGTGAGGACATGAGGTGGGTAAAGGACAGTGAAAATGTGGTAGGATCAATGGATTATGGGACCTCATGGGGATAAAAGGACTATCCCTTGGAGTTGGTATATTAGAGGGACAGTTTTAGAAAGATAGAAGAATGGGATACTTGAAATCAAGATTATAGAAGGCTCCAAATATTGATAATGCTCAAAGTCTAGGATTTGACCATGGGCATAGTGTAAAAGGTAAGGTGAGGGACAAGATATTTGAGGGGGAGGAGGTCAAGAAATTGAGAGGACAGGGAATGAAGGGACCATCTATGTCATTAGTTTTTAAACTAGATCCATGGATGGGATTATATGGTAACCATATGGGATGATAGCAGTACATATGACTTTGCCTCCAATAGAAACCACAGATATTTTCATATCGTTACAGTTTTTGCATTCTTTTCAAAATATTTTTATTCATCACTGTTGTGAAATTGTGGAAGTTATTTGAGCCACTGAAGATCTTATTTAAAGTGTTGTGCAAGTTATATGTATTCTTTTTAAAAAATATTTTGATAACTGTATTTTACTAAATTGGTTTTATTTAGTAAATATATATATTTCCTATATATTTTTTCTGCATTTAAAATATTCTGAGGAGGAGTCCTTAGGTTTCACCCTTAGACTTCCAAAGGGATTCAGAGTATATGCATATGCACATACATGTTTTTTAAGAATCTGTGATATAAGAAGATATTGAAATCAACTATTTCAGGAATGATGTTGCAGAGAATGACAGTAATCCAGAATCTGTTATTTTTAAGGAATGAGGGGACTGACTTGGGATCAATAGATAAATGCAACTGGGAAAGGAGGGAGAAGATCGTGGCACGAGGTTCAATGCTGGTGTTTGTTTGTTGAGGAGGGAGAAAGAATTGTTTGGAAATGGCAGTGAGTTGCAAGAACATCTGACGCTACCTTCAGGTCCAATAGGAGGCACGTAGAAGAGAAAGCAGCCACTGTTCCAGAGGACTACAGGAAAAGAGTATCATTTAGGGAGCTTCAGGTTTTTGTTAGAGCAAGATGAAGTGAATATTCACAGATGAAGCTGGGGATAGAGGAGATTTTATTGATGATTGACCTTGAGTTTGCGAGAACACAGTGGAAGTGTTTCAAATAATAGGGAGAGGTAGGAGATGGGATCAGAAAACATGATGTACGTAATCATATGAGAATTAGAATCCAGGGGGTGAGGTTTGGGCTTCTCATAGGAATTTATACTGCCAGGAAAGAGGACGCATGGTGAGATTAACCCTGATGGTCCTGAGGCAGATAGTGTAAAGGTGAATGGGGATACTGAGGTAAGTGAGAGCAGGGCTCTTGCCAGGCATGCATAGATTTCTGGTACTCCCACTAACTTCAGGCCCTCCATCATCTGGTTTTCAGACCCTTTTTAATCTCATAATCACTGTTCCCTTCCCTCCCTTCAGTCACTGTAGCTCCTGATTGTTTCTGAAATACTGTAAGCATGCTCCTACCTCATTGCCTTTGCATTTGCTGTTGCCAGTATCTGGTCTGCCCTTTCCCAAGATAAATGTTTAGCTTGCTCCCTCATTTTATTCAGGTTTCTGCTTAAATACCACCTCATTAGGGAGGATGGTTGCAACTATCCAATATAGTTTCTATAATTCTCTCACCTCTAATTATTCTCTGTCCTTTTTGATTGCTTTTATCTCTCCTCTTAATGTTTATCACTACCTGCTTCATCATTTATTTGTTTAATCAATTAGCTTTTAAAAAAAATTTTATTTTATTTTATTTTTTTTAGACAGAGTCTTGCTCTGTTGCCCAGGCTCTGGAGTGCAGTGGCGTGATCTCAGCTTACTGCAACCTCTGCCTCCTGGGTTCAAGCGATTCTCCTTCCTCAGCCTCCCGAGTAGCTGGGATTACAGGCATGCACCACCACGCCCGGCTAATTTTTGTATTTTTAGTAGAGGCAGGGTTTCACCACGTTGGTCAGGCTAGTCTCAAACTCCTGACCTTGTGATTGACCTGCCTCAGCCTCCCAAAGTGCTGGGATTACAGGTATGAGCCACCGCACCAGCATAATTAGCTTTTTCTAGCTCCTCCCACCAAAATGTGAGTACCATGATAGAGCTGGAACTTTGGTTCACTGTTGTATCCCCACCACGTAGCATAGTATCTGCCTTGTGATAGGCACTTGTGAAAGCATATTTTGTGAAAAAATAAATAAATACAGAAACAGCCCTTAGAGGATAAGAGAATTATAGTATAGTGGTTAAGAGTTCTGGCTCCAAAGTCAGTCACAGGAGTTCATTGTTTAACTTTACTCCATCTCAGTTTCTCATCTACAAAGTGGAACAGATAGTGGTACGTCGAAGAGTTATTAAGAAGAGATAATGTTATAAACATTTTACAAAGTACCTAACATAAAATCTCTGGATTGTCCTTCCAGAGTCTTTTCATTCTTGAAATTAGAGATTGTGTTTACTTACCAGGCTTCTGACTTCATTTTTCCCCAGCAAATCAAATTTCTTGTCTGGTAACTTTCAATTTTCTTGTGCCCACAGACCAGCATGACTTTAGTCTCTAGCCTTTCTGGACTGTAGCCTAGACCCTGCTTCCTACATATCCCTCTTATCAAAACTTGTACTTGCCTGCTATTCTGCAGGAACTGTGTTCATTTTTTAGCACATTGTTGATCTACCTGGTAAAGTACTTCATACTGAGGTATTAGAATATGTTAATGGCATATTATGTTATTTTTGCTAGTATTTGCATTTAATATAGGGACTATTTTCCTTAAATTAAAGCAAACAATGGTGAAAATTATATGAAGTGACTCAGGGCTGCTTTTTTTGTTTGCATTTCTCAGCTCATTTCATGTAGGTGACTGCCAACTTAATCTATAAATTAGAGCAACTCTGATTATGTCTTATCATTCCTTCCAAGCATGAGGTACTTAACATGAATTTCCCTAAACAGAATCATAGAAGTTTAGAATTCAAAGGGACCTTAGAGATTATCTGGACTAGAAGTTTTCAACTTTCTTTTTAAAGCAGCAAAACTCCTTTTTCAAATGAAATGTTATGTGGAAACTTAATATATAGATTAATAAAAGCACAACTGATTCCTAAACCCAGGAATCCAAGCCATGTAGGTCTCCCTTTGTTGTCTGGGGCAATCCCCTGAGGGCACTTCCATGGAACCCTTAGGGCTCCCCAGAGTGCTGTTTTAAAACCACTAATTTAGACCAACTCTTTCATTTTTCCAGCTGAGGAAATACACCCAGAGAGTTTTTATTTTATCTGGTGTTACAGGGTAAATTAGTTGGATTAAGAGCAGTCCTCACATGTGCCATACTTAGGAAAACATTATTAGACAAGGGTGGAAATTCTTATTTCAGATAACTTTTACCATCTCATTCTTTTTCATCAACAAAGTTTTATTTATACCTATTACATGTGGGACACTTTCTATGGTTGTAACTGATACAAAGAAATATAAGACATAACCCTTTGCCTTAAAAAGCAAATAATCTAATTGGGAAGCTAAAACATGAAGTTGAAAACTTATACCAACTTTAAATAAGACTTCAAGACTTGAGATGTAACAAAGCAGTGTGGAATTAATTGAAAATAAGTGATACTGAGAATTAGCTCTATTGAAGCTCAGTGGAGGGTGAAGCTACTCCATTTGGACTAGGGACTAGAAAAAGTTTTTTTGTTTTTTTTTTTTTTTTTTTTGAGACGGAGTCTTGCTCTGTCGCCCAGGGTGGAGTGCTGTGGCCGGATCTCAGCTCACTGCAAGCTCTGCCTCCCGGGTTCACGCCATTCTCCTGCCTCAGCCTCCCGAGTAGCTGGGACTACAGGCACTCACCACCTCGCCCGGCTAGTTTTTTTTTTTTTGTATTTTTTAGTAGAGACGGGGTTTCACCGTGTTAGCCAGGATGATCTCAATCTCCTGACCTCGTGATCCGCCCGTCTTGGCCTCCCAAAGTGCTGGGATTACAGGCTTGAGCCACCGCGCCCGGCCGAGAAGGTTTTTAAAGAGGAGAGATAACTAAACTGAGTAGCACTTGGCTAAGTAGATAGGGATAAGGTGATAAAATACTGTAAGTAAGGGCAGAACTTTGAATTCCAGTACCTTCACTTACCTCTGTATAATATTGGGCAAGTCTTCTGAGCCTGTTACTTCATCTGCAGAATGGGGATGTATGGGATGTGTGTTAATTAACAACTTATTAATTGATGCAACATAAACCTCAAAATGTCAGTGATTTATCACAATAGAAGTTTATTTCTTGTGTGTGTCTGTGTCTACATCAGACAGCTTTCTAAGAGGTCACGCAAGGACCCAGGTTCCTTCTTTTTTGGTTTCTACCTACCCTAGGTATTTGGAGTTGTCTTCATTCAGTGAGGAAAGAGAGTAGAAGATTCCACTGCAGAGGTATTCAGAGGTCGGGCTGAAAGTGTTATATAACCCTCTGCCCATATTTTTATTGTCCAAAACTCAATCACAAAGCTATATCTAAACACAGAGGATATAGTTACATGCATAATGTGGAACTGAAATAAGTTTTAGTATTCACATAAAACCTCTGTTACCTCACAGAGTCATTGTGAAATTGGAGGAAATCATGTATGTGACATGCTGAGTACAGTGCATAGCATATGGAGGTATTTAAATATTCTTTTTAAAGAATAGGAACATTTATATAATGTTTTACTGAGTACAGATAATTCGCTAATTTTTTTTATTAACGTGTTTTAACCCTGTCTTTAGTTTTATAAGTGTCTATTTATTTTTAGCTCTTGTTAATAATGATAACTAATATTTAAAATTATTCTCCTTGGTAAGTTATTTGTTTATTTTTCTTTTAGCATGGTGTTATTGCTACAGAAGATGAAGAATATTTTATTGAACCTTTAAAGAATACCACAGAGGATTCCAAGCATTTTAGTTATGAAAATGGCCACCCTCATGTTATTTACAAAAAGTCTGCCCTTCAACAACGACATCTGTATGATCACTCTCATTGTGGGGTTTCGGGTGAGTGAGTGTGCAGCTTTTAGAAAGCATATTGTATTGGATTGCTGCTTTTTCTTTCTTATGGCAAGTGTAGTAAGGTTAGCAATAAAGTAAGTAGGAATTTGACTAGGATTATAATGTCCAGAGCCCTTTTAGTGGATGTCACCTACCAGTAGTTTTTTTTTTTTTTAAACATTTTTCTCTCTGCTTCTTAGGTTGGGTTTCTTTTTTTTTTTTTTAATTTTTTTATTATACTTTAAGTTCTAGGGTACATGTACACAACGTGAAGGTTTGTTACATATGTATACATGTGCCATGTTGGAGTGCTGCACCCATTAACTAGTCAGCACCCATCAACTTGTCATTTACATCAGGTGTAATTCCCAATGCCACCTACCAGTAGTATTAAATCAATCTGGGAGCTCTTTGAGAAGTCTTTAAACTAAATTTATATAAAATTCATTTTCTTTTTTTGGTTGAAGGGAAAAAAATAACCATCTCATTTTAGGTAATAGCTATAGCTTTTTTGCACAGGTACTGTAGTACTCTATTTGTGCAAATAGAGTATTTGTTTAGCCTGATATTTTTCTGCTAGTAGCAGGAATCTAGACACTTTAAGACTTGAAGAATCTTAAGGTAGTATTCAAAAGTAGTGTTAGCACTGAGTGAGGATACTATAAAAATATGCAGTACAGACAACAAACCTAGACTTCAGTGGTCAAGGAGAGCTTCATGGAAGAAGTGACTTCTAAGCTGAGGCCTGGGGGAAAAGTAAAAGTAGCTGTGTAGAAGTGGAGAAAGCATTGACTATAGTGTTTCACATAGAGAAAACAGCGTTTATGAAGCTCCTAAACCAAAAGGGAGAATGTCATGTTATATAAATTGACAGACAGTTCATGTAACTGGATATTAGAATGTGGGCTGGAGGGATAAAGGTGAGGTTCATAGTGGTTCGGGGAAGTGGCTGTGAGAGATGAAACTGGAAAGATTAGCAGAGGCCACATCATGAAGAGCTTGTAAACCATGTTAAGGGGTTTGTTTATCCTAAGTACACTAGAAACCCACGGACAGGATTTAAACAGGAAGAATAACATAATCAGATTTGTGTTTTACAAAGACTACTCTGGCAGCAATATGGAGATGGAATTAGAGAAGAGCAAGACTAGAGCTAAGGAGTTAGGAGGATGTTAGTCTAAAGGTGAGAAAATGTAGAGAAACAGTGGATATAACATAGCATAGCAAAAAGAACATGTGCTTTGGTATAGCATAGGACCAATTAATTACCCAACCTCTCTGAGTGCTCATCTCAGCACATACTAGTTACCCAATCAAACTGTAGCTATCATTAAAATGACTGTTTCTAGTACACTAAAGTGTTATTATATTAAAATTTTTTTTAAAGATTTGTTCTATATCGCTCCAGTAGCTAGAACCAGGGGCAGAATGTTTCAGAGAGAGATTTCAGCTTAATGCAAAGGTAAAGTCACCAACGAATACATTTAGTAAAAAATAGAAAGGGTTAGCCAGACGTGGTGGCTCATGCCTGTAATCCCAGCACTTTGGGAGGCCGAGGCAGGCAGATCATAAGGTCAGGATTTCGAGACCAGCCTGGCCAATATGGTGAAACCCTGTCTCTATTAAATAAGCCAGGCGTGGTGGCGCTTGCCTGTAGTCCCAGCCACTTGGGAGGCTGAGGCAGAAGAATCGCTTAAACCGGGGAGGCGGAGGTTGCAGTGAGCCCAGATCATGCCACTGCACTCCAGCCAGGGTAACAGAGCGAGACTCCATCTCAAAAAATAAAAAATAAAAAGAAAGAAAGGATTGCCTTGTGAGTTAGTGTATGATATGCATCATCCTTTTGTTTCTTCTCCATATTCTTCATGGGCTTGTTTTCTTCTTAAGTATTAAGTCTTCTTTTCTTAACCTACTATTCTCATTCTGCACACTTTCTTCTTGAGTAATCTCTGAGGCTGTTAATTAGGTCCTTGTTGGTACCAGAAAAAGACAACTTACAGTGAATCTACTTAAAACTTGAAATAAAATTCCATAGTTAATAATGAAAACAGAAGATTTGTTGGGTCTTTGTATTGAGTAATGAAACGAAACATTATGGAAATAAGTTTATCTTATATTTAACAACATTTAGACTGTAAGTATAACTATATGTAAATTCTTTAAAAACTAGAATTCAGTCTGGGCACAGTGACTCACGCCTATAATCCCAGCACTTTGGGAAGCCAAGGCAGGCGGATCACGAGGTCAGGAGATCGAGACCATCCTGGCCAACATGGTGAAACCCCATCTGTACTAAAGATACAAAAATTAGCCGGGCATTGTGGCACGCTCCTGTAGTCCCAGCTACTCAGGCTGAGGCAGGAGAATTGCTTGAACCTTGGAGGCAGCGGTTGCAGTGAGCCAAGATCACTCCGAGTGCGAAACTCCTTCTCAAAAAAAAAGAAAGAAAAAAAACTAGGATTTAAATATTCAGTTGTTTATTATAATGTAATTATTATATCATTTTTCCATAATATGCCAACCTTCACTGTATGATGGTAAAGAAGATCACCTTTTGTAAAAATCTTTAAAGATTTTATCATATTCTGAAAAGCTTATCTCTTAATCCTTTCATATTTAAATTATCCTTTTTTGAAGTACGTATCACATTATTTTAAGTCAGGCAGATCCTTATTTTTTAATGGTTTACGCATTAGTGAAACACTTCTCCAAATCCATTCTTATGGCTGTCATAAAATTCTGTCCTTTTGGGGAAAGATTCTTCTACCATCTCTCATTTGGATTACTGTGAGAATTTCCTAAACAGTGTTCCATTTCAATGTTTTCAATTCACTTGCCATTTCTACTACCCCGAACTCTAGTCTGTTTGTTTTAGACCCTCATTATCTCTTGACGAGACCACTATACTGACTTTCTAATTATGCTTTCTGCCTCCAGGTTTGTGTTCTTGTTTTCAGTAAAATCTGTCCCCTAAATCTGGCTGTATCACACACCTTGAAAAACTTCACTGGCTTCCTATTACTGGGAATATAAAATAGTATTTCCCTATGTTCTGGGCAAGTGTTACTAGACTTAATTGGAAAAAAAAAATGTTTTGTGTTTAGTAGTAAATTTGGGAAATGTCTGGCTAACATCTTAATTGTAATACTGTTTCAACAGCATAGGTCAAGTGAGAGATGTGAATTTATAGGCATACACTGCCAGTTAGCCTATTACCTGGAATTCAAGTTTATGTCAAAATATAAGATATGAAAACCCCCTTGACACTGGATATATTTATTTTACATTCAGATACTAATTTTTTCCATTCTAATTAGATTCAAACTCTGAATTTTTAAAAATTTTATAGAAGTAATAAATGTTCTTTTTAGAAAATACAGGACAAAAAGGAAAAAAGGAAACTGAAAATTACTTATTCCAACACCCAGAGATAACTAAGTATTCTTCTAGTCCATTGAAATAGATGTTATTACGTCTCTATATCTTCATTATCTACTTATATATTCATTAAGTAAATATTCATTTAATTCCTGTATGCAAGGCTATTCTAGGTGCTGGGGATGCAGCAATAAATAAAGCAGAAAAAGTCCCTGCTCTCATGGAGTTTATATTCTAGTGAGGAAAGACAGTTAACTAAATAAGCAAACAAACAAACAAACAAATATATGGCCAACTGTCCAGAAGTAGTAAGTACTATGTAAGTACTAAAATAAAGCAGGTTAATGAAATAATAGTGAATGGCTGTATATATTCAAACACTTTGGTATTGATCAAAAAGTTAAAATCTTATTTCAAATGGCAATGAAATCCATATATTGATTTTGGGAAAAAGTTACCATGTTGTATGTGTTTATGAGCAATATTTTCCTAACATGCTATAATCTAATCAAAATTAAATTAAGCAAAGCATCTGTAACAGGTATCACTTGAAGAACTACTATCTTTATTTTGAAATAAAGCAAGTTAATCTCGTTTTCTATTTTAGACTAAGAAAGATAGTACTTACAGATCACTAAGCTTAACATTAAGAAGTCAATTGGCAATTATAGAATGCATAGTTTTATAATGAGCTAATTATGCTGGATTAATTTAATTTTTAAAGTGAAACTGAAGATATTCTCTCTTGATTTTATTCATTCAGTATATGTGTATATGTATAAAATATTGAATATATAATTATATATGCTATATATAAAATACCTTTGATGGACATTCATAAATAAAAATATATAGTTTTAATGTTCAAATAATTTGTAGTTTGTTAGAGTGATAGCCAAGCCAACTAAAAATTTTAAAAACTAAAATGTTGAAAATTAGGACAATAACAAAGATGATAACACCAATTACCTTACACTGAATACATTTTTAGTTTTATTATCATTATTTTTGAGATGGAGTTTTGCTCTTGTTGCCCAGACTGGAGTGCAGAGGTGCCATCTCAGCTCACTGCAACCTCCGCCTCCCAGGTTCAAGCAATTGTCCTGCCTCAGCCTTCTGAGTAGCTGGGTTTACAGGCGCCCTCCCCACATCTGGCTAATTTTTGTATTTTTAGTACAGATGGGGTTTCACCATGTTGGCCAGGCTGGCCTCAAGGTCTGACCTCAGGTGATCCACCCACCTCAGCCTCCCAAAGTGTTGGGATTATAGGCGTGAGCCATCACACCTGACCTGAATACATTTTAAATGAGAACTACCATTGCTTTGTGTTTATTGCACAATAATGTCTAATTGTTTTCACAATATTTTAAATAAAAATAAGGAGAAATTGAATGGGTCAGAGAAGGGGAAATGATCAAAAGAATGAAAATAAAATCCTATATTTGGACATTTAAACTGTTTAGCCAGAGTAAGAGACTAGGCATGACTTGAATACATGAGTGGTTTTATGATCACAGAGGACTGAGCAGGAGAAATTGGAGTTATATTGATGTGGAAAAGCTTTCAGCTGTTTTGTAATAATATTAGCCAATAAAACCTAGTGGCTTACTCAGTATACTTTTAGTATTTCACAGTTTCTGTTGGTCAGGAGTCTGTGCATGGATGGGTCATCTGCTTAGCCTCAGCTAGGGCTGAATTCTCATCTGGAATCTTGACTGGGGAAGAATCCACTTCTCTACCCCCATAGTTGTTGGCAGCATTCAGTTCTTTGTGGTTATAGATAGCTTTAGTTTTTGGATGATTGTCTTCAGATGCCAGCGTCAGTTCACCAATGTGATTGCTTGCTTTCTCTAAGTCAGCAAGGGAGAGACTCTAGGTAAATGCTACAATATTATGTAACATAATCATGTACTAATATACTCAAAGTCACATGCATCTCATCATCTTTGCTGTATTCTGTTAGTTAGAAGCAAGTCACAGGTCCTACCCATATTCAAAAGGAGGAAATCACAAAAGGATGTGAACATCAGGAGACAGAGGTCATGGAGGCCATCTGGAGAGTCTGTCTGCCACAAATGGATATAGAGAAACACTTACTATCTGGAGGCTATACTATTGAAATAAGAAGTGGTGTTTATGTCTTTGCTTCTCTTGACTTTAGGAGTTTCAGGAGTATTTAACTGATGGGTCTTATGATCATTTCCACCTTATTTCCTAAAATTTATTCATCCTACTGTCTTAACACGTTTCCTGCTGCTGTAACAGAATACCTGAGACTGGATAATTTAAGAACAGTAAAAGTTTACTAAGCATATGGTTCTGGATGCTGGGAAGTCCAAGAGCATGGCTCCAGCATCTGGTGAGGGTCATCTAATGGAGGAAGGCAAGAGGAGGAAGTGAGTGCACACAACAGAGAGAGGAAATTGGGCTGAACTCATTATTTTTTATCAGGAACCCACTCCCACAATAACCAACCCACTCCTACAATAATGCTTTTAATTCCTTCATGAGGGTGGAGCCCTCAAGTTCTAATCATCTCTTAGAGGCCCCAGCTGTTAATACTGTTTCAATGGCAATTAAGTTTCAACATGAGTTTTGGAGGAGATATTCAAACCATAGCACCTACCAATGCAATTTTTTAAAGAGAAAGGCTAAAGAAGTTGGAGAAATGAGAATAGTTACTCTTGCTGTCAAGTGTATCATATATATTAATCTAATTATTCCTCACTAAATTTTTCAATAGTGGGGATGAGAAAGATTTCCTATTCAATATAAGGATGTGGAAGATATACAGAGGCCCTCTACATGCTCAAGTTTATTTAATGAAGATGATAATCAGTGAGGCAGGTGTTTACAAATGCCGTAGCACTAAAAGGCTGCTTCTATACTGAAGAACCAAATGTGTAGAAAACAAAGGATACATTGCAATTCGTACTAAATGTGGTTCAAAGCAAATTATGCTGGAATCGTGATCTTTCAACTCTAATTGAATGTCTCTTACTTCTAGGCTTTGGAAAAGAAGTATTTTGAGTACTCTGTCAGAATAAATAGTTGTAGACTGCCGACCTAAGTGAAAAAAGTAATTCATTGCCTTTTAGAATTGAGATTTCTAGAGCAGTAGAATTGATTCTAATTAAAATAGCTTAATAGAAGCATCTTGTTTTAAAATGAATGCTCAAAGTATCTTTGAAATAGATTTTTGCAAAATCAGGGTTCTCTATCAGAGCTGTCTTAGACTGATTCAAAAGTTCATACTCTAGATGCTTTTTAAATAACTTTAAATGATTCTTTAAAGTATATATCCTAAATTTAAATGTATCAAGATATAATTACTGGAATAATATGAAATGATTATTTGAAAATTATTTTTATTAATTCATTTATTAGATTTTTTTTGTTTTCATGAGCAGTTGAATTTTTATTTCAGATAACATTATTTTCAAAAATTTACAGACTTATTTCTCACTACTGCATTTTCTCATTCTCTTCCCTTTGAAAAATCTTAATATATTAGATAATTTATGAGAAGCATGTCTACATGAAAGATTTATAAATAAATATGTTTAATTAGTGAACTTTCCTGAATTGGTTGCTTTTATTGTAGATTTCACAAGAAGTGGCAAACCTTGGTGGCTGAATGATACATCCACTTTTTCTTATTCACTACCAAATAACAACACACATAACCACCACAGACAGAAGAGATCAGTGAGCATTGAACGGTTTGTGGAGACATTGGTAGTGGCAGATAAAATGATGGTGGGCTACCATGGCCGCAAAGACATTGAACATTACATTTTGAGTGTGATGAATATTGTAAGTTTGATCCCTCTATATAATATTTTATTTCATATTTGTTGTGTTTTTGGCTAAGGTCACAAATTTTTGCTGTGAAGTTAATAATGATAAGAATTTACCTGTCTAAAATGGTAAAAGATTGGCCTAGTATTGTTTCAATTCCATAGAAATACATTTAAAGATGACCTTATCATTCATTTTTAGATAATACGACAGTTTTAGTGGATCATTAAATCTTGTTTGAGGGTTTTGTTTTTCTTTTTTAACTTGAAACATCAGCTCACCCTCTAATTTCCATGCTGTAGTTCATGTCTAGGAGAAAATATTTATTGAGGTAGACTGGTATAAAAACCTTTTACCAAGGCACCTTGAGGGTAGAGTTCTAAGTGATACAGAGTAATGTATACAGTGGTTAAATTTATAAAAACTTGTTTTAGCACTTAAAAAAATCAAACTATCACCCTATGATTTTTGTCTGACTTTGTGTCTTTTCTTATTTTCTGGAGGTCAGGTTGCCAAACTTTACCGTGATTCCAGCCTAGGAAACGTTGTGAATATTATAGTGGCCCGCTTAATTGTTCTCACAGAAGATCAGGTAAGAATGTGTTAGTTTATAAGTCTAAGATTCTTAACAGACAGGCTATAGAGCTATAGAATTACTTATTATTAAATAATATGTTTTATTATTGCTCCTATTAGGAAGTTCTAGTTGGATATGAGTTTTAGCTCTACACATTTAATATCTTAAGCAAATTTTAAATACATTACAAGAATATGCCTTTTATGTTAAAGCTATATAGATTAGTTATGTTTCAGTATAAGGGTGAGCATTTGCATGGCATATCTTATAATAATGGTTTTCTTTAGTTTTTATGTTGATAATCTCACATATGTTCACGTTATCATTACAGCTGGAACTGGAAAAAAATATCTGTTCAATAATATACCAAATGAGCTCTAGGTCAGATATTACAGAAATAAAAATTGGCAAGAGATTATTCCTAGAAACCACTGCTTCTAATTATACTCCCACTTTAGTCTTCAAAAGTTTTAACAACTGACCTTAGTAATTTGTTTGGAACATTTCTGGTATGCATGTTGTATTGCAGCCAAACTTGGAGATAAACCACCATGCAGACAAGTCCCTCGATAGCTTCTGTAAATGGCAGAAATCCATTCTCTCCCACCAAAGTGATGGAAACACCATTCCAGAAAATGGGATTGCCCACCACGATAATGCAGTTCTTATTACTAGGTATGGTTTGTTGCAAGTATTTTTCCATTGATTATTGTGTTTATTCACTATTGTAATAAATTTGGTTCTATCTAAAGCCTCATTCAGATAATGAGTATAGAGAAAGCAAAATGGTAATTTATTTTTCACTACTGGGAAAGAATGTATTACACTATTATTGTGTTTGCATCAAATGAACCAAATAAGAAAAAAGAAAATATTAAAATTTGACTTAGAAATTTAATAAATGACTTTCCTTCTACTGATAAGTTCTATTCATAATGTTTAATAGAAAGCATGTAGATGATTTGTTAACTGAACAAAATACACACTAAAACAAGATTAAAACATATGAGAAAATATATATCATAAAAATAAAGTGACCATTATTGGTTATAAAATATATTAACTATTTTTACCTTCCAGTTGTGTTAAAGTTTATTAAAAGAGAGGAGGACACTGGCAGTTATACAACTTACTTGAATGTCTATCTAATTTAAAATACTTTAATTAAGATATATAAACATAAAGAAGCAGATTGATTACACTATGTGTTGAACAGCTTGTCTCTCAAGCAAAATTATTTTTTGATGATAACCCATTGAATTTTTATATTGCTTTCCAATTTTACAAAACTGTTTTCAGATCCATTTTATTCTTTACTCTCCAGCAACAATTCTGTAGAGAGTGTTATTATGTTAGGAATGAGGGAACTGGTAGGTAAGTTTCTCAAGATTACTCAGCTAGTAAGTGAAAGAATACGGCTCAGATCCTGGTGATTCTGTCTTTGATTATATGATGCTATCTGTTTTAGTTTTTAATACTCTTAATTATAATTGGTTAGAAATATTATACTTAAATTATTTTAAGATAAGTGTGCCTTTTGACTTCTTATCAATATTTTAAAATAAAAAGTAACAATAAACAATAAGCAAAATGGAAGCATTATAGTCTTTGGTATGATGATTATTTCAATTTGCAAGACAGTATTTAACATACGCTTCATCTGTGGTATGTTCATTGACCCTACATTAGGTTCTAGGGAGGGAATACAAAGTATATGAGTTAGAATCTTGAGATCCTGTAAGATAATGTAAACTTTAGAAAAATTTCTTGAGTAACTGAGTCGTACAGTGAAATTTCTGAATTTTTTTTATAGTTATAGTCACTTTAATTGACTTTATCTACCTGACATCATAAGTGAGAAAATCTGGTTTATGACATGCCTGCTGAATAAAAACATCATATGGTTCTATATAAATACACGTTGACATTTTAGTCTGATAAAATTTGCAACCCCTTAGAGTCTTGTGGTCTGGAATATTCTTAAATATACTTAAGGAATTAAAAATATACTGGGAATTGTGCAAATGTAGAAACCTTTCTGTTAAAAAATATGGACGTTGATTAGTGTCAATGAAATTACTGGAAGAAAATGTTGTTGTATATAGCTTACAAAATGATCATAAATATTTACATGACTTTTGTATTTATATTTGTAAAGCTCTTTCTCTCTTCCCAAATGTGACACACAGTGGGCTCCCAATACTTCACATTTGCATTATTATATCTCCATTGGATTTTTACCTTTTGCCTCAAATGACAGAAGTTACACCAAGCACGTATATAGGTATTCAAGTAGTAGAGTACATCTGGGCAGTTAGCCCACCTTTCTTTGCACTGGCTACAACATTCAGCTGTCCAACTTTTTACTCTGAATTCACTTGGATATTTTCCTGATTCTCTGCAGGGCTCTTGTTTGCTTTTGTAAGCTACTTCAAGTACCTTTTTGAAGTTTGAGATTTAAACATAAAATTTTATTTTTTATTTTATTTTATTTATTTTATTTTATTTTATTTTTTTGAGATGAGTCCCGCTCTGTCGTCCAGGCTGGAGCGCAGTGGTGCGATCTCGGCACTGCAACCTCTACATTCCAGGTTCAAGTGATTCTCCTGCCTCAGCCTCCTGAGTAGCTGGGATTACAGGTGCGTGCCACCATGCACAGCTAATTTTTTGTGTTTTTAGTAGAGACGAGGTTTCACCGTGTTAGCCAGGATGGTCTCAATCTCCTGACCTCGTGATCCTCCCACCTTGGCCTCCCAAAGTACTGGGGATTACAGGCATGAGCCACCGTGTCTGGCCGAAAATTTTCTTTTTAAACTTGTCTCCTAATGATCAGACTAGTACTAGAAATGATCTCAGGATTTAATAGAGTAGTAGTTCAAAGAGTTCATATCATATTATTTTAGATTGGCTAATGTAACAGAGGTTAGAAAAATGCTTTTTGGAGCAGTGTATAATTCTTTTTTGAATTCTTATTAAAGTTTCAAAGTAACTTCTAGCCTATTTAAAAGTCTATAATTATTTTTGGATTGCTAGGGCCACAGAGTGACTTATCAAAATGAGAGGAGTATCATCTTTAATATTTAAAAATGGTTAGTTTTTGAGGATCAGAAGAGAGGTACCAGTGTTGGACTCTCTTGTATATTTTTTATTTTGAAATCCAACATGTGTTTAAATCATACTGCTAATTTTTGTAAAAATATTTTTTAAAATGGTTAGTTTTTGGGGATCAGAAGAGAGGTACCAGTGTTGGACTCTCTTATATATTTCTTATTTTGAAATCCAACATGTGTTTAAATCATACTACTAATTTTTGTAAAAATATTTTTGAGAATTCCACAGATGATTTTATATTACTGTTGAAAATTGGTTGATATAACTCACTTATTAACATGTTCAGGGGTTTGACCCGACTGTTTATGAGTGAGATCATGTTGTATGTTTGCTTGAAATGTCAACTCACTAGGGAGAATGTATAATGTGTGTATCAAGAATGCCAGGGCTGGGCACGGTGGCTAATGCCTGTAATCCCAGCACTTTGGGAGGCTGAGGAGGGCAGATCACAAGGTCAGGAGATCAAGAACATCTGGCTAACATGGTGAAACCCTGTCTCTACTAAAAATACAAAAAAATTAGCCAGACGTGGTGGTGGGCACCTGTAGTCCCAGCTACTCGAGAGGCTGAGGCAGGAGAATGGCGTGAACCTGCGAGGTGGAGCTTGCAGTGAGCCAAGATTGCGCCACTGTACTCTAGCCTGGGTGACAGAGTGAGCAAAAAAAAAAAAAGAAAAAAAGAAAAAAAAGAATGCCAGAGGAAAAATGATTGATATGTTTATTTCCACTGGGCCAAATTTTGTCCCAGGAACTCAAAGGTTTTATGCAAAAGCCATTTGAGATTGCAATCACTTAAGTAACAGTAGTTACTTTTAAAAACTCAAAATGTTATCCCTTTCTTTAAAAATTGTATCTTATTGTTTTATTTTGTTGATTTACATTTAAAATGTACTGTGCCCTGCAAAGCTATCAGATCACTCTGACTAGAGAGAAAGAAAATAAAGGAATTTTGCATGTTGTTTTTTCTGATATCAATAATATTGAATGAACACCAAAGAACATATTAAAATTATTTATATATATTATATATGTGTATTTTATATGTACATATGTGTGCATATACTATGTTCTATATAATTGTTCATAATAAATAATATATAATATAATGAATACCTGTTATCACTACCTAGATTTATCAAATCTTAACTTTATGCTATACCAAAGAGCAGCTTTAAGCCACTTCCTAAAATGATGATTACCTCTCTATGTTGTATTAAGTACCTGACATCTTAGCTCTGAATACCAAAGTTAGGGCTAAAATGTATACATTTGTAGAAATATGGCAATATTTCTATAGTTTATTATATTTCATATATTATAAATATGCATTAATAGAATAATAAAACTGATCTTTCATTTTTGTGATCTATATTTTTAGTTAAAATATCAGTATTAGTAACTGGTATTGATTGCTTTCATAGACTAAGATCTATTAGAATTATTTGGTGATGATTAATATTCACCTAAATTAGTGAATGAAATTCACAATACATCAGTGGTGAAATATAACATTATATACCTAGGTCAAGAAATGATTAATATTCCTTACTTGAAACTCTAGAAGCAGAATTTTTGAAGGCAAAATAAGACTGTACACACATAGTTAAAAAGCTAACTTGCTATAAAACTTGCAAATTATCTTTATTAAGCTTTGTATTTTGTTGTTTTAAAATTATTAAATTGACAAAAATTGTGTGTCTTTATGGTATTCAAATGATATTTAGATATATCTAAACATTGTAAAATGGCTAAATCTAGCAGTGGCTTGATATGTGTTGCCTGCCATACTTTATTAAGGTTATTATTGATAAACCAAATTAATAGCTACTTAGGAATAAAAACCTGCAAGTTGACAGGTTATTTAATTTAATTAAATTTTCAAATGAAGTCAGGAAATATCCACCACAAGTTTAAAGTCAAGCCAATATCTAAATCTATTTTGTGGTAAAATACTCAAGAAATCTATTTGTTGTCTGAAATTCAGTAGGAATTCAAAGACGTGGAGTATATTTGCATCAATGTTTAGCAATTAGCATGAACACACTAATGCATACATTTCTTGGCTTTCTCTCGTATAAAGTATTGGAATCAGGTTTTTCCATTTTTAAGATAATAATACATAACAGTTTATATTTAGGGTAGGAATTATAGCCTAAGTTCTTTTTATGGTAACAGCTTTATTGAGATATAATTCACAGACCATACATTTTATCCATTTAAAGTATACGGTTCATTGGTTTTTAGTATATTCACAGAGTTGTGCAATCGTCATTATCATCAATTTTAGAACATTCCATCACTCCCAAAGGAAGTCATCCTCCATTCCCCACATTCCCCTCAGTCCCCACTCCTACCCTAGTCATAGGCAACTGCTAATGTACTTTTTGTCTGTATAGATTTACCTCTAGACCATACATATAAATGAAATAATACAATATGTGGTCTTTTGTAACTTGCCTCTTTTACTTAGCACAGTGTTTTCAAGGTTCATCTATAATGTGGCATGTATCAATACTTCATTCCTCTTATTAGCCTAAATTCTTGAGAATTCAAGACACCTTTTAAGACTGCCTCTATAGGCTATTTGTCAATTATTATACTTTTACAGTTTTTCATTAATGAAAAGCACAGGATTTATAAATACGTCTTAAAATACAGATGCAAAAATTGCACACCAAGTCAAATAATTTAGTCTTTAATTAAAATGGGCATATTTATCCTCTTAAGGGGTCATGACTGTTTGCTTTGGTGCTGCTGGATTATAAAGGAATTAGAATTTCCAAAGTCACCTAATGTTTTCAATTGGGAGTACAAAAATAGCTATAAAAGTGGTTTATTGTTAAAATTTGGCCTGCAGTCTCTGCATTTAAACAAGTTTTCTTATTTTTTAAATAATGTGTTTATCAGGATTATATATTGGTTTCATGGTAATGTATTAGAACAGATAGAGGAAAGGGAAGTTAAATGTGATACATTAACATTTATTTGGTATTCATTTATGGATTTTTAAAAATCTTTAAAGAAATGCCAGTTACCTGTTTTATGACCAGTTAAATATTTATTTCACTAAGCTTTTAAAGAATATATTAGGTTTATAGGAAGTGTGAATTCAGATTGTGGGTGAATTAATTTTGTTATGTGGGCATTTTGAAGCATTTATTTTTCTCTTACCATGCTGCTTTTTCTGAATTGTTTGAGACGATCATATAGTTCATCTTTCTAAAAGTGTATTAACACAGTGAATTACAATGATTGGTTTAGAATATTAAACCAACCTTTTGTTCTTTTTTTTCTTGAGACAGGGTCTCACTCTATTGCCCACTATATCTACCCACCCCCATTGCCCATATTCCTCCTCTTCAGTTTCCCTTCCTTTTGTCCATGCCTTGTTGATTTCTTACTCAAAAGTCTTTATCTAGATTCAGTTTCCATTTCAGTCTAGGACTGTGACAAACTGGAGTGACTCTAATTTCTTGTGTACACTGGGACACTTTTAAGAGTGAAAGAGGGGGGCTGTATGCAATGGGTCATGCCTGTAATGCCAGCACTTTGGGAGGGTGAGGTGGGAGGAATACTTGAGGTCAGGAGTTCAAGACCAGCCTGGCCAACATGGTGGAACTTGTCTCTACTAAAAATACACAAAAACATTAGTCAGGCATGGTGACATGCACCTGTAATCCCAGATACTCAGGAGACTGAGGTAGGAGAATCTCTTGAACCCGAGAGGCAGAGATTGCAGTGAACTGAGATTGCACCACTGCACTCCAGCCTGGGCAATAGAGTGAGACTCCATCTTAAAAAACAAAAAACAAACCACAAAAAAAACTGAAAGAGCGTGCCATTGACAGTTATGTCTGGAAAATAGGCACAAATTAGGACCTGGTGAAACAGGATTATGGTTATCTCAGGCATTACCTGTGTGTGTTTGTTGAAGTTCAAATAAAAATGAAAACAAGAAGATACTTTTTCCTCAGTACCCAAATTTAATCAGTTATCTTTATGCACACCTTGAATAAATACCGTACCTTATTTGTAGTAGGCACCATTAAATAGTTAAAGAAGGATGTATTGTTCTAAGCTCTAAGGAATAGTAACTTAAGTATTTATATTGGTTTTATGGATATATTGATGTATGTATATAACCAAATACCAGATACTTAAGTGCTTTACAGACACTTAATCATTTAAACCTTAAATAACTGCATGAGATAGGTACTGCTGTTTTCTCCATATTGCAGAAGAGAGAGCTGAAGCACAGAAAAATTAACTGATTGGCAAGGTCACACAGCATCTTAGAAGTCTGTGGTAGGCAGGCTTCTAAGATGGCCCTCAGTGATCTCTGTCTCCTGGTATTCATGACTTTATGTAATCTTCTCCTCTGGAGTGTGGTCTAGCAAATTGCCATCTTAACAATATGGAGTCTTCCAACTCATGAACAAAGTCTGTCTCTCCATTTATTTAGGTTTTCATTACTTTGTCTCAGCATTGTTTTGTGGTTTTCAGTGTTTTTATACATTTGGTCATATGTTTTGATATTATTGTCCATGATACTCTTTTTAAAATTTCATTTTCCATATTAATAGTTTTTCACTGGTATATAAAAATGCAATAGATATGTATATGGATTTTGTATCCTGTAATCTTGCTAAGTTCATTTATTGGTTTTAATAGCTTTTCTTGTGTGTGTCGGAGTCTC
>NW_012108375.1:722366-722705 GCF_000951045.1 Mandrillus leucophaeus
AATAGGAGTGGTGAGAGAGGGCATCGCTGTCTTGTGCCAGTTTTCAAAGGGAATGCTTCCAGGTTTTACCCATTCAGTATGATATTGGCTGTGGGTTTGTCATAAATAGCTCTTATTATTTTGAGATACGATCCATTTAATACCTAGTTTATTGAGAGTTTTTAGTATGAACGGCTGTTGTATTTTGTCAAAGACCTTTTCTGCATCTGTTGAGATAATCATATGGTTTTTGTCTTTTGTTCTTTTTATATGCTGGATTATGTTTATTGATTTGCGTATGTTGAACCAGCCTTGCATCCCAGGGATGAAGCCCACTTGATCATGGTGGATAAGCTTTTT
>NW_012108375.1:722895-723227 GCF_000951045.1 Mandrillus leucophaeus
AATTCAGCTGTGAATCTGTCTGGTCGTGGACTTTTTTTGGTTTGTAGGCTATTAATTATTGCCTCAATTTCAGAGCCTGTTATTGGTCTACTCAGGGATTCAACTTCTTCCTGGTTTAGTCTTGGTAGGGTATATGTGTCCAGGAATTTGTCCATTTCTTCTAGATTTTGTAGTTTATTTGCATAGAAGTGTTTATAGTATTCTCTGATGGTAGTTTGTATTTCTGTGGGATCAATGGTGATATCCCCTTTATCATTTTTTATTGCATCTATTTGATTCTTCTGTCTTTTCTTCTTTATTAGTCTTGTTAGCGATCTATCAATTTTGTTGAT
>NW_012108375.1:723406-728248 GCF_000951045.1 Mandrillus leucophaeus
TTTCCATTTCAGTCTAGGACTGTGACAAACTGGAGTGACTCTAATTTCTTGTGTACACTGGGACACTTTTAAGAGTGAAAGAGGGGGGCTGTATGCAATGGGTCATGCCTGTAATGCCAGCACTTTGGGAGGGTGAGGTGGGAGGAATACTTGAGGTCAGGAGTTCAAGACCAGCCTGGCCAACATGGTGGAACTTGTCTCTACTAAAAATACACAAAAACATTAGTCAGGCATGGTGACATGCACCTGTAATCCCAGATACTCAGGAGACTGAGGTAGGAGAATCTCTTGAACCCGAGAGGCAGAGATTGCAGTGAACTGAGATTGCACCACTGCACTCCAGCCTGGGCAATAGAGTGAGACTCCATCTTAAAAAACAAAAAACAAACCACAAAAAAAACTGAAAGAGCGTGCCATTGACAGTTATGTCTGGAAAATAGGCACAAATTAGGACCTGGTGAAACAGGATTATGGTTATCTCAGGCATTACCTGTGTGTGTTTGTTGAAGTTCAAATAAAAATGAAAACAAGAAGATACTTTTTCCTCAGTACCCAAATTTAATCAGTTATCTTTATGCACACCTTGAATAAATACCGTACCTTATTTGTAGTAGGCACCATTAAATAGTTAAAGAAGGATGTATTGTTCTAAGCTCTAAGGAATAGTAACTTAAGTATTTATATTGGTTTTATGGATATATTGATGTATGTATATAACCAAATACCAGATACTTAAGTGCTTTACAGACACTTAATCATTTAAACCTTAAATAACTGCATGAGATAGGTACTGCTGTTTTCTCCATATTGCAGAAGAGAGAGCTGAAGCACAGAAAAATTAACTGATTGGCAAGGTCACACAGCATCTTAGAAGTCTGTGGTAGGCAGGCTTCTAAGATGGCCCTCAGTGATCTCTGTCTCCTGGTATTCATGACTTTATGTAATCTTCTCCTCTGGAGTGTGGTCTAGCAAATTGCCATCTTAACAATATGGAGTCTTCCAACTCATGAACAAAGTCTGTCTCTCCATTTATTTAGGTTTTCATTACTTTGTCTCAGCATTGTTTTGTGGTTTTCAGTGTTTTTATACATTTGGTCATATGTTTTGATATTATTGTCCATGATACTCTTTTTAAAATTTCATTTTCCATATTAATAGTTTTTCACTGGTATATAAAAATGCAATAGATATGTATATGGATTTTGTATCCTGTAATCTTGCTAAGTTCATTTATTGGTTTTAATAGCTTTTCTTGTGTGTGTCGGAGTCTCGCTTATCTCCCAGTTTGGAGAGCAATGGCACGATCTCGGCTTTGTGATTCTCCTACCTCTGCCTCCCAAATAGCTGGGAATACAGGCGCCCGCCACCATGCCCAACTAATTTTTGTATTTTTAGTAGAGATGGGGTTTCATCATGTTAGCCAGGCTGGTCTCGAACTCCTGACCTCAGGTGTTCCGCCTGCCTCGGCCTCCCAAAGTGCTGGGATTAGAGGCATGAGCCACTGAGCCTGGCCTGGTTTTAATAGCTTTTTAAAAGATTCCATATATAAAGATGATCACATTGTCTGAGATGAAAGACATTATGCTTCTTCCTTTTAATAATGAATGACTTTTATTTATTTATTTATTGCCTTATTGGAATGTCTAGAACTTCTAATACAGTGCATAATAAAGGCGGTAAGAGCAGAGATCCTTGTTTTGTTCCTGACCTCAGTGAGGAAAGAATTCCATCTTTCACCATTAAATATGATGTTAGCTATAGGTTTCTTTGTTGATTCCCTTTGTCTGGTTGAGAAAATTTCCTTCTGTTCATAGTTTGCTGAGAGTTTTTTTTTTTTTTTTTTGTAATCAGTAATGGGTGTTGGAATATTACCAAATGTCTTTTCTGAATTGTTTGAGATAATCATATAGTTTATCTTTTTAAAAGTGGATTAATACAGTGAATTGCAATGATTGATTTACAGTGTTAAACCAACTTTTTTTTTTTTTTTGAGACAGGGTCTCACTCTGTTGCCTAGGCTGGAGTGCAGTGTTGTGATCTTAGCTCACTGCAACCTCTGCCTCCCAGGCTCGAGCAGTCCTCCCACCTCAGCCTCCTGAGTAGCTGGTACTACAGGCGTGCACCACGATGCCCAGCTAATTTTTTGTATATTTTATAGAGATGGGGTTTCACTGTGTTGCTTAAGCTGGTCTTAAACTCTTGGGCTCAAGTGATCCTCCCACCTTGGTCTCCCAAAGTGCTGGGATTACAGGCATGAGCCACACTGTGCCCGGCCAAACCAACTTTTCATTCTTAAGATGAACTAAATTTGGTCATCAATGTATTATTCTTTTAATATAGTTAGATATCTAATTTACATTCCCACCAACAGTGTAAAAGTGTTTCTATTTCAACCATTGTGGAAGACGGTGTGGCCTAGTTATCCCAAAGGAATATAAACCATTCTATTCTAAAGATACGTGTACATGTATGTTCAATGCAGCACTATTCACAATAGCAAAGACATAGAATCAACCCAAATGTTCATCAATGATAGACTGGATAAAGAAAATGTGGTACTTATATGCCATGGAATACTATGCAGCCATAAAAAGGAATGAGATCATGTCTTTTGCAGGGACATGGATGAAGCTGGAAGCCATCATCCTTAGCAGACTAACACAGGAACAGAAAACCAGACACTGCATGTTCTCACTCAAAAGTGGGAGTTGAAAAATGAGAACACATGGACACACAGAGGGGAACAACACACACTGGGGCCTGTTGAGGGTAGAGGAAGAGGAAGGAGAGCATTTGGGGAAAGAGCTGATGCATGCCGGGCTTATTACCTAGCTGACGGGTTGATAGGTGCAACAAACCACCAAGGCACATATCTACCTGTGGAACAAATCTGCACATCCTGCACATGTACCCTGGAACTTAATTAAAAAAAAATATATATATAGTTAGATATCATTTTCTGTATCATTAGATATTATTTTCTAAAATTATGGTTTTTCTTTTAGATTTATATTTATGAGGGATGTTGTTCTGTAGTTTTTTCTTAGACTGTCTTTGCCTGATTTTGGTATTAGGGTAATGTTGCCCTCACAGAATGCGTTACGAGGTAGTTCCTCCTTTTCAATTTTCTGGAACAGTTTGTCTAGAATTGGTATTATTTCCTCCTCAGATGTTTTGTAGAAGTCACAAGAAGCCATCTGCACTGGGAGTTTTCTTTGTGGAGTGATTTTTTTAGAATTCACAAGAAGCCATCTGCCCTGGGAGTTTTCTTTGTGGAGTGATTTTTTTTAAACTACCAGTTAAAATTGTTTAATAATATAGGGCTAATTAGGTTATCTTATTCAGTGAGCTTTGGTAGTTTGAGTATTTCAAGGAGTATGTTTATTTTTTCCAAGTGGTGAAATGTATTGGCATAATTGTTCATAATATCTTGTTATCCTTTTAATATCTATAGAATATATAGTAAAATCACCTCTCTTTATGGTATTGGTAGTTTTTGTCTTTTGTCTTTTATGTCTTTTTCTTGTCTTTTGTCTTTTTCTAATCACTCTGGCCAGACATTTTAATCATCTTCTCAAATTTGGTTTCAGTTATTTTTTTTTTCATTTTTCTGTTTTCTGTTTCATTGATTTCTTTCCATTCGTCTACTTGCTTCAGGTTTATTCTTCTGTTTGTGGTTCCTTATGGCAGAAGTTGTGGTCATTCATTTGAGACCTTTCTGCTTTTCTAATATATGCGTTTAATGTTAGAAAATCCCCCCTCTGTATAGCTTTATTGCATCTCACAAATTTGGATATGCTGAGTTTCAGTTCCATTCAGTTCAAAATACTAATGTTCCTTTAGAGTATTTCTTTCTTTCTTTCTTTTTTTTTTTTTTTTGACCCATGGCTTATTTAGAATTGTGTTATTTAGTTCCAAATCCCCCCCCACCACTGCAGAAATTCTTCTGTTATTAATTCGTAATTTATTTCCACTATGGTCAGATAATATAGTTTGCATGACTTGAATGCATTTCAATTTATTGAGACTTGCTTTATGGCCCAGAATATTGTCTTTCTTGGTAAATGTTCCAGGTGGTTGCGCTTGAAAAGAATGGGCATTCTGCTATTGTTGGATGGAAATGTCTATATATTATCAATTAGGTTAATTTGGGTGGTCATGATATTTAATTATTCTTTACCCTTACTGAGTTGAACAATTTGATTACGAAATGTTTTGGAGTAGTTTTCATGTTTGGGGTCATTGAGCTTCTTAGATCTAATTTAATCAAATTTTGATGATTTTGGCCAATATTTTCTCAATACTTTTTTTGGTTTTGCCCTTCTTGCCTTGCTTTGGTGACTTTAATTCCAGATATATTTGGTTACTTGAAGACAACTCACATATGGTCTGTTTATTATTTTAAATTCTCTCTTCTCTGTGTATTCAATTTTGGGTAGTTTCTATTGCTGTGTCTTCAAGTTGACTTTTTTCTACAGTGACTAATCCTACAGTCTGATCTACTGTGTATTTTCATCTTATGTAGTATAATTTTTTTCATATCTAGTGGTTTAATTTGTTTTTTTTAATTACTGTACTTGAAGTTCTAGGGTACATGTGCACATCATGCAGGTTTGTTACATATGTATACATGTGCCATGTTGTTGTGCTGCATCCATTAACTTGCCATTTACATTAGGTATATCACGTAATGCTATCCCTCCACCTTCCCCCCAACCCGACGACAGGCCCTGGTGTGTAATGTTCCCCTTCCTGTGTCGAAGTGTTCTCATTGTTCAGTTCCCATCTGTGAGTGAAAACATGCAGTGTTTGGTATTCTTTTCTTGCGATAGTTTGCTCAGA
>NW_012108375.1:732393-768541 GCF_000951045.1 Mandrillus leucophaeus
CTTAGTTTGGCTGGATATGAAATTCTGGGTTGAAAATTTTTTTCTTTCAGAATGTTGAATATTGGACCCCACTCTCTTCCTGCTTGTAGAGTTTCTGCTGAGAGATCTGCTGTTAGTCTCATGGGCTTCCTTTAGTGGGTAACCCAACCTTTCTCTCTGACTGCCCTTAGCATTTTTTCCTTCATTTCAACTTTGGTGAATCTGACAATTATGTGTCTTGGAGTTGCTCCTCTCAAGGAGTATCTTTGTGGTTTTCTTTGTATTTCCTGAATTTGAATGTTGGCCTGCCTTGCTAGGTTGGGGAGGTTCTCCTGGTTAATATCCTGAAGAGTGTTTTCCAACTTGGTTCCATTCTTCCTGTCACTTTCAGGTACACCAATCAGATGTACATTTGGTCTTTTCATATAGTCCCATAATTCTTGGAGGGTTTGTTCATTTCTTTTTACTCTTTTTTCTCTAAACTTCTCTTCTCACTTCATTTCATTCATTTGAACTTCAATCACTGACACCCTTTCTTCCAGTTGATTGAATTGGCTATTGAAGTTTGTGCATTTGTCACATAGTTCTCGTGCCATGGTTTTCAGCTCCATCAGGTCATTTTAAGGACTTCTCTACACTGGTTATTCTAGTTAGCCATTTGTGTAATGTTTTTTCAAGGTTTTTAGCTTCTTTGCGGTGGGTTCGAAGTTCATCCTTTAGCTCGGAGATGTTTGTTATTAGCGATCGTCTGAAGCCTTCTTTTCTCAACTCATTAAAGTCATTCTCCATCCAGCTTTGTTCTGTTGCTGGCGAGGAGCTGTGTTCCTGTGGAGGGGGAGAGGCGCTCTGATTCTTAGAATCAGCTTTTCTGCTCTGTTTTTTCACCATCTTTGTGATTTTATTTACCTTTGGTCTTTTATCATGATGATATATAGATGGGATTTTGGTGTGGATGTCCTTTCTGTTTGTTAGTTTTCCTTCTAACAGTCAGGACCCTCAGCTCCAGGTTTGCTGGAGTTTGCTGGAGTTCCACTCCAGACACTGTTTGCCTGGGTATCAGCTGCGGAGGCTGCAGAACAGCGAATATTGCTGAACAGCAAATGTTGCTGCCCAATCGTTCCTCTGGATGCTTCGTCTCAGAGGGGTACCTGGCAGTGTGAGGTATCAGTCTACCCCTACTGGGGGGTGCCTCCCAGTTAGGCTACTTGGGCATCAGGGACCCACTTGAGGAGGCAGTCTGTCCGTTCTCAGATCTCAAACTCTGTGCTGGGAGAACCATTACTCTCTTCAAAGCTGTCAGACAGGGACATTTAAGTGTGCAGAGGTTTCTGCTGCCTTTTGTTTGGCTATGCCCTGCCCCTAGAGGTGGAGTCAACAGAGGCAGGCAGGCCTCCTTGAACTGTGGTGGACTCCACCCAGTTCGGGCTTCCTGGTCTCTTTGTTTACCCAATCAAGCCTCAGCAATGGCAGACGCCCCTCCCCCAGCCTCACTGCCACCTTGCAGTTCGATCTCAGACTGCCGTCCTAGCAATGACTGAGGCTCCATGTGCTTGGGACCCTCCGAGCCAGGTGTGGGATATAATCTCCTGGTGTGCTGTTTGCTAAGACCGTTGGAAAAGTGCAGTATTAGGGTGGGAGTGACCCAATTTTCCAGGTGCCATCTGTCACAGCTTCCCTTGGCTAGGAAAGGGAATTCCCTGACCCCTTGCTCTTCCCAGGTGAGGTGATACCTCGCCCTGCTTCGGCTCTCACTCGGTGGGCTGCACCCACTGTCCTGCACCCAGTGTCTGACAAGCCCCAGTGAGATGAACCAGCTACCTCAATTGGAAAAGCAGAAATCACCCATCTTCTGCGTTGCCCACGCTGGGAGCTGTAGAATGGAGCTGTTCCTATTCAGCCATCTTGGAATCGCCCCCTAATTTGGGTCTTTTAAAAAAATTTTCAGATCTCTAGGCTTTAGAAAATACAAAAACTGTTTTAAAGATTTTCTGTACTAATTTTATTATATGTGTCAGTTTTGGATTGGTTTCAATTGACTATTTCTTTATTATGTACTGTATTTTATTGCTTTTTTGCATATTTGGTGATCTTTGATTGGGTGCCTGACATTGTGTTATTTACCTTATTGGGTGCCAGATATTTTTGTATTTCTGTAATTACTCTTGAACTTTTCCTTGGGGTGCAGTTAAGTTCCTTGGAAACTGATTCTTGCTTTTAAAATTTGTTTTGTTGAACCAATTCAGTGTTCAGTCTAGTGCTAATCATTCCCCAGTACTGAGGCAAGTCCCTTCTGTGTACTCTACCCAATTGCCCTGTGAATCTTGTGGTTTTCCAGTTTGTCTTGATGGATAGATGCCCTATATTTAATGTTGTGGTAAGTGCTAGGCATTATTACCTCTAATCCTTTTGGGTGATTCTTTGCCTGGCCTTAAGTGCTTCTCTTATGTCATATGAGCCAGATTCACACTCAGTTGAATAGTTAAGGGGAATCCTTTGCAAATCTCCACAATTATCTCTTTGTGTAGCTGCCTCTGCTGCTGTACTTAGTCCTGTAAATTTTAGCTGTCTTCATCTCCTGTATTTTCTATTCTCTCTCTTCAACTCAGAGAGTCCATTGGGCTCTGCTTTGTTTTCCCTACTCTGTTTCATGGCATCCAATTTCTCAAGGTAGTAAGCTGGGGGCAATCTTAAGACTCACTTTGTTTACTTTCCCATTTCTCAGGGATCACTGTCCTTTTCTTCCTGATGTCTAGTGTATTGCAAATTGATATTTCATATAATTTGTTCATTTTAAAAATTGTATGAGAAATCAGGATAAATTTGATCTCTATTAATTCATTTTGTCTGGAAGCAGAAGTCCCAGGCAAACATTTTAATATTTCTGTATTACTTTCGAGAGTAATTGTAGACATCATTCTTCTTTACCCCTAAATACTTCAGTTTGGGCTTTCTAAGAACAAAAACATTCTCGGCTGGTCATGGTGGCTCACGCCTGTGATCCCAGCACTTTGGGATGCCGAGGCGGGTGGATCACTTGAGGTCAGGAGTTCAATACCACCCTGGGCAACATGGCAAAACCCTATCTCTACTACTAAAAATACAAAAATTAGGTGAGTATGGTGGCGCATGCCTGTAGTTCCAGCTACTTGTAGGCTGAGGCACAAGAATTGCTTGAACACGGGAGGTGGAGGTTGCAGTGAGCTGAGATCATGCCCACTACACTGCTGCCTGAGTGACAAAGCGAGACATTGTTTCAAAAAAATGAACATAGACATTCTCTTATATAATCCCAGTATGGTTGTCAAAATCAAGATATTTAGTGTTGATACAGTACTATTATTTAATCTTCAGTTCATATTCAAATTTTATCAGTTGTCTTAATAATATTCTTTATAGCTATTTCCCCCTCATGCCACTAGCTAACCTAGGATCACATGTTTTATTTACTTGTCTTGTTCAAGAGTCTCTTTTGATTTGGAACAGTTCCTCAGCCTTTTTTTAGCTTGACTTTGACATTTTAAAAGAGTACATAGCAATTTTTTATTTTAAGCATGTCTTCATTTGGGTTTTCTGATGTTTCCTCAGGATTAAATTTGGATTATTCATTATGTCCTTTTAAATGCTTTGTATCATAAGACATTTGATACTGGTTTTTCCAAATATTGGAAAAGTTGATTTTGATCACTTGGTTCATCTAATGTCCACCATGTTTCTCCTTTGTAATTTTTCCCATTTTAATTAATAAGTAATTTTTGGCAAGTTACTCAAGACTGTAAATATCTACTTTTTATGAAAATTTTACCCTCCAATTTTGGCATCCACTGATGATAGTCTAACTCTCGTTATTCCTTCGTTATTAGGTAGTTGGCATTCTCCATAAATCAAATATTTTTTTCTTTCTTTCTTTAAATATGGACTCACACTTTTTAAAAAACACAAATTTGGAGGTTTCTTTTCTAGGGCTCCCTAGTTTTTGGGATTTCCCCCCACTTTCCAGCAACCCTCCCATTTCTGTAGCTTTCTGTCCTTTGACTCCTCATATCAGAAGACTGCCATCTTCTGCTTTATATTTTACCACCCTGCCAGTAAATAGCTTCAATAAACTGAGAATAGGGAAGAGAGGAGGGAGCTAAATGAAACAGATTGTCTTCTCTTAAACTTTCTTGTACAGAAATTCTAGAGTTCGCACCTTGTGTTTTTGTTTGTTTGACAGTTTATTTCTGCCAAATCTTTATGACCTTTGGTCTAATAAATAGTTATAAAATCTTTTCAAATATATTTTTATGTTCTGAATAAAAAATGTATTAAATGAAGGGAAGTAGTAACGTGAAGGCAAATTAAGTGAACCCCAAAGTACATACTATATCTGCAGCACTGTCCAAGGGAGAAGATGGCCAATAGCAAAGACAAGTATTCCAAGATATAATGGCAAATATTTTCTTGTGTCAGAGATGGATTCAACTATAGTTTTCTGACACTGCCCGTTAAAATATATAGGTATGATGTAGGAATCTGTTTTTTATTTTATTTATTTATTTATTTATTTATTAGACAGAGTCTCACTCTGTTACCCAGGTGGAGTGTGGTGGTGTGATCTTGGCTCACTGCACACTCCGCCTCCTGGTTCAAGCAATTCTCATGCCTCAGCCTCCCAAGTAGCTGGGATTACAGGCACCTGACACCATGCCTGGCTAATTTTTTGTGTTTTTAGTAGAGATGGGTTTTGCCATGTTGGCCAGGCTGGTCTCAAACTCCTGACCTCAGATGATCCACCTGCCTTGGCCTCCCAAAGTGCTGGGATTATAGGCATGAGCCACTGTGCCCGGCTGGAATCCTTTTTTTTATACTGGGCATTGGTGAAGCCTCTAGTAAAATATTATATTCCATTTTGAAAGTCAGTTTGAGGTGAACAGCAAAATGAATAAAACTTTGGAAACAGGTTTTGTGTTGAGAGGCTAATCCATCTAGGCTTACTTACCTTTGGAGGTGACAAAACCAATTTAGTTCTGAATAGTCTTCAAATTGTCAAGGAACTATTTTTGAAAATTCAGTAAATATTCTTGCCCTTTAATAACATCACTCTCTCAAAGGGGTAACATTTAAATTATAGTAAGAAAGCTCTCACTTGAATATTAAAAATACTTTCTTGACTGAGAGGTTTGAAATACAGTTGGCCCTTTAGATTTGCAGGTTCCATATTTGCAGATTCAACCAATCATGGATTGAAAATATTCCATGGAAAAACCCCCAATAAAAAATAACAATACAACAATAAAAATATAACAACTATTTTCGTAACATTTACACTATACTAGGTATTATAGGTAATTTAGAGATGATTTAGTGTATACAAGAAGATGTGCAAATACTATACTATTTGGTCATATGCAAATACTACTCTATTTTGTATCAGACTGGAACATCTTTGGATTTTAGTATGTGCAGGAGTCCTGGAACCAATCTTGAGAGGATACCAAAGGATGACTATACCTTGTGATATGGTTTGGCTGTGTCCCCACCCAAACGTCATCTTGAATTGTAACTCCAAAATTCCCACCTTTTGTGGGAGGGGGCTGGTGGGAGGTAATTGAATCATGGAGGTGGGTCTTTCCCTTGCAATTCTTGTGATAGTGAACACATCTCATGATATCTGATGGTTTTAAAATGGGAGTTTCCCTGCACAAGCTTTCTCTTCTCTTGTCTGCCGCCATGTGAGACGTGCCTCTCACCTTTTGCTATGATTGTGAGGCCTCCCCGGCCATGTGGAACTGTAAGTTGATTAAACTTCTTTCTTTTGTAAATTGCCCAGTCTCAAGCATGTCTATATCAGCAGCGTGAAAATTGACTAATACACCTTGTTAATAAAGATAGTGGTATTTACATTTTGAAAGTTTTTTTTTTTTTTTTTGAGATGGAGTCTTACTCTGTCGCCAAGGCTGGAGTGCAGTGTCACTGTGTTGGCTCACTGCAATCTCCATCTCCTGGGTTCAAGCAATTCTCCTGCCTCAGCCTCCTGAGTAGCTGGGATTACAGGCGCCCACCACCAAACCCGGCTAGTTTTTTTCTTTTTTTTTTCTTTTTTTTTTTTTTAAGTAATATTTTTAGTAGAGACGGGTTTCACCATGTTGGCCAGGCTGGTCTCGAACTCCTGACCTCAGGTGATCCACCCATCTTGGCCTCCCAAAGTGTTGGGATAACAGGCATGAGCCACTGTGCCCGGCCAAGATTTTTTTTTTAAATAAAGGGATGCAGCTTGCAGCTGTTTTTCTTAAATGATTTGAATGAAGCCTGGCCTTGAGGTGGGCGCAATGACTAATTTTCAAGGTTCTTTTAATCTTATGATTCCATTCTAAGATAAAATAAAGTATGTCTTAAAATAATGCCACAATTTGTTGAAGAAGCAGCAAATTTGATAAGAAATAAATCGGTGGCCTTCAATCCATTAATTGGGCTTTTTGTTGTTTTGAGACAAGGTCTCACTCTGTCACCCAGGCGGGAGTGCAGTCATGCCACTATGTCTAGTATTCCTAAAAACCATTATAATTTAAAACACTTTTACAAACTTTTTCTAAAGCTTAATTAGGGGACCAGCTAGTATTCCTAAAGTGCAGTCATGCCACTATGTCTAGTATTCCTAAAAACCATTATAATTTAAAACACTTTTACAAACTTTTTCTAAAGCTTAATCTGTCACCCAGGCAGGAGTGCAGTCATGCCACTATGGCTGGCTTTGTGAGTGTGTGCATACGTGTGTGTGTGTAGAGAGGTGGAGGTGTATGTTGTTTAGGTTATGTTGCTTAGGTTGGTCTCGAGCTCTTCAGCTGAAGCAATTCTTCGGCCTCTCCCCAAGTGCTGGGATTATAGGTGTGAGCTGCAGTGCCCGGTCCCCTAATTAAGCTTTAGAAAAAGTTTGTAAAAGTGTTTTAAATTATAATGGTTTTTAGGAATACTAGACAATAAGGATTACCACCACCATTTATTTGACCTCTAAAGTGCATTTTATTTTTAAAAATATTTATTGTTTTTATTTAAAAAATTTTAAGGCCGGGTGCATTGGCTCACACCTGTAATCCCAGCACTTTGGGAGGCTGAGGTGGGTGGATCACTTGAGGTTAGGAGTTCAAGACCAGCTTGGCCAATACAGTGAAACCCAGTCTCTACTAAAAATACAAAAATTAGTGTATGGTGATGGCACGTGCCTGTAATCCCAGCTACTTGCGAGGCTGAGGCAGGAGAATCACCTGAACCCAGAAGGCGGAGGTTGCAGTGAGCTGGTATCACGCCAGTGTACTCGAGCCTGAGAAATGGACAAAAACTCTGTCTCAAAAAAAAAAAAAAAAAAAATTAAAATATAATTTTTAACTTATTTTAGAATTACAAAAAAAAGTGCAGAGTTCTCTTATGATCCTCACCTTGCCTTTCCTAATGTTAACATCTTGTGTAACAGTAATGCAGTTATCAGGAACAGGAAATTAACATTCATATAGTATTATTAACTAACTTAAAACGTTCCAAACTGAAAGAAAATACAGAGAAAATATAAGAAACCCATGTAGTTTAGCAGATGTAAACATTTTTCTATTTGCTTTGAATTATTTGAAAAAATAAAAAATTACTTATAAAGTTGAAAGCTTTCCTGCACTCAACTTTTTTCCCCTAATTCCTTGCTCTGAGATAATCACCATCCTGAATTTGTATGTATCCTCCATATCCACGTTTGTATTCTTTTGCTCTATCAGCATATATACCCAAAGCTTAAGGAATAACAATACATAGAATATGTTTTTATTTTGTGTTTTATTTTTAAAATTAACTTTGTGTTTAATTTTGTCTTTTACACTACCTAAAAAACTGCAGTTATCCTTTCTAATTTGATTTTTTAAATTCATCTTTATTTTCAAGATTTATCTATCTGATGGACATAGGTCTATTTAACTGTGTAATATGGATATATATTCAGACTTTTACTGATGAACATTTAGATTATCATTTTTCCATTATTATAAACAATTTTAAATGATGCTGCAATCTGCATCTTTGTATCTGTCTGCTTAGGAGTTCTCTAGGGCAAATACCTATAAGTAGAGCTAATGGGTCATAAGGGATAATCATTTTATCTCTACTAAGCACTGACTAAATGCTCTACAATGTGATATTACCAATTCACATACCCCAAAGCAGTGTAGGAGAGTTCCAGTTTGTCCCAGCTTGTTTTGTAGTGCTTAATACCTTGTAAATAGTCAATAAGTAGTAATTAGTTGTTTTATTATTATGGGACCCAAGTTGATGTTATTTTACTATCTGAAAAATTTTACTAGTAAACAATAAGGGAAGACTTAGAGAAGTAATTTGTGTATTTATCTGTTGTGAACTTAGTTTGTCATTGTCTTCTAGCTTTACTGTCTTACTGTAATGTACTTTTCCCTCCTCATGTCGTAGATGAATAAAATCAAGGGTAGTTCCAGTTATATTTATTTCTTTCTTCTATAACAGCCTTACACACCATACAATTTACACACCATACAATTCACCGATACAATTCATACCCTACAATTTACACACCATACAATTCACTCATGTAGCCTGAGTGAATTGTGTAACTCACAAATTTTCATTTATTCAATGGTTTTTAGTTGAATATAATTAAACTGTTTTTAGTTTATTCGCAGACTTGGGCAACTATCACCACAATTAATTTTAGAACATTTTCCTCACCCCAAAATGAAACTTTATACTCATTAGTTGTCATTCTTCATTTCCCCAGTTCTAGGAAACCACAAACCTATTTTCTGTCTGTATAGATTTGCCTATTCTGGACATTTCGTATAAATGGAATCATAAAATATGAGATCTTTTGTAACTGGCTTCTCTTTACTTGTTTTCAAAGTTCATCCATGTTATAGCATATATCAGTATTTCGTTACTTTTTATGGTCAAATAATATTCTATTATGTGGATATACATTTTATTTGTTCTTTCATCAGTTGATGGACTGGGCTGTTTCTCCTTTTCAACTATTGTGAAAAATGCTATGGTGGACATTCATGTGTGAGTTTTTGTGTGGATGCGTGTTTTCATTTCTCTTGGGTATATACCTAGGGGTAGAATTGCTGGCCCATATGGTAACCCTGTGTTAACCTTTGAGAAACTGCCAGGCTGTTTTCCAAAGTGACTTCACTAGTTTACATTACCACCAGCAATTTCTCCACATCATGGCCACCAGCAATTTCTCTGTGTCATGGCCAACAATTTTTATTGTCTGTCTTGTTAGTTATAGTCTTTCTAGTGGGTGTAATGTGATATCTAACTGTGGTTTTGACTTGCAGCTCATTGATAGCTAGTTATATTGAGCATTTTAAAATTTACTCATTGTCTATTTGTGTATCATTTTTGGAGAAATATGTAAGTTACTTTTGATTAGATTATATCTCTTGTATTACATTTATAAAGTTATATAAAATGAACACAACTTTATGAAAAATCAAATAGTCACTTGGACTATATTAATTATTCAAAGATTTATTCAATAGATATGCTGCATAATGGAAAAGAAGTGGATTTGGTAGTCACGCAAACTTTGAATCCTGCTCTTGCCATCTGTTTGTTGGTATTTGAAGCTGAACACCAAAACTCTTTGAGTTTGTTGAATGGTTATAATGTTACGACATCATGTGTGAGGTTTTTGGTACAGTGCTAAGCACCTAGTAAGGAGGCATATTAATAATTTGGAGCTATTATTAACTGTATGTTAGTCACATACTGGGTTTTGAGAAGAAAAAATATGGTGGAATCATAGAAGCAGCACCCAATTTTGCATGGAGAAGCATCCAAGCATAACTTCTTTAGGGTGTGATGTTTTATCAAGGATCTGAAAGTTGAATAGGGATTTGGATAAATGACAGATGCCTGCTCAAGAAGAAGGCAGTGCATGTATAATGATATGGAAAAGGTGAGAAAAAAAATGGCCTCATTTGGGGAACTAAATGGTTAGTATTTTTAGAGGGGAAAGAGTGGGTAAGGAATTATAGGATATATGATTGGACAGTAGAAATTGATTCATTCAGCCCATATTTATTGAACTGATAATATGTCATGGTGCTGTTATCTTCTAGGTACCAGTATGAAGTAAGTTAAAGAATGAGCTTAGTGGGTTTGAGGAAAACAAGTGACATGTAGTGAACAAAGAGGAGGATGATATGCAATAATGTTAGAGAGGTTGGAGAGGCCAGTACATGACATAATATAAAGTAAAACAAGCAAACAAAGTTATAGAATAAATCATACAACATTTCTTTTATGTTAAAACAAACTCAACAAAACTAATAAGAAAAAAAATTTAGCTTCTAATTAGTTTACATAATGGATGGCGTTGGATAAATTTAAGCAGAAAAGTGACATGATCAGATTCGAAAAATGTTCCTGGCAGGGGTGTGGAGAATAGATTTTGTGTGTGTGTGATTAAGTGCTAATGTATGCAAAGCAGTGAAAAATGGGTGGAAAAAATTGAATGGCTCTTTTCTTTCTAGTTCAGAAAGGCTTTTAAGAGCCATTTGAATTAACATTTCACTTTCTTTTTTCTTTTATCCCAAAGAATTGGATGCCAGGCAAAAATTGTTGAGTTCTGATGCTGGGAGATGGGGAGTTTTTGATGAGTGAAGTAGAACGGTAAAGGAGAGAGAGAGGAGATTTGGGGAATAAAGAGAGTGAAAACTCCATTTAGAAACTTATTTATTAGAAGTTCTTCCTCTTTTTTGGTTAAAATTTCATGCTGGATTATTTTGAGATGATATCTACTAAATCAGCTATCTTTCCTACCCTACCCCACTACAAATTTATCAAAAACTAGCATCTTTACAGATTTTATTCTTATTTCATAAGTTCTCTACACCTTAATAATAGGCCAATGTTAAAGCAATGCTGACAGAAGTAATTCTAAACAGTCTTTCTAGACTAAGAAAAAACAATATTTGAGTATTTTACCCGCCTCTCTCAAAATCTCTTCTCAACTTTCATTCCGTTTTAGTGATCTCATTCATTTTCATGGTTTTAAGTACCATCTATAGTTAAGTATATGCAGCTTTAAGAATTATCTATATCCAAATATACATCTCTTGCCCTGACACCTCCCCTAAATTCTCTATTTGTATATCCATTTGCTTAATTGACATCTCCATGCATCTCAACCTTAATATGTCCAAAACGAAATTCCCAATTTTTCCCTTGAACCTGCTCTTTCTGCAGTTTTTCTCATTTCAGGTTTTCTCTATGTGGCAATTATGTTTGCCTGTTATAGAAAATGCAAAAATGGTTTCAGTTTAAAAACTAATATCAGGAAGTTGACACTGGGAAATTAATGTATATAAGGTTGAGCTCTCACAGAATATTTAATCTTTTCCTCTGTTACCTTGTTTTACATTGGTATTTTTTGTTTGCCTGTGTCTCGTGTCTTTCGTCCTGTCTTATAGTTAGTTTACACATATCATGGGCTAAATTAGCAAAACACACATACTTAAAAGTACAATTAAAATGGAAGAAGACGAATTATAGTTTTTGAAAAGGCATATGAAATGAAGTATTAGGGGATTCTGTCTACCAGCGTATTTCTCGGGAGTTATCAATTTAAGTCTCCATATAGGTTTGGAGAGCCTTAAAGACATACTTAAAATGACACAATATGGTGTCAAAAGTTCCCTTGAAAAACTAACATTTATTCCTTCATTTTACCAATTATAAAGGCTATTGAGAAACCAAAGGCTATGAGACATACAATGTTTATATGGCTGCAGTGGAAAGACTGGAAAAAGTAATAGGGAAATTATTAAAAAATAATTTTGAGGCCGTAGAAATAGTTATCGCCTCCAAGAAATACCTTAAAACTTCATTTATTGATTCAGTGAGACACTCAACGAACATTTACTGAGTGCTTTCTACTTGTAAGTTGTTGGGATTATACAACCGTGAATAAGACTGATAAAAATCTCACCTCTTAACTTTCACTGAAGAGAAACTTGATTATGAATAAGTAAACAACAAATAAGTACACAATTTTAATGTGTGATATGTATCTAGGAGTAGAGAGAAACAGTAATTACATCAAGTAGTAGAAAAGTCTGTTGAGATAACTTTTTAAAACATTCTGAAGAATGAGGAGTCAACAAAGAATAACAATGGCATGTGTTCTAAGCAAAGAAAAAAGCATGTGTAAATGAGATGGGACAGAGCTTGGCTTATTTGAGAATATTTGCTACAAGAGTCTGAGAACATGCTCTTTTTTACCCCTGTTTATTTTGGCTGTCTTATTCTTTGAATCCCCTTGCCTGTCTGTTCATTTTGGAAAAACTGCTAACTGGGAGCTTTATTTACTTGGGTAAGATTGGTTATGGAGGACTTCCATTAGAGTGATTGGATATTGGTTTACTTTTTTCCTGAGGGAGCAAAAAAGTTTATAGGTCTTGTCTGTGAGACCATTCAGTTTCTCCAAAGAATAATCCAGTAGTGTCCTGCTTGGTTTTAAGTGTTCTGAAAGTAAGATGGGAAAGGAGTGTGCGAGTGTTCCAAGTAGGCACATTGTCATTGTTTTCAGCCTTGGGCTTCACCTTTGCCTTATACTGGGTTAGGTGTCCTTGAAACTCAGCCTCTCTAATTCTGTTTTTCCAGAGAATAAAACTGGGGTCAGGGCTGGGAGAGAGAACAGTTGTCTAGGTTTGTAGGGGTACCAAGTCTTTTGTATATAGTCCTTGAACCAATCTCTGTTTTCAGTCTTATATCTCAGTCCCTTCAAAGGTGGTTAGTTCTTGAATTTCTGTCTTTTTTTAAATAACAAAGATAATTTTATTAAGTTATTTAAATTAACTTTACCTTCATTCAGAAATAGAAAACTAATGTTGATAATAATAGTTGCAATTATCAGCTATTATAATGATAACTGAAGTTATCTGCTGAAATGATAATAAAGTTATTGTTTTATAATTTTATTAAATTTTATTTTATTAGACAAAATTTTATTAAATTTAAGACAGATTAGTAAATATAATTTTAACAACTTCATGGAATATACCCTGGTAACACCTTAATTGTTAAGTGACAGTTGTTAGAATGCCTACTTTCTTAAAATACTACCTATAAAACAGAAAAGATAGAGGTACATAGTATGTAATAGTTTCTAATTTTGTTTATGAACTCTTGATTATTCAAATAGAACTATTATGCATATTTTCTATGTCAGGTATGTTACTAGCTCTGTATTTTATTGACTTTCTTTTAAAACTTCTCCAATTTAATTATTTAATTTTAATTCTGTACTGTTATTTAGTACTGGCTGCTTCTGATTAAATTGTTCAGTAGTATGATGGTAAACAATATCGTATACAAAGCATAGGGGAGAAAGGATTTGTTTTCTCACCCATCTAAGGCTTCATGGCTGACACCCCTAATAACAAAAGACTGATTAACAAAAGAAAGCATACAAGTTTAATATATTTTTTAAAATTTTATTTATTTTTTATTTTCATAGGTACACAGTAGGTATATATATTTATGGGGTACATGAGATGTTTTGATACAGCCAGGCAATGCATATTAATCACATCATTAATGTAAGTTTTATGCAACACTGTACCCATTAGAAATGATGACCCAAAGCAACAGGAAAACTGTACATTTTATGTTAAGTTTGATGAAGAAGCGGATAGTTGTGGAGAAACATGATTGGACAAAAGGGGAGTGATCCAATGGTAATAAACTGAGGGGAACTCAGCAAGGCCTGTTTATCCAGATTCTTCTTTGTGTCTGTCTTCATAGATAAGGACATTCCTTTACTCTGAGTATAAGGAGGACCCTCTGGAAGGAGGATCTGATAGCTGATTTTCAGGGGAAGGTCAGTCAGGTTTTATGACCCTTGCTTCGGTAGAGAAGGGGCAAGAGAAATTCTTTCTAGTTTCTATGGACTGGTTCAGGAGAGAGGAGGTCAGAGAGATCTTCCTGTTTCTGCAGTTTTCTCAGTTTCTTTCAAGTATAAATACTCAGTGTGCCTAGGTGCTGTATTTTGGGATAGCATGTCCGGAACCCCATCAATGTAAATTTATTTTCAATTTCATGTTTGATTATTTTTTCCTGTTGATCCTTTTTCTCCCAATGGCAGTTCCTCATTTCCTCAACTTTTTTCTGTAGTTTTTTTGTGTGGTCCTTAATTAAGTCTAGTCAGAAAGCAAGCCTTGATTTCCATACAAGGGTTGAGTTAATACAGACTGAACATGCCCTTTGGTCTTCTCCCAGATAAATGCTCTAGAAAGTCATCATCATTGCCAGACAGCAAGGTACTTTGTTGTGTATCAGGGTCTCCAGGAAAATTCAAATATGTAAAATAAGTTCTTAAATGGTTTGCAGAGAAAAGTAAGCAACTTGAGTGTAGCGTGTAAATTGAGGAGCCATTTTGGTGATTGGCAGTTAAGTACTTCTTGAAGTTCCCCCTGTTTTTTCCTTGAAGTCTTTTAAATCCGATCCTTTGGCATGTAAGTACTTTTACTTTTCAATAGAGTTGTAGAAGAATAATGATTATATTCATGAGTTTGAATGTTTATTAAATTAAAAAAAAAGACTAAAAATGGTAACACTTTCTTAGTGAACCTTTTTTGTTGGAAACCGAGGCAACAATTGAATCCATGCTGAAATAATGGTTTTTGAGCTTTTAAATTGAACCTGTTGTATTACTTCTCCTGTTTCACAAATGATTTCTTAAAACAAGGAAAATGTAATAAAACTTTCTTTAACTTTTTTTTTTTAGATGGAGTCTCACTTTGTCACCCAGGCTGGAGTGCAATGGTGCGATCTTGGCTCACTGCAACTGCTGCCCCCCAAGTTCGAGTGATTCTCCTGCCTCAGCCTCTTGAGTAGCTGAGACTATAGGCACACACCACCACATCTGGCTAATTTTTGTATTTTTAGTAGAGACAGGCTTTCACCATGTTGGCCAGGTTGGTCTCAAACTGCTGACCTCAGGTGATCCACCTGTCTCGGCCTCCGAAAGTGCTGGGATTACAGGCGTGAGCCGTGCCTGGCCTTCTTTATTGAGTTAATCGTGATTAGACTTCTGATTATGTTTTTTTATTTTCCAAACTTACCTTTTTTTCGTACAAGTTTGGCTTTAAATTAAATATATGTATATATTTTTTCAAATACTGTTTTGAGTCATACTGGCATTTTGACTCATACTTGCATTTAGCTGAATTTGTTTATCTACTTTTATTCTAAATTTGAGTTTATATGTATACCAAATAATATATTTGTAATCCTAGCCATTTGGGGGGCTGAGGTGGGAGGATCCCTTGAGGCCAAGAGTTTGAGGCTGCAATGAGTAATGATCATGCCTTGGCACTCCAGCCTGGGTGACAGAGTGAGACCCAGTCTCTAAAAAATAAAATAAAATAAAATAAAATAATTGATTCAACTTCCTAATTTGATGTGAAATGATAGAATAAAAATATAGAAAAATAGAAAATTTATTGAATTATGTTGCTATTCAGTACATTTATATAACCACAAGAAGTTGCTAATATTTTGAAGTGGCATTTTTATACTTCAAGTTTCTTTTAGGTAGTGTTGGTATTTTTTCTATCGTTTTACTTCTAACCCTTTTCTATTATTTATTGCAGGTGTGCCTCTATTAAATAGCCATCACTAGGAGGCTTATTTCTTCATCCTTTTTGACAGCCTCAGTCTTTTAGCTGCAGAGTTTGTTCTGTTTCCATTTAGTGTGATTTTTGATGTATTTGAGTAGGCTTCTGTAATCGTGTGTAGAGCTGCTTATCCTGTTTAATATATAATGTGCCTTCTTTATCTGTGGGCTCATACGTTTCATCAATACTGGATGTTTTGCAGCATTAGATTTACAAATATAGCTTCTTAGTTGTTTGTGTTTTCTCCTGGATCTCTTTTGACATATGTTTGACCTTCTCATTTATCCTCCAGGTCTCTTAAACTTTTGTTTTGTTTTTAATAACCTTCACTTACTTGTCACTCTATGCAGCAGTCTGGGTAATTTTTTCATATCTACAAGTTCTTAAGTATCTCTTTAGCTGTGATTAATCTGCCACTTAACTCCACTAAATTTTTGTTTTAAAATTATACATTTTTTTGAAAGTATTGTTTTTAGCTTCCTATCCATTTTTAACAATCTTTTTTTGTTTTGTTTTTAAAATATTTCATGTATTTATAAATTTTTTATATTTTGCCTTTTTTCATTTTTTTCCCAAGTGTCCAGTTCCCCTATGTAAAATAAAAAGAAGGTAAATCTAAACTTGATTTTAGCCAAAAGACTGAGAAGTGATTAAAGTAGGTTAATTTAGACGCACTACTTAGGCCAGACACAGTGGCTCACACCTGTAATCCCAGCACTTTGGGAGGCCAAGGTGGGTGGGTCACCTGTGGTCAGGAGTTTGAGACCAGCCTGGCCAACATGGTGAAACCCAGTCTCTACTAAAAATTAAAGAAAAAAAAAATTAACCAGGCATGTTGGCAGGTGCCTGTAATCCCAGCTACTTGGGAGGCTGAGGCCGGAGAATCCCTTGAACTTGGGAGGCGGAGGTTGCAGTGAGCCAAGATTGCGCAATTGCGCTCTAGCCTGGGAGACAAGAGCAAAACTCAGTCTCAAAAAAAAAAAAAAAAAGAAGCACTACTTGAACTCATGCAATACATTTGTCTTTCTTCTTTTAGGTTTAGTTTATTTGTTCTTAATAATAAGATAATAATGTCCTAGGAAGGTATAATTAATAATGGGTAAATTGCACTAAGGACAGAAAGATCAGTTAGGAAGTATCTATATGACATAAATACCATACTTCTGAGAGTGGGAAATTTACCATAAACAGGAACATCACAAAGACAAGTCTGGACTATTCTACGTGAAAGCCAAGAGGGAGCAGTCAAAAATAACACTGAGTTTCAACTTGTAGGATGAGAATGATCTTTTGCATTTACAGGTATGGAAAAGATGAGGTTATTGGCTTCAGAATATGAGAGTGATGGTAGGATGTTAGGATAGAAAAATCCATTAGGTAGGAAAAAATGCAGGTCTATCATTCAAAAAGTAAAACTTTATATATTGGCTGGGCGCAGTGGCTCACGCCTGTAATCCGAGCAGTTTGGGAGGCTGAGATGGGCGGATCACCTGAAGTCAGGAGTTCAAGACCAGCCTTGCCAACATAGCAAAACCCCATTTCTAAATACACTAAAGTACAAAATTTTTAAATACACTGAAAATACAAAAATTATCTGTGCGTTGTGCCGTGTGCCTGTATTCCCAGCTGCTTGGAAGGTTGAAGCAGGAGAATCACTTGAACCTGGGAGGTAGAGGTTGGAGCGAGCTGAGATTGCACCATTGCACTCCAGCCTGGGCGACAAGAGTGAAAATCCATCTCAGAAAAAAAAAAAAATCTGTGTGTATCACTAGGAGAAGGAGAGTTGAAACCAAGGGAGTAAAAAATTATTTAGAGGAATTAAATTCAAAAAGGAAAAGTCAATCCGAGGCTGTAAGACTGAGATATAATCAAAATTAGGTCCTAGAAATTGACGTAGAGTCCACTGATGAAGGCAAACAGTATAATTAAAAAGGCAGGATAAGTAAGATCAGTGAAACAATGGCTAAATTTATTGAAATGGTAAGTTTTATTATTTTTAAAATAGAATTAACTTGAGGTTTTTGTCTGTGTGTGCTTTTTTTTCCTAAGCAGACCATTTTTGCCTTATAGATGCAACTTTAATACTTCTTTGATCCATTACTATGTTTCAGAATATACTGTCATAGGATCATTAGTGAGATGTTCTCAGAGCTTTAATCTGAAATGCAGCAGTAATGGAAATGACCCCCGTGCCGCCCCACAACTGTGCTCATTTAGCCTTTAAAGGTACAATCCATTTACTTCCAAGAGTCTTGATGTAGTAAGATCAAGAGACTTTGTTAACTTTTTGCACTTGTTTTCCAATGTCCATTGACAATACAATAAAACCGTTTTTTAAAGTCCCAATTTACCAACAGTACATTTGGTTCATAGGTGGATGAGGTTGAGCACACTTAATCTTTATTTATAAATTTGATTTTCTAACTAAAACTGCCCATTTAATTGCCTACTTCATGAGTTCTGTAGTAGAACTCTTTTGGGGAACAGAGGGTTTCAGAAAAGCTTTGATTTATTCTCTTTTCATGATCTGTACTTCAAAGTGGAATTTTCCTTGCTTGATTACACTTAGAGGAAGAGGGGTGGTGAGGAAGGGGTAAAATCAAAGTAAGCTATGCTTTTAGAAAAAAAGAAAAGAAAAAGTAGTCGCAGCCTGGAGAATAAATTTGACCTCTTTAGTTTTATATTGTTTCAGCTAAAACCTGTGATGAGGTCATTCCTAGTGAACTACTTATAGCTACTTATTTCTTCTAAATGCTGCCAATATTTTTTTTTAATCGTGGTATTTAGGAAAGAAAAAAATCAAGATAAATAGTCAATACATGTTGATGAGTTATATGAATTTGTTTATTCTTGGTATTGCTTCTTAATTGTAAAATGTGAAATGGTTCCAAAGAATGGGCTTTTAGCTCTGTTTTTTGAAGTAGCAGCTATTTGTGCAAAATGTGCAAAATGCATAGTAGGCAAAATGGTGTTGATAGTTTACATTCTGTATTTTGTGATTAAAATTAGACAGCAATCCAAAAAGATACATAACTTCAAGTACATTCATGTCATACTTTTGCTTATTCTTTAATGTTTTTCATCCTAGTATGAATTTGAGATTAGTTTTACTGGCATTAAAAAAAAGAAGAAAATATTTTATCTTACACAATAGCTTTTACACAGGCTTTTGCTTTTAATTGCTATTGATTATCAGCTGATGGTATTGAAGATTTAGATCTAAAATGCTAAATTATAGGTATTAAAGGGGAATAGAATAATTTTGTTAACATTAAGTAAGTTACCATCCACTACATTAGTTGGGTTTTATCCAAATTATGTTACATTATTACTATAAATGAAAATTGGGGAACTAAGCTGAACTTTATCCTTAGTCCAGTAAGTCACTCAATTTATTTTATACTTAAAGGAATTTTTAAAGTGTATATATACCTTTTATTTCAATAGCTTTTGAAGTACAAGTGGTTTTTGGTTACATGGATGAATTGTATAGTGATGATGTCTGAGATTTTAGTGCACCCACCACCTGAAGAGTATATATTCTACCCAATACGTCCTTCTTTATTCTTCACCCTCCTCCTATCCTTCCCCCTTCTGAATCTCCAGTGTCCATTATACCTCTTTGTATGCCTTTGCATATCCATTGCTTAGCTCCCATTTATAAGTGAGAATATACAGTATTTGGTTTTCCATTCCTGAGTTACTTAACATAGAACAGTGGCCTCCAGCTCCAACCAGGTTGATGCAAAAGACATTATTTTGTTCTTTGTTATGACTGAATAGTATTCCAACGTGTATGTATATATACATATATATATATCACATTTTCTTAATCCATTCATCAGTTGATGGAAACTTAGGCTTGTTCCATATCTTTGCAATTCTGAATTGTGCTGTAATAAGCATATGAATGCAGGTGTATTTTCGATATCATGACTTCTTTTCCTTTGGGTAGATACCCAGTAGTATGATTGCTGGATCAAATAATAGATCTATTTTTAGTTATTTGAGAAATCTCCATACTGCTTTCCATAGAGTTTGTAGTAATTTACATTCTCACCAGCAGAGTATAAGTGTTCCCTTTTCTTGTTCTTTTTTTTTTTTTGGAGACATAGTCTCACTCTGTTGCCAGGCTGGAGTGCAGTGGCACAATCTCAGCTCACTGCAGCCTCTGCCTCCTGAATTCAAGCAATTCTCCTGCCTTAGCCTCCTGAGTAGCTGGGATTACGGGCATGTGCCACAACACCCAACTAATTTTTGTATTTTTAGTAGCGACAGGGTTTCACCATGTTGGCCAGTATGGTCTCCATCTCCCGACCTCGTGATCCACCCACTTTGGCCTCCCAAAGTGCTGGGATTACAGGCGTGAGCCACCAAGCCTGGCGAAGTGTTCCCTTTTTATCATGCCCACACCAACATCTATTGTTTCTTGACTCTTTAATAATGACCATTCTGGCTGGGGTAAGGTGTTATCTCATTGTTATTTTAATTGGCTGATCTTTAATTTCCTGATGATTAGTGATGTTGAGCACTTTTTCATATATTTATGTTGGCCATTTGTTTATCTTTTTTTGAGAACTACCTGTTCATGTCATTTGCCCACTTTTTATGGGATTACTTTTTTCTTGCTTATTTGTTTGAGTTCCTTGTAGATTCTGGATATTAGTTCTTTATGGAATGCGTAGTTTGCAAATACTTTCTCCCATTTTGTGGGTTGTCTGTTTGCTCTAATAATTGCTTCTTTTGCTGTGCAGAAGCTTTTTAACAAGGCCCCATTTATTTAGTTTTGTTTTTGTTGCATTAGCTTTTGTGGTCTTCTTCATAAATTATTTGCCTACACCAATTTTCAGAAGAGTTTTTCCTAAGTTTTTTTCTAGAAATTTTACAGTTTCAAGTCTTAGATTTAAGTCTTTTATCTCTTGATTTGATCTTTTTATGTAGTGAGCAATATGGATCCAGTTTCATTCTTCTACATGTGGCTATCCAGTTTTCCAAGCACCAGTTATTGAACAGGATGTTCTTTCCTCAATTTGTGTTATCATATGCTTTGTTGAAGAGCAGTTGGTTTTAAGTATTTGGCTTTATTTCTGGGTTCTCTATTCTGTTCCGTTGGTCTACATATCTACTTTTATATCAATACCATCCTGTTTTTGTTACAGTAGCCTTGTAGTATAATTTGAAGCTGGGTAATATGATGCTTCCAGATTTGTTTATTGAAGAGCCTTTATTCAGGCTATCTTAAGTAAATGTGAAGGAAACAATTCTAAGAGCAGTGAGACTAAAGCATCAAGGTAAACTATAAAGGAAAACCTATCAGACTAACAGCAGACTTCTCAGCATAAACCTTACAACCCAGAAGGGATTACAGTCCTATCTTTAGCCTCATTAAATATAAAAACTGTCAGCCACGCATTTTGTATCCAGGAAAACTAAGTTTCATAAATGAAGGAGAAATAAACTCTCAGACAAGCAAATGCTGAGGGAATTTGTCACTATCAGATCAGACCTATAAGAAATACTAAAAGGAGTTCTAAATCTTGAAGCAAAAGGTTGATATGCAAGAGAATGGAACCTCTTGAAAGCATAAAACTCACAGAGACTATAAAACAATAACACAATAAAAAAAACAGAGTATGTTGATAACAGTCAACGTGATGACTAATACAGTACCTCATATCTCAATATTAACATTGAATGTAAATGGTCTAAAGGCTCCACTTAAAAGATACACAGATTGGCAGAATGAATTAAAAATCACAAAGCAAACATCTGCTTTTTTCACGGACTCATCTAAGACATAAGAATTCTTACAGACTCAAGGTAAAGGGGTAGAAAAAGTTTATTTTCCTTTAAATGGCCTATTGATTGTTTTCTTCCTATAATTATCCATCTTCCTTACTATTATTGTCAGTATGCTCTTTTGTCCTTTAAATAATGTTCAAACTTTAGATTAGAATTCAAAAAAACTTTACCATTTGACCCTAAGTCTACCTTTCTAGCTTTTTTTCCAGCTACATCTAATACTTTATATTGTCTTCAAAAGGCATTCCTTTTTCTTTATTTTCCATTTTAAGAAATTCAGAAGCTGGGTGCAGTGGCTCACGCCTGCAATCCCTGCACTTTGGGAGGCCAAGGTGGGCGGATCACCTGAGGTTGGGAGTTTGAGACCAGCCTGACCAACATGGAGAAACCCTGTCTCTACTAAAAATACAAAATCAGCCTAGTTTGGTGATGCATGCCTGTAACCCAGGCTACTCAAGAGGCTGAGGCAGGAGAATCACTTGAACCCAGGAGATGGAGGTTGTGGTGATCTGAGATCGTGCTATTGTACTCCAGCCTGGGCAACAAGAGCAAAACTCCACATTGAAAAAAAAAATTCAGATCTAATTTATATACCATAAAATTCACCTTTCAAAAGTGTACAGCTCAGTGGTTTTAGTATTGATATAGTTAGGCTCTGTGCCCCCACCCAAGTCTCATCTTAAATTGTAATCCCTATAATCCCCATGTGTCAAGGGAGAGACTAGGTGGAGGTAATTGAATCATGGGAATGGTTTCCCCCATACTGTTCTCATGATAGTGAGTTCTCACAAGATCTGCTGGTTTTATTACATATAAGGGACTTTTCACCCTATGCTTGTCACTTCTTCCTGCTGCCTTGAGAAAAAGGTACCTTGCTTCCCCTTCACCTTCTGTCATAATTGTAAGTTTCCTGAGGCCTCCCCAACCATTCTGAACTCTGAGTCAATTAAACCTCTTTCTGTTATAAATTACCCAGTATTGGGTATTTCCTTATATCAATATGAGACTGGACTAGTATAAGTATATTCACAAAGATGTACAACCATCACCACTATCTAAATTTCGGAACATTTCCATTACCCCAAAAAGAAACCTTGTGCCCATTTGTTGTCATTCCCCATTCTCTCCAGCCCTAGGTAACCACTAATTTACATTACTTCTCTATCGATTTGCATATTGTAGACATTTCCTTTAAATGGAACCACACAATATGTGGCCTTTTGTGTTTGACATCTTGTAGCATAATGTTTTCAAGGTTCATCCATATGGTAGTATAAATCAGTACTTCATCCCTTTTTATGGCTCAATAATATCCCATTGTATGGATATACCACATTTTATTTTATTTTATTCATTGATTTATTCATTCATTCAAAAATATTTTTCTTTTTAAAAATTTTTTCTACGTTTATTTTAGATTCAGGAGTTACGTGTGCAGATTTGTTGCCCAAGTATATTGTGTGATGCTGAGGTTTGGGGTACAAATGATTCTGTCACCCAAGTAGTGAGCATAGTATCCAATAGTTAAGTTTTTCTACCCTTTTCCCCCTCCTTCCTTCTGCCCTGTAGTGGTTCTCAGTTTCTATTGTTGCCATCTTTATGTCTATAAATACCCAATATTTAGCTCCCACCTATGAGTGAGAACATGTGATATTTAGTTTTGTGTTCCTGCATTAATTTGCTTAGGATACTGACCTCTAGTTGCATTCATGTTACTGCAAAGGACATGATTTTATTCTTTTGTTATGGCGGTGTAGTATCCTGTAGTGTATATTTATCACATTTTCTTTATCCAGTCCCCCATTGATGGGCACCTAGTTGATAACATGTCTTTGCTATTGTGAATAGCACGGTGATGAACAGGAGATTGCATGTGTCTTTTTGGAAAAAAGGTTTGTTTTCTTTTGGATATATACCTATAAGTGGGATTGCTGGGTCAAATGGTAGTTTGGTTTCAAGTTCTTTGAGAAATCTCCAAACTGCTTTCCACACTGGCTGAACAAATTCACATTCTCACCGTCAGAGTAGAAGTATTCTCATTTCTCCACAGTGTGCCAGCATTTGTTGTTTTGGGTTTTTAAAATAATAGCCATTCTGACTAGTGTGAGATGGTATTTCATTGTGGTTTTGATTTGCATTTTTCTGATGATTAGTGACATTTAGCATTTTTTTGTATTGTTTGTTGGCCACTTATATGCCCTCTTTTGAGAAGTGTCTGTTCGTGTTTTTGCCCATTTTTAAATGCTGTTACTTGTTTTTTTTCTTGTTGAATTGTTTAAGTTCTTGATAGATTGTGGATGTTAGACCTGTCTTGGATGCGTAGTTTGCAAATATTTTCTCCCATTCTCTCATTTTTTGAAGTTATTAAATTGTTTATTGTACTGCATTTACAAAAAAACCTAGACAATTATTGAGCTCAGTAAATGTATATGGGGTACTTGGAAGATCAAGTTCTACAGCTGCCTATTTCCACATCTTTTAATTCGTGTGACTCTGTAAACAATAGGGAAAAAGCCCCTATTTGGCAGAGGAGTGTTTTAAATCTGTTGATAGTTTCTTTTGCTGTGTGAAAGCTCTTTAGTTTAACTAGGTCCTAACTGACAATTTTTGTTTTTGTTGCAATTGCTTCTGAGGACTTAATCATAAATTATTTCCCAAGACCAATGTCCAGAATGATGTTTCCCAGGTTTTCTACTAGGATTCTTATAATTTGAGGTCTTTCATTTAAAATTTTAATCCATCTTGAGTTAACTTTTATTTATGGTAAAAGCTAGGTGTCCAGTTTCATTTTTATATAGCTAGCCAGCTGTCCTAGCACCATTTATGGAATAGAGAGTCCTTTTCCCATTGCTTATTTTCATTGATTTTGTTGATGATCCGGTGGTTGTAGGTGTGCAGCTTTATTTCTAGGTTCTCTATTCTATTCCATTGGTCTAGGTGTTTCTGTACCAGCACCATACTGTTTGGTTACTGTAGCCTTATAGTATAGTTTGAAGCTAGGTAATGTGATGACTCAGGCTTTGTTCTTTTTGCTTAGGATTGCTTTGGCTATTTGGGCCCTTTTTTGGATCCATATGAATTTTAGAATAGTTTTTTCTGGTTCTGTGAAAAATGGCATTGGTAGTTTGATAGGAATAGCATTGAATCCGTAGATTGCTTTGGGCAGTATGGCCATTTTAACAATATTGATTCTTCCAATTTATGATTATAGAATATTTCCCATTTGTGTCATCTATGATTTATTTAATGGTGTTTTATAGTTGTCCTTCTAAAGGTCTTTTACCTCCTTGTTTAGATGTATTCCTAGGTATTTTATTTTTGTGCGTGTGGCTGTCGTAAGTGGGAACGCATTCTTGATTTGGCTCTCAGCTTGATTCTTATTGTTGTCTAAAAATGCTATGGGTTTTTGTATACTGACTTTGTATCCTGAAACTTTACTGAAGTTGTTTATTGGTTCCAGAAACCTTTTGGCAGTCTTCAGAGTTTTCTAGGTATAGGATTATATCATCCTATGCACAGAGATAGTTTGCCTGATTCTTTTGCTATTTGGATGCCTTTTATTTATTTTTCTTGCCTGATTGCTCTGGCTAGCTCTTCCAATACTATGTTGAACAGGAATGGTGAGAGTGGCCATCCTTGTCTTATTCCAGTTCTCAAGGGGAATGCTTCCAGTTTTTGCCCATTCAGTATGATATTGGCTGTGGGTTTGTCATAGATGGCTCTTACTATTTTGAGATTTGTTCCTTCAGTGCCTGGTTTTTTGAAGGTTTTTGTCATAAAGGGATGTTGGATTTTATAGAAAGCTTTTTCTGTGTCTATTGATATATGGTTTTTGTTTTTAATTCTGTTTATGTGGTGAATCATGTTTATTGATTTGTGTATGTTGAGCCAACCTTGCATCCTAAGAACAAAACCTCCTTTATCATGGTGAATTAACTTTTTGTTACACTGTTGAGTTCAGTTTTCTAGTATTTTGTTGAGGATTTTTGCTCCTGTGTTAATCAGGGATATTGATCTGTAGTTTTCTTTTTTGTTGTTGTATCTTTACCAGGTTTTGGTATTACAGTGATGCTGGCTTTGTACAGTTAGGGAGGAGTTCCTCCTTCTTGAGTTTTTGGAATAATTTCAGTAGAAATGGGATATACCACATTTTATTTCATTTTATTTATTTGGTTTTGTTGTTGTTTTGTTTTGTTTTTTGAAATTGAGTCTTGCTCTGTTGCCCAGTGCAGTGGTGTGATCTCGGCTCACTGCAACCTCTTCCTGGGCTCAAGTGATTCTCCTGCCACAGCCTCCCAACAGGCTGAGATTACAGGTGCCCGCCACCATGCCTGGCTAATTTTGGGGGATATACCACATGTTAGTTATTCCTTCATCTCTTGACAGATTTTTGGATCAATGCCTCCTTTGGGCCATTATGAATAATGCTGCTATTAATAGTCATACAAGTTTTTGTGTGAACGTATATTTTCAGTTTTCATGAATATATACTTAGGAATGGAATTGCTGAGTCATATCATAATTCTATGTTTAATCTTTTTTTTTTTTTTTTTTTTTGAGACAGAGTTTCGCTGTCTTGCCCAGGCTGGAGTGCAGTGGCGCGATCTTGGCTCACTGTAAGCTCTGTCTCCTGGGTTCACGCCATTCTCCTGCCTCAGCCTCCCAAGTGGCTGGGACCACAGGCGCGTGCCACTACACCTGGCTAGTTTTTTGTATTTTTAGTAGAGAGGGGGTTTCACCGTGTTAGTGAGGATGGTCTCAATCTCCTGACATTGTGATCTGCCCACCTCAGCCCCCAAAAGTGCTGGTATTATAGGCATGAGCCACTGCGCCTGGCCTATGTTTAATCTTTTGAAGAACTTAAAAGTTATTTTCCAAAGTGATTGCATTATTTTACATTTCCATCTTCAGTGTTTAAGTGTTCCAGTTTTTTCACATTATCACCAACATTTGTTATTGTGTCTTTAAAAAAAAAAAACAGGCTTGATTCTCTTTATTTTTCTTGTATAAAACCCTATCTTGTACCCACAGCTGGAGACTGGGTCTTCTGCGTGGAGACTCTGGTGTGGGTCTTGATGGGGTGGTCAGTGAATTCCTGATAGGGAGACTTGGTGAATACAGTCTCCTTCCAGAGGTCAGGGGTCAGGTAGCTATAGGTCTTAGAGATGGCATTGAAGGTGGCCTTGGTGAAATTGCCCAGGGCGTCCATGCAGCCCCTGGCTGAAGTGTAGCAGTCATCGATACCAGCCGTCATCAGCAGCTTCTTGGGCATGGGGGCTGAGATGATCCCAGTGCCCCTGGGCACAGGGATGAGGTCACCAGCACAGAGCTGCAGTGGCCTGTCACCTTGCAAGGGACCATGTGGGGCTTGCTGATCTTGTTCCCCCAGTAGCCTGTGCACACGGGGACAAGGGAGAGCTTGGCCAGGATGATGGCCTCGTGGATGGCAGTGTCCACCTTCTTGGAGTGCTTATTACACAGACCTACCTGGCCATTGTAGTCCCTGATGGCAACAAATGCCTTAAACTTGGTGTGCTGGCCAGCATAGGTCTGCTTCTGCACTGACATAATCTTCAAAACCTCATCCTTGAGAGAGCCCCCAGAAAAAAGTCAATGATCTCAGACTCTTTGATGGGCAGGAAGAAGAGATGGATCTCCTCTAGGGACTTCATCTTCATGTCCTTGACCGGGTGGCCCAGCTTGGTGATGGGCATCCACTCCTAGTCCAAGGCCTTGCCTCTGTGAGCTTCGCGACTTGGGCTGTGGCCCCGACCATGGCCACAACCCTGGCACCAGATGCCACTGCCGAAGCCTCCATGGAAGCCACTGTGGTTTCCCATCCCTGGACCCCTGGGGTACACCCTTGCACCGGCATCATCCGCCATTTGGTGTTTTCTCAGAGAAGGTTATTGTATCTTTTTTATTGTAGGCATCCTAGTGGGTTTGAAGTGGTATTTTACTGTGGATTTTATTTGATTTTCCCAAATGACTAATGATGTTGACCATCTTTTTATGTGTTTATTGGCCATGTATATATCTTCTTTGGAGAAATGTCTATTAAGAGCCATTACTCATTTCTTGATTGAGTTATTTGCCTTTTTATTGTTCATTTGTAATAGTTTTTTAAATAAATTTGAATATTAGACTTATCACATATATGATTTGCACTTATTTTTCCTCATACTCTATATTGACTTTTTACTCTGTTGATAGTGTGTTTTGAAGCATGAAAGGTTTTATTTTCAACGAATTCCAATTTCCCTATTTTTTTCTTTCGTTACTTGTGCCTTTGGTGTCATATCTAAGAAATCATTGCTTAATACAAGGTCGTAAAGATTTACTCCTATGTTTTCTTCTAAGATTTTTGTAGTTTTAGCTCTTGCATTTAGGTCTTTGTGTTCATTTTGAATTAATGTTTGCATATGATGTGAGATAGAGACAAAGAGTACTTCTTGTCCTTTCTGTACACAAAACATGTTTTCACAATTTATCCTGTTACTTAAAAGTGTTCCTGCACTTCAGCTAGTCTTCCCCTATTCTACATCATCACCAAATTCTATTTTTTTATATTGTAGCTCAAATACCCAGAAATTCTTTTAAAACTTCTTTCCTTTACTGCCAAGAAACCAAGAATAATCTTACCTCTCATATGGCTTTATCTATATCCTTCTTACAACACTTTTGTCACTTTCCATCTAATATTATAGTTGTTTATGTCAATATATTAGCATTTTTTCCTAAGGTAAAGTTAATGGTTTTATTTGTTTTCATCATTTAGTGTAGGGGAGGAAAATCTTTCCCTTGACCTTCTTAGAGTCCCCAGCTGAGGCTGAAAATTAAATGGAATAATAAGACATGTTAACAAGTGAAAAGCACACAAATTTTATAAGGTTTTTTTTTTTTTTTTTTTCCGAGGCAGAGTCTCGCTCTGTCACCCAGACTGAAGTGCAGTGGCCCGATCTCGGCTCACTGCAAGCTCCACCTCCCAGATTCACGCCATTCTCCTGCCTCAACCTCCTGAGTAGCTGGGACTACAGGCGCCCGCCACCACGCCCGGCTAATGTTTTGTATTTTTAGTAGAGACAGGGTTTCACCGTGTTAGTCAGGATGGTCTCGATCTCCTGACCTCGTGATCCACCTGCCTCAGCCTCCCAAAGTGCTGTGATTACAGGTGTGAGCCACCGCGCCCAGCCAAATTTTATAAGTTTTATGTGACACAGGAGTCTTCATAAGGAAATGAAGACACAAAGAAATAACAAAAGTAAATAAAAAATAGACAAATGAAAAAATAAAAAATAATTTTAAAAGCCTGAGTGTTTTTATACTAGGTTTGATGAAGAATGGAAAGTTGTAGAAAAATGTGATAGACAAAGGGATATGAGCTAAGAGTAGTAAACTGGGGAAAACTTAGCAAGGCCTATTCATTCAGACTCCTCGTGGATTCCCTCCCTCTTTCTTCAGAGATAAGGAGGCTTTTTCCCTCTGGATATAGGGAGGGCACTTTGTACATGAGAGTTTTATGACTTCCTTCCTAGGAAAAGGGAGTGGTCAGAGAGTACTTCATGCACCTGCTGTTTCTCAGATTCCTTCAGTTTAACATATTCAGTATGCCAAAGGATCATATTTTGGAGCAATGTGTCCTGAACCCCATCATTAGCAGTTAGTATATGTCTGTTGATTTAATTATGTTAATAGATTTCTGGTGTAGTGAGGGCAAAAGGAAATTATAATTGTTTAGAGACGGAGTAAGTTTAGTCTAAAACACCAGTACAATAGCAATCTTCAGTGACCGCTGTGAATATATAACATGTATATTTTATTTTATTAATGTACATTATATTTTATTAATTTAATTGCTCTAAACCTGTAAGAACAGGATATATATTTTTATTGTAAAATGATGTTAACATTATGGCATCAGGTTACAAATGCAATTTTTGATGAGATTTGAAGTGGCAGACATTAGATAAAAGCATTCTTTAGGGATAGAGAGGAATTCTGCGTTATATAATTTAATTGGCCAATTGGGAGTGATTAATAATATTTCTTACATTTTAAGTCATATTTTAAATATTGAATCTTTTTTTTTTTTTTTTGAGACGGAGTATTGCTCAGTCACCCAGGCTGGAGTGCAGTGGAGTGATCTCGGCTCACTGCAAGCTCTGCCTTCTGAGTTCATGCCATTCTCCTGCCTCAGCCTCCCAAGTAGCTGGGACTACAGGCGCCCCTCACCATGCCCAGCTAATTTTTTGCATTTTTAGTAGAGACGGGGTTTCACCGTGTTAGCCAGGATGGTCTCGATCTGCTGACCTCGTGATCCACCCGCCTCGGCCTCCCAAAGTGCTGGGATTACAGGCGTGAGCCACCGCGCCCGGCCTAAATATTGAATCTTTTTACAATTAGATGTTTATAATATTATTAAAAGAATTTTACTTAAAAAAATCCCTGCCATGTTTGTTATGAGAAATGTTTTTGGAAAATGTGAGTATTACATTGTCCTACTGAAGAAAATTGCCTGGGAAAACTGTTATTGACAGCTTATGGTAAGGTTTGCAATCTTGCATAGGTATCATGCCAAGTTTTCATTTATTCACTTTCTTGAAAGTGGAAAGAAATTTAGAAAAACATAGGCTTACCACAGAGTTCCTTTACAGAAACTATTTTCATGTGAGAAGATGCCCCGCTGAGCCTGTTTTAGTCTGTGATTCTTTAAGATATGGAGGCCTATTGCTAGGTCTTATAAGGCCATTCTGAGAGGCTAGACATTGATCAAAAAGAGAAGTTCTTCCTTTGGTGTTACAGATAAGTAAATGCAGTTTCATGAACTTTGATTTTTAATATGTAGGTTAGAGCTGTTTGTTAGCAAACTATTAAGCAAGCTATAGAGGGTTGCTAAATCTTGATATTCATAAGATTAAATAGTATCACAAAGAGTAATGAAGTGCATATAATTAGAGAATTGTAAACTAATATTAACATTTTCAACTACAAATAGTTGGATTAAAAAACTCTTTGTATCAGTATTATTTGAATTATGGTTTTCAATTATTTCAACTGCTAATTTTCAATTATATTATTACTTTTAATTTAGCTTCATCATTTATTTTGATTTTAGTTGTTATTTGATCAAATATGTATTTTGCATAAGCATTTTTTTTGTTTTTGACCAAAATTTTCTAATAACCAGATTGTCATATATTATATTTCCTATATGGATCATTTTATTGCTAATGTAGACGTATGCAAAATGCCCTCTTCTCCAAATTTATTTATGTAATGACATATTATCGGTGATGTGTGCCTATGAATGTGAAAATAGCTTATAATACACTGTCAAGGTAAGAGTAATAAGATTACGGATTTAGAAATACTTAAAGGGCATTGTTTTGATATCAAATCATGTGTTTTTGGTTATCAGTATTGTGTGTGCATGTATGTGTGTGTGTGTGCGCCTGTGTGCATGTGTGTATGTGTGTATGTGTTTTCACTAAAAAATTACTTCTATATAACTCTGTAATCCTAATCCTCTCTTCCGAGGACTAACTATCAACAGGTGAGACTTTGCATTAGTGTGTCATTCCACTATTACAATTTAATTTCTTGGTTTTTAAAGGCTTTTAGTATTTAGCATTCCCATTTTCATTTTAAAAATGTATATTCTTCCAGAATACATCACATATTAAGCATTTATAGCATTAAAGATCTTTTCTTGCATTTTGCAACTTTACTGTGTGATCTTGAGGCAAGTTACTTTACTTTGTGCTTAGATTTCTTTACCCATAAAATGAACAGTATAATAATAACTTACCTTATAGGATGGTTGTGAAGATGAAATGATTCATGTAAATGTCTTAGAATGGTGCCTGGTTTAAATTAGCACTCAATAAATGATAGCTATTATTAACATTAGTACCGTAGTGGGACTAATTGACTTGGTAGAAAACTTAATGGGGTACATAGTATGGCACTTCTAATTCCCTACTTCTTTATACTTAAGGATATAGTAAAGGGAACTAAAGAGCACTCTAGAAGTTTAGTTTGTGCCAGCATAATTTTTCAAAGACTTATATTTAAATGTTACTACATAATATTATTTAATATAAATGTTTTCGGTGACTAAATTGTTTTTCTCTCTTCCTCTTTCCCTTTATACACTTATCTTTGAATAAAGTTTTATCAGCAAGAAGATGCAGCATGTTTTAACTTATGTTTTTCCCTACCTGTGACAACCTCTCAAACTCCCTAGGTCACTCATACTCCGGTTTGAGACATACAGGGACCAGATAGACTATGGGGAAGGATTGACACAAAAGATGGAAGACAGCTGGAATAGGAAGAAAATGCTGATGAAGGAGATAATAGGATTCCATTAGATTACAGTCATTTATAGAAATTTGGCTCTTAAACTTTTCCATTTCTAAATAAAGACTTTTTATTCAAAAATTATTAAGAGAAACAGCTATATAAGCACTATGGAAAACAGTGTGAAGGTTCCTCAAATAATAAAAAATAGAACTGTCATAGGCTTCAGCAATCCCACTGCTAAGTATATATTCAAAGGATATGAAATCAGTATGTTGAAGAGAGATCTGCACTCCCATCCCATGTTCTTTGCAGCATAGCGAATCAAACTCACTGTTCACTGATGGATAAATAGATTTTTAAAATATGATATATACACATAATAGAACACTATTTACCCTTAAAAAAGAAGCAGGCCACGCTCAGTGGCTCACACCTGTAATTTCAGCACTTTGGGAAGCTGAGGTGGGAGGATCATTTGAGCCCATGAGTTCAAGACCAGCTTGGGATAGATGGAAAGATCCCCTTTCTACAAAAAATGCAAAAAATTAGCTGGGCATAGTGATGTATGGCTATGGTCCCAGCTACTCAGGAGCCTGAAGCAGGAGGATTGCTTGACTTCAAGAGCTCAAGACTGCAGTGCGCTATGATTGCACCACTGCCCTCTAGCCTGGGTGACAGAATGAGATCCTAAAAGAAAAGGAAATCCTGTCATTTGTGATGGCATGAATGAACCTGGAGGATATTATAGTAAGTCAGCCAGGCGGAGAAAGACAAATACTGTATGATCTCACTTCTATGTGGAGTATATAAAAAAAGTCAGAGTCATAGAAACAGAGTTAAATGGTGGTTGCCAGAAGTTGTGGGGGTTACCAGATGTTGATCATAGGACACAAAATTTCAATTAGGAGGAATAAGTTCATGAGATCTATTGTATATCATGGTGACTATAGTTAATGATAATATTAATATGCTGCATTCTTGAAAACTGCAATGGTATAGGAAAGAGTAGATATTAAATGTTCTCTCCATAGGAAAATAAATATTTGAGGTAATGCATATATTATTTTTATTTAGCTGTTCCATAATGTATACATATATCAAAACATCAAACTGTATGTTATAAATATATACAATTTTTACTTGCCAATTAAAGAAAGAATGTTAACTCTTGTTGGCTGTAACTTTTACCCATAATTTATTCAACTGATTGAGTTATGAGTAGCTCAATGTAAACTGTTAAGTATAACATGATTGAATTTATATCTAACAATAATTTATATATGAAGAAATGTTATTTTTCATAATATATTCACTTTTGTTGTATAGTTGGTTATCTGCAAGTTCTGGGACTTGAGCATTTATGACATGAGTTAAGTTTGTCATTGGAAGTCCCAACTTTTCCTTTTGATGCCTTTTCCCACTTTTTCTCTGCTCTCAGTATTGCCCGTCTTCTTTTCTCTCAAGCACAAGTGTTTTTAGGAAACAATATGATGAATTCAATCAAATGAAGTTGGAAATAATTTTATGAAGTTACAAATACTGTGTTTTTTCTTTCTAGAGTAGGTGATTTTAATAGCGGTCAAACCTTTTAAGTAACTTATATTGCATATGATAAAAAACTAAGTCTGCATCTATTGAGATAATCATGTGGTTTTTGTCTTTGGTTCTGTTTATATGATGGATTACGTTTATTGATTTGCATAGTTGAACCAGCCTTGCATGCCACGGATGAAGCCAACTTGATTGTGGTGGATAAGTTTTTTGATGTGCTGCTGGATTCGGCTTCCCAGTATTTCATTGAGGATTTCTGCATCGATGTTCATCAGGGATATTTGTCTAACATTCTCTTTTTTTGTTGTGTCTCTACCAGGCTTTGGTATCAGGATGATGCTGGCATCATAAAATGAGTTAGGGAGGATTCCCTGTTTTTCTACTGATTGGAATAGTTTTAGAAGGAATGGTACCAGCTCCTCTTTGTGCCTCTGGTAGAATTCAGCTGTGAATCTGTCTGGTGCTGGACTTGTTTTCCTTGGTAGGCTATTAATTATTGCCTCAATATCAGAGCCTGTTATTGGTCTATTCAGGGATTCAGCTTCTTCCTGATTTAGTCTTGGGAGGGTGTATGTGTCCAGGAATTTATCAATTTCTTCTAGATTTTCTAGTTTATTTGACATCATCCTGGTTTAGTCTTGGGAGGGTGTATGTGTCCAGGAATTTATCAATTTCTTCTAGATTTTCTAGTTTATTTGCATAGAGGTGTTTATAGTATTCTCTGATGGCAGTTTGTATTTCTGTAGGATCGGTGCTGATATTCCCTTTATCATTTTTTATTGCGTCTATTTGATGCTTCTCTCTTTTCTGCTTTATTAGTCTTGCCAGCGGTCTATCAATTTTGTTGATGTTTTCAAAAAAGCAGCTCCTGAGTTCACTGATTTTTTTGAAAGGTTTTTTGTGTCTCCATATCCTTCAGTTCTGCTCTGATCTTAGTTATTTCTTGCCTTCTGCTAGCTCTTGAATGTGTTTGCTCTTGCTTCTCTAGTTCTTTTAATTGTGATGTTAGGGTGTCAATTTTAGATCTTTCCTGCTTTCTCTTGTGGGCATTTAGTGCTATAAATTTCCCTGTACACACTACTTTAAATGTGTCCCAAAGATTCTGGTATGTTGTGTCTTTGTTCTCATTGGTTTCAAAGAACATCTTTATTCGTTATGTACCCAGTAGTCATTCAGGAGCAGATTGTTCAGTTTCCATGTAGTTGAGTGGTTTTGAGTGAGTTTCTTAATCCTGAGTTCTAGTTTGATTGCAGTGTGGTATGTGAGACAGTTTGTTATAATGTGTGTTCTTTTACATTTGCTGAGGAGTGCTTTACTTCCACCTATGTGGTCAATTTTGGAGTAAGTGTGATGTGGTGCTGAGAAGAATGTATATTCTGTTGGTTTGGGGTAGAGAGTTCTGTTAATGTCTGTTAGGTCTGCTTGGTCCAGAGCTGAGTTCAAATCCTTGATATCCTTGTTAAAACTTTCTGTCTCGTTGATCTGTCTAATGATGACAATGGGGTGTTAAAGTCTCCCATTATTATTGTGTGGGAGTGTAAGTCTCTTTGTAGGTCTCTAAGGACTTGCTTTATGCATCTGGGTGCCCCTGTATTAGGTGCATATATATTTAGGATAGTTAGCTCTTCTTGTTGAATTGATCCGTTTACCATTAATGTAATGGCCTTCTTTGTCTCTTTTGATCTTTGCTGGTTTAAAGTCTGTTTATTCAGAGACTAAGATTTTGCAACCCCTGCCTTTTTTGTTTTCCATTTGCTTGGTAGATCTTCCTCCATCCCTTCATTTTGAGCCTGTGTGTGTCTCTGCACGTGAGATGGGTCTCCTGAATACAGCACATTGATGGATTTTGACTCTATCCAATTTGGCAGTGTGTGTCTTTTAATTAGAACATTTAGCCCACTTACATTTAAGGTTAATATTGTTATGTGTGAATTTGATCCTGTCATTAGGATGTTAGCTGGTTATTTTGCTGGTTAGTTGATGCAGTTTCTTCCTAGCATCGATGGTCTTTACAATTTGGCATGTTTTTGCAGTGACTGGTACCGGTTGTTCCTTTCCATGTTTAGTGCTTCCTTCAGGAGCTCTTGTAAGGCAGGCCTGGTGGTGACAAAATCTCTCAGCATTTGCTTGTCTGTAAAGGATTTTATTTCTCCTTCACTTATGAAGCTTAGTTTGGTTGGATATGGAATTCTGGGTTGAAAATTATTTTCTTTTAGAATGTTGAATATTGGCTCCTACTCTCTTCTGGCTTCTGGAGTTTCTGCAGAGAAATCCACTGTTAGTCTGATGGGCTTCCCTTTGTGGGTAACCCGACCATTATCTCTGGCTGCCCTTAACATTTTTTCCTTCATTTCAACTTTGGTGAGTCTGACAATTATGTGTCTTGGAGTTCCTCTTCTTGAGAAGTATCTTTGTGACATTCTCTGTATTTCCCGAATTTGAATATTGGCCTGCCTTGCTAGGTTGGGGAAGTTCTCCTGGATAATATCCTGAAGAGTGTTTTCCAACTTGGTTCCACTCTCCCCGTCACTTTCAGGTCCATCAATCAGATGTAGATTTGGTCTTTTCACATAATCCCATATTTCTTGGAGGCTTTGTTTGTTTCTTCTTACTCTTTTTTCTCTAAACTTCTCACTTCATTTCATTCATTTGATCTTCAATAGATGCAGAAAAGGCCTTTGACAAAATTCAACAACACTTCATGCTAAAAACTCTCAATAAACTAGTTATTGATGGGATATATCTCAAAATAATAAGAGCTATTTATGACAGACCCACAGCCAATATCATACTGAATGGGCAAAAACTGGAAGCATTCCCTTTGAAAACTGGCACAA